>NC_137822.1:42618641-42796141 GCF_963921795.1 Nannobrachium achirus | reverse complement strand
AACCGGAGCAGACTTCACCTCTATGTTAAGCAGGGGGCGTGGCCAGACTTCTGGCCGTGGTTCAAGTGGGACGCTGACTGGTGCGTGGGTGGCATGAGGTTGAACCACTTAAAGGACAACTTTGGGTTCATATTTTAGATTGTAATTAAAGAATGTAAATGATGAGTGTTAAAATTGTTTCATTTACTTCTTTCTATTGTTTTAGAGATTCTAATTTCAGTGGCTGGGGGCATGCGTACAAGTGGCTAAATATGTCATTTTACCTATACAAGCCCATTCCCAAGATACAACGCAACCTTTCATGGTTGGATGTGACTTATGGGGGCTAGAAATGTTACTGTAAACAGCAATAAAGAAACTGCTGGCTTATTGTGTCTAAAAATACATATTTAGCCACTTGTACGCATGCCCCAGTGCGTACGCATGCCCCACATTTTAGCATGGTGAACGCGATAAAACAATAGAACTAAGCAAATGAAAACATTTTAACACTCACCTTTTCTTTTCACTAATTACAATCTAAAATATGAACCCTTGTTGTAAAAAACCAAAGTTATCCTTTAAACTCTCTACAGGGGTTGACACTAGGGTCCCAGAGGCACTTGCCCGTCGGGCAAGTACAGGTCATGTTCTACTTGCCCGCAGGTCATGCCCACTTGCCCGAAAAGTAAATAGTCCATTATAAAATGATTGGTAAGATTTTAATTACCGCTCAATGTAACACTTATTTCTTTACTTTCTGGGGCTGCGCAATAACAAATGTCATACCTCAATGTCTCCAAATCCAAATACCTATATAGCTATGATTGAATATGTCTATGGTTTCACACTTGTTACATTCCACAGACCAGAAGACACGCTGGCCACGTTCAGGTGTTTAGACAGATATCTTGTGTTGTATTTATAGACGGTTGCGTCCCCTCTCAAATTAGCACTTGCCTGGTCGGGCAACCTGAAAGCAAACTTCACCTGCCCGAAGGTTTTATTTACCTGCCGGGGGCAGGTGGGCAAGCCTTAGTGTCAATGCCTGTCTCTAGTAAAGGCACTGTTTCCCAAACAGTGGGTCAGACACACGTTTATGGGTCACGAGAATATCGCTTAATTTTGTGTTTCCAACATTTTCTTTCTATAATTAGTATCGTTTTTAGAGGTAAAAAAAATCTTCATGAATTGAAAACAAATACATTGTTTTTCTAAATAATGTAATACCGGTAAATACAAAAAGGATGATGAGACCAATTAAGCACTCTTGTGGAAAAAAGGTTATAGCCTTTAATTTAATTGTATTTCAGCTATTGCATTATGGCAATAATAATATTCTTGCCATAATGCAAAAACCAAAATACATTCTAAGGCTTTTTAACTTTGTGTGCCTTGCCTTGGTCTCATCCTTTTTTGCATCAACCCTGTCACCTATTGTACCAAGGAGCACCTTGTTGTAGATTTTTACACAAGCCTTCTTTTTTCTTCTATTTTTTCTAATTTAATAAATACATTTAAAAAAATAAATCAAATTCTATTCATTAGAAAACAAATGTAGAAAACAAATAAGAAGTCATGAAAATAGGCGATCTACAAGTGGCACTCGAGCTAAAATGTTTGGGAACCACTGTAGTCTTTAAGGAACTGCAGATGGACCGCTTTTCCCCCTGTCGACACTCCAGATCTCTTTGGCAAAAATAAAAGATCTACAAGCTAGATCGGCTATTCTGCTTTAGATCATTTAAATAATATGATAATTTATTGACACACAAATAGGTAAATAAACCTACCCATCACAATACAAAAATGACGCCACAAAAATGTCATGTAAAACTTGCATGCAGATTGACTTGCATGATGAACAAAGCTTTGGGTTATGACCCAGTGTATGACTTAGGGGTGGCACGTGCCACTTTATCTGCCCACTGATGTTCCATGACCCCAGCCACTCACCTCAATGATGACCCCCTTTATAGTACTATTGAAAGACTTTGAACAGGATGTGATCCTATAATGACATACCCCAATATAGGGAGGATGCCAGGGTGTAAGTGAACAGTGACAGTTTAGTGAATAAAACACCATTTTTAAACACGCAAGCTGGTTGCAGTTGGTCTGCTGCACCTGCTCTCCCATTGGGACACACGTGGTCAGATACAGTGTAGGACCACTATACTGATTGACGAGTGCAGTGGTTCTCAAAGTGGATTCCAGGGACTCTGTGGGTTCCTTTGATCAAAGTCTGTAACTCTGACAGTGTACAAGTTCCATTTGGACCTTGAAAATGTGAAACGTAAAAGTCTGAGAAACACTAGTGAAAGGTCTTTCATTCTACAGCTTGCACTGGGTTCCCTGGCCCAGTAGTTATGGATTTTAGCTTTTATGACACAGCAATCTCTCGAGACAAGAGTCAATGATGGCTAGGTCAAAACAAGAAAAGGTACAGACAGAGTGGGCGTTCCCCTTTCTTTGACGATAGCTTGCCAGATTGATGACACAGTGCCTTGAAACTATCCGCTCTCCTGTATGTTAAACCACTTCAATCCCAGCAGACATATTCTGAGGAAAACATTTTCAGAAAAGAGATGTAATCAGAAAGGTTATTGGTATATAGAGCCCTGAGGGACTCCGGTCAACCAAGTATAGGGTTTAAGTGGTTAACAGTTTATGAGCGTGTCGTCCATGCTCTATTAGTCATAGTGAAGTACAAATCACTGAATATTAAACTGTAATTATAATATCCTTCTAAGTTTAATTCCTCAGCGGGCCATTTGGCTTACCTACACACAGCAACTATTAACTAGCAGCTCAAGACGAGATATCTAGTACCTGCCATTGTTTTACTATCACAACTGTGTGTGTGTGTGTGTGTGTGTGTGTGTGTGTGTGTGTGTGTGTGTGTGTGTGTGTGTGTGTGTGTGTGTGTGTGTGTGCGTGTGCATGTGCGTGCGTTCGCGAATTATCTGTCCTACATGTCCTGTGTCCTATCAGAGTATATGAACATGATTTCAGATCATGTTCTAATAGGATATACTTGAATCATCTACTGTACATTATAGTCACCAAAGCCTTTTGTCTTTCTTCCTCCTCCTCTCTCTCTTCAGTGATTTCTTACTGACAGACCACTGCACAGGATAGTGAACATGGCGAGCTCTTTCGCACGACTGATTTCCAGCCATCGCACGGCGGCCGTCCTGGCCAGCCTGGGAGCAGGGACCCTGGCAGGGGGCTTGTTCATGAACGAGAACAGCACTCTGCTCGCTGACACCAAGAAGAAGCTCTATCCTCCCAGGTAAGACCACACAGCCTGCACACACTGGCACATTGGACTTTATTTATATTGAAAGTTAACCACTTGTTCCTATTTATTACTCAATCTATTAAAGCCTCACAGCGTATTGGGTTGTGAGCTTTGAAAACCTGTGTACCCTATATTGCCAAATGCCAAGTATTCATTGTTTCAGTTGTTGTACAAAATGTATTCGCTTTGGGACAGCATGCAGTCACACAAATACAGATTCCATAATGAGTCAAATGAATCGAGAGACCGCCGCTGATTTCCGTGGACCGTGGATCGTCCAACATTAGCCACCAGAATGTTTTTCAATTTGGGCCTAACATAACTGTGAATAGGTAAAAAACATATTAATCAAAAATATTCAAAATGGAGGAAAACTAAATCATAACTGTGCTAGAATCTTTGGTAAAACAATTATAGTTAATTAATTTGATGAAAATGTATGTTTAAAAGGGCAGCCTATGAGAGTAAAATATTGCTTGTTTGTACCTATAAGAGCTCAGTGGCAGGTAACTGCAAGGCAAGGTTGTGAGGTCAGGGGTTCAGAAATCCCCAGGCCTAGTCATGCCAAACAGCATAAGAATGGTACCCTGTGTCCCCCCCTTTGGACTGAGGGTAAGTCTCTGTGAAATGCTGGCTTCATGTCCAGACACACTATGTCCAGGGGGTGTACTTGGGGACCGCCTGGGGAACCAGAGCCCCTGATTGTCCCAGGTTCGATTCCAGGCCGGCGTAGCAATGTTGATGTGTGTCCCTGAGCAAGACTCTTAACCCTTAATTGCTCACAAGCTCCTACCTTGTGGGCAGCGAATCAGCTGGTTTGGGCTGAAAATACTGAATTTCCCTCTGCGGAGGAAATAGGTATCTATGATTATGATCTACTCGTACATTAAACTGCCTCACGCTACAGAAACAAGGTAAATAGGAGGTAGGGACATCACGTGACAACAGGGATACGCCATGTCCAGCCATGGAGCTCACCATGGGTGCCAGTATCGCGAGACTAGCCACCGTTTCCTGTCTGTGAACCAAATCTCTTCGGAGACAGAAACAATTATTATTTACTGTTGTTATTATTATTATTTAATTATGCACTATGGCTATGCACATCGAAAAGCAAGTGATTGTAAAAAATACCTTTGATATATTTTCTTTTATATTCATGAACAGATTATATAACAAATATCTCAGTCATTCATAAATAGTGTTTCTTCCAGGTTTATTCATGAGCTATACTAGCCGGCTCCATCATTCTGGCACCCATGGGAGCGTCATGGCCGGTCCCGGCGGTCACGTGTTTCCTTCCTTATATTTTTACTTCCTTGTACAGAAACAGGATATAGAGTATGCTTCTGACCTCTGGGCCACATGGCTCGGGAAGCGTTGGTTCCCATGTCCTTCCTTACATTAGTACCTATCTGGAATGTGTCCTCTGTATCTGACACATCCTACTATGAAGGACAGCAGGCGGCTGCTGGACTTAACAGCAATCATGGGGACCATGCAGGCAGACACTGGCAGGAAATATAAACGCAGGGCGACAGATCTTTTTGAGTGTTGGAAATTCAAATGATGTGGGGAAGAAAACTATAGTTATTATGTTACAATTTGGCATTCTCATAAACAATTACACATGTGATATAAATTGTGAAAAATTATTGAACAGCTGAATCCTCCCTGCCCCCTCCAACATTCAGAAAACGTTCTTTGAAAAGAAGAGAGTCAGGAGAAATCCACCCTGGTGAACCCATGCAAGCAGTATATCGACAAATACAAGGATGCTTAAAGTATTTCATCAATATACATTTATTTTCACAGTTCGCAGTAGAGAGGCTTCTAGAGCTAATTCCTCCACCCGGGATGTCATTATTCTTTTCCAGCAGTTAAGGAGAACTTTTCTAATTTTAAGAATTTCCATATAATTATTTTCAAAAAAGCAAACAATATTGTTTGGATGAATTACATAACACACGTCTGAAGTTGGCCTACCTTTAATGAGAACGTTGTTTCATAAAGTGACACTGAGGCCTTTTGAAGCACCTGTTGAAGAAGAAAATGAACATGATCCCTGGAGGTTTTACTTACTAAGTAAGTTATGTAAAGCCCAGAGTCATGGGGTCTCTGGCAAGTGGCAAGATCAAACATTCTGCCCTTCACCATCCCTCTCTGGTTTCCTCACTGTTACCTTTCACTTCATTTCATTACTTCAAGGACACTTTTTTCAATTGCTTAACTGCTTTTAATCTGGTGGCCCAGTTTTTAGTAAAAACATGTAACAGTTAAAAAAATAAAAATTAAAAAAAGAAATTGATTGATTGATTGAAGTATTTATTCGAAGTTTGCATAGGAAAATATACAGTTTTGTGACAGTACAGTTCACTGGTACAAGGTCTACTAAAAGGATAAGCTCAGGAAAGCCGTGGCTTGTTTACATTGAGATCCTTTTTTAAGTCATAATAACATTAAATGACAGACAAATAGAACACAGTACTATGCAGAAGATATCACAAGAAAACCAGTTGTAAAGGTTACAGAAGGTTACCAGTCTTCGAGTGGCAGCTGGCTGTAAGTGGTTTTTCAGAGCTGTTTTAAAGGAAGTTAGGGATTTACACTCCTATAGGCCTAAACATTTTCGAAGCAAGGCTTCCATGCCAGCTAACTAAATATATATGTGCCAACCGTCCTTCTAATCCTCTCTAGCTCTGACTTCCCCGACCTGAGGAAACATAACAACTGCATGGCCCATGCTCTGACGCCGGCCATCTACGCCAAGCTGAGGGACAAGCTGACCCCCAACAACTGGTCCCTGGACCAGTGCATCCAGACCGGGGTGGACAACCCGGGACACCCCTTCATCAAGACGGTCGGAGCGGTGGCGGGCGATGAGGAGAGTTATGAGGTAAGCGACATGATCATAGGGAGAGTGTTGGCTGCAGCTAGCCATTAGTTGCTTAGAACAGGGGTTTTCAAAGTATTAGCGACGGCAGTCCAGGGGTGACGCGAGATAATTTGATAATATTTGGAATTTATTTGGACAAAATATTTAGTATCATTTTAAACTTGAAGTACAAGGTTATTTTCAGTCAGTTCTAACCAAAATTGCTATTATCTCAACGTTTTACTCGCAACATAATCACTAAGATATCGTCACTGTCGGGCAGACCCTAAGCCTCGTATCTCCAAGTTTCAAATGTGTACATCTTTTGCCCTGCTTCATCATACAAGACTGTCGCACAAAACTAGTGAAAACAGCCGATCTACAAGCACACAACGCCTCGCGATACGAGGTGTTGTGTGCTTGTAGATCTGCTGTTTTCACTAGTATAGTACATTTTATAGATGATAAATACAAAACGAACGGTTTTGGACATACAAGGTTTCCACCCGACAACACCGATGTGCTATAAATATTAAGGTGCTGGGAGTGAAAATTCAGATTAAAAAAAATATTCATGGGGTGCCCTGAGACAAAAAAAGTTTGGGAACCCCTGCATTATAGCTTCTTAGAAATTACAAGGTAGGGGTCAAGGTAAACGTTATTGTCCACAAGGGACATTTGGCTTGGGCTTTCACCCCTGCTGCAGCCACACATAAAACATCAATGACAAAAGACATAATAGAAACACATACAGGGGGGACACAACAATACACAGTGCACAGATAGTAGTTAATCTAATCTCACAATAGAAACACATACAGGGGGGGACACAACATTACACAGTGCACAGATAGTAGTTAATCTAATCTCACAATCAATGCTGTTTCAGGGCCTCGCTCAACATTTTAGTTGACGCCGGTACAAAGGATTACTCCATCGATAACTTTTATGTTATAATCAAGAAGGTATCTTTTTGAGTGGTGCTAGCTGCTCCAATACATGGCTCTGTGTGTATGTCTACGTGGGTATGTCCATGAAAAATGGACAGTGTATAAAATACCAATTAGGTAACCAACCGTATGTCCCTTTTCTTATTGGGTAATATAATGATGAGACGTCATGTGGGTCTATCCTGTGACGTCATGTGGGTATATCCGGAATCGGGTCGCATGGGTAACAGTTCCAACTGAGACTTCCAGAGTTCCTTATCCTGAGCAACTTCCTCCACTCCCTCTGGGAGTATACCAAGGCGTTCCCAGGCCAGTTTGGAGATATAATCCTTCCATCTGGTCTTTGGTCTGCCACGAGGTCTCCTCCCAGTGGAACGTGCATCGAGAACCTTCCTAGGAGGCATCCGTACTAGATGCCCGAACCACCTAAGCTGACTCAGTATAATAAATGTAGTAAATACATACTGTATATTGCATACGGTGTCATAGCTCAACCTCCTCATGCTGGTGACCAGCCCGGTCACCCACTGCTGAGGAATGGTATTCCATTCCTCAACCAGGATATGTTGCAGGTCAGCCAACATAGTTGCATTGCTACCATGGTGGTCTAGCACGTACAACACGACCCACACATCTGGGCTGTTGGCAGTGCCAACAGCCCAGACCTGCGGGTTGTGTTGTACGTTGGCAGTTCACTCAGTCCTCTCTCTACTCCTGTGCTTTTGAAGCTCTGTGCCTAGGAGACACATCGTACAGGAGTGGATAACCACACATTATTATTGCAACTATTCAAAATGTTATCAATAAAACATTTCTATTCACTCTTTACTTTTACTCAGATACAGAAGCAAATTCAACACCCTAAAACGAATATTTTTGAACTTCTTTCAACCTGGCAGGCCTGTGTTGTGCATGCCATTATAAGTCACATCTTTATTCATTAATGTATTCAAAAACAGCTGATCTAGAAGCTCACAATGCATTACAAAATAATAAATATCTTAGTTAATGGTGACCACCCTTGTTTTGCCAGTGATGCTGCATGCCCTCACCGTGAATACTACTGACTGCATCAGAATTAGCTCTTGAATGTGTCATTGTGAGCCATGTTCAATCTCAAGTACAGTACCTGCTCTAAAGACAATTAAACAAACAACATATATTGAATTTAGTTGCCGTTAAGATCAAGATGATACGCACATGTCCATCTTGGAAAAGGGAAAGGTCCAAACTCTTACAATGTGAGCTTTACACATTTGACACATGATGTACATAGAACGTAATGACATAATCAACAAATATTTAACAACAAGTTATGTGAATTATTCAAATGTACACTTGGCTGACACCTCCAATCTGAATGTGTGAATGCATAAGTGAAGTATGTGGACATGTCAAACTCGATGAACAATGACTAAAATCACATGAACCATTTGTGACCGTGTTGTTTAAAAGCTCTCTTTGCTGTGAAATCCACCAGGTGTTTGCTGAACTCTTTGACCCCATCATCAAAGACAGACACGGAGGCTACGACCCCACAACCATGACCCACCCCACCGACCTGGACTCCTCCAAGGTTATCCATCCATCCATCCATTCAACCATCCATCCATTCAACCATCCATCCATACATACATACAGTACATACTGTATATCCTTCTACATTTGACCAGTTCTACTTTATATCAGTTTGATTGATTGATTGATTGATTGATTGATTGATTGATTGATCGATCCATCGATCCATCGATCCATCGATCCATCGATCAATTGAATACTTTATAACAAATTGCAAAAAGTACAGAGGTACAGTGATACAATGACGCTAAACGGATTTGTTTCCATTGTGGTCCTGTGTATTCAATTCATCAAGACACAAATACATACTGTATAGACAAATCTACAGAGCGCTGCCCTTAGTTGTGGTACTGGTATCTCGGTGACCAAGTGGTGCCACTTCACACCGCAGTTATGATTGCCGCTCATGTGGATTTGTGTATCAAGAAGACACTCATCTAATCTAAACACTTTCCACGTTTATTTGTTTGTTTTTTCCCAGATCAAAAACGGAGTGTTTGACTCTAAGTACGTGTTGTCGTCCCGCGTCCGTACCGGCCGCAGCATCCGTGGCCTCAGCCTGCCGCCGGCCTGCTCCCGCGCGGAGCGCCGCGAGGTGGAGCGGGTGACGGTGACGGCCCTGAGCGGCCTGAAGGGAGACCTGGCTGGGCAGTACTACAGCCTGGAGGGCATGACGGAGAAGGAGCAACAGCAGCTCATCGATGTGAGTGGACTAGGGCATTAACGACTTGTGATTTTTGCAAGTCGACTCGACTCAGTAAAAAGTTGAGTTGAAGTCGACTTTATCGTTTGATTAACTTATTGTGCAACATTGTTTTCTCACTCAACTGTAATCAAACCAATTTAACAATTGACAATTTAAGTACTTTTTAATATCTCTAAAATGAGAAATTGTGAAAATAGCCGATCTACATGCGAGGCGTTGTGAGCATGTAGATCTGCTATTTTCACAATAGAACATTTTTTTCAACTTCGACTTTCGCCTTTCTCTGGTGTGAGTCGACTTGTCGACTTTTTCGTTAATGAATGAGTTCATTCCCTACTTGATCAATGATCACACAAAAGCATCAAAAGTAGCAGATCTGCAAGCTCGAAATGTGGCGCAAAGCGATGCGCTTTGAGCTTGACAATCTCATGTCTGTGAACTAATATTTCCGACAACTAAATACAGTATCTAATCAAATTAGATGACGCTTTACACTTTGGGTCAAAAGATGATTTAAAGTCTCACAGGGGACTAAATTACATATCTGTGTTACTGTAATATTAGGCTCCTAAACAATTTAGGAGCAACATCTAAAACCACTGAAATTCTGTTGCTTGGGGGACCAAATTTAAAAACAATTTGACCACCATAAATCCCAATGAAAACTCACTATTATATTATTATAAATGACAATTTGCCTGATGCATATACATGGTCCATGATGGACTATATATACTAACTGAAGAAATGTTAGGAAACATGCTATAACTGTTATACCCTGGAGAGTCTTTTGATGTGATAATGATATACTATACAGTCCCCCTCAGTCCAATAACAGTGTGTTTGTATTGAATTGACATCTTCCCTCTGATCCACTCATGCTGCCCTGCACATAAAGGACCACTTCTTGTTTGACAAACCCGTGTCTCCTTTACTCACGTCGGCCTTCATGGCCCGGGACTGGCCCGATGCCAGGGGGATCTGGTAAGAGACCAACCAACGCAGGGCAAACTAATCCCCTGCCAATCCTGTCCTCCTCACCCAAGAAAATCCCGATCCCTTAATACTCTGCCAGCATATGCAGTAGTACAGTATATTCCCCTTACAAAAAGCGTCTTTCCGTAGCCTCCTCTAGACTTGAACCCTTTCTTTCTTTTCCTCATGTACCGTATACAGTATCAGTGTTTGTATCACCTTCTTTAGAACATGTCATGATGACACATGATCCCTTTAAAAAACGGGTACATTATATTGTGTATCATTAATTATTTTGTGCTTTAACTATTGAAAAATAGCAGATATACAAGCTCACAGCGCGGAACCGAGTGCCGTGCTGCAAGCTTTAGATCTATTTTTGAAAAATCGTGAAAATTTGAATTTTGACCCGATTCTATAAGTGTCTTTTGAATCCTTCTAAGATTTTTTGAAAAACCTACAGCATGTTTCTATGACAGCAATCTGGCCAGCCATCGTCAAAGAAAAGGTCCTTTTCACTTAACTGGAGCTCAGTTAGTCTGTTCTTGAGAGACTACTATGACAGTGGTTCTCAAACCTTTTCATGTGAAGGACCCACAAAATGACATATATTTGGCCACGGACCCCCATCTCAAAATATTTCGTTCCAGGGACCACCCAGAAGCAAAATTTGAGTTACAAATGTTCGCTTTGAAAATACATATATTCAAAGATTTGCACACTTTTTCAAAAATAGCAAATCTACATGCTCGCAGCGCGGCACTCGGTGCCACGCTGTGAGCTTGTATATCTGCTATTTTTCACTGGTTAAAGCATTCAATAATTCTAGGCCTGACTAAGTACTGACTTATGTAAGACGTGTTGGCCAACTCGTCATCACTGTCCTTATTATGACCTTGCTGGGCATGACAATAATGTGTAGCATTGTACAGCACCTTGTCACATTTGTTTTGAAAGGTGCCTAATAAATTGACCTTACTTTACCAAGCATTTACTGCAGACCAGTGATTCTCACCCTTTTTAATTTCAACATTTTACATTTTCAGATAGATATGCATTAGACAACGTTGGTTCCTAACTATCACTCATTTACCCCATAGCAGGGACCCCCTGGAACCCCTTCAAGGACCACTGGGGGGTCCCCATTCCCCAGACCCAATGTTGAGGATCACTGACATAGACAGCTCATCCTTGTAGAGAGAGCTTGTATGGAGCATTCATTCATGTGTCTTCTTCCTTTGTGTGTTGTGTTTCCCTCTCCTCTTCCCGTCCCCTACAACCTGTAGGACCACTTCTTGTTTGACAAGCCTGTGTCTCCACTGTTGACCTGTGCCTTCATGGCCAGAGACTGGCCTGACGGCCGGGGCATCTGGTAGGCCTCTGTC
Source organism: Nannobrachium achirus (assembly GCF_963921795.1). Lineage (NCBI taxonomy): Eukaryota > Metazoa > Chordata > Actinopteri > Myctophiformes > Myctophidae > Nannobrachium > Nannobrachium achirus. The sequence continues at coordinate 42,784,389 of NC_137822.1, read as the reverse complement.
TGCCTGGCTCTGCCTGCATGTTTCTTACTGCAGGGTTCCCCAATTAGTTTTCCCCAAGGGCCGAAATCATGTCTAGGGTACCAAGCCGAGGGCCACAGCATTGCAGGGGGTGACGTTGGTGGCGTTCCCGCTACTCCAGTGACAGTTCAGATATGGTCGTTGTCGGGTGAAAATCTTGTATGTCCAAAACCGTTCGTTTCGCATTTATCATTTTAAAAATGATTTAAACTAGTGAAAACAGCCGATCTACAAGCACACAACGCCTCGCACCGCGAGGCGTTGTGTGCTTGTAGATCGGCTGTTTTCACTACTTTTGTGAGACAGCCTTGAATGATGAAGCAGGACTTTACTTTGCGAAAGAACGTACACATTTGGAGATACGGGTTTCCACCTGACAACGACGATATACTAGTGTTGTTGCTGCTCTTATACCACCATTATTACTGGGGTTGGTGGGGGCCTGACAGTAGCCCCCCGCGGGCCACAAATGGCCCGCGGGCCACCTATTGGGGAACCCTGTCTTACTGTGTGACGGCAGGGGCATCTGGTCTGCCTGGTTCTGTCTGCATGACTGTTTGACCTTTAAGACTTTGAGTTAGCTTATCAGAGAACATGGCAGCTGCTTCTGGGTATTTGCATGAGGCTAATGCCGGCTCATAATTTGTCTATCACAGACGCATAGCCTTTATTTTAGGGCTGGGACTCAATACAAAAAAAATAATTTAGAGGCTTTGTAATTAATTAATGAAAATTAATTGCATGTTGAATCACATATTTTCAATTACAATGCATTCTGGTATATGAGTGAATCAATCTTTATTTCCCATCCACTGGGCCAAGCAAAGCGGTCTGAACGGCTTTTTCTCCCATTGTGTGCACTGGGGTTTGTTGGTTTGTTGTCTGTTTGTTGGGGCACCGGTGTGATCGGTACGCCTGAAACTCATCCAGCGAGAAAGGTTCCGTGGTGCAAAAACTAAGCACGATTAAAATGTGTTAATTTTTCTAATTGTGTTATTGGCGCAAGTAAAATGTGTAATTTTTTGGATTGTTTTATTTTTCTGTAATTAATTAATCGAAATGAATCAGTTAAAGCTATATATGTGTAAGATGCCCAACTAGTGGTCATTAGCCCTATAGCAAACCGCGGTCGCGTCCGCGTCTTTCGGCCGTTTTTCGTACCTTCAGACCCCCGCGTCTGCCTCCACCTCGCTGAGATCTATCTTTTGAGGGGTCCCTTGTTCCTGTGCGTTCAGTAATTCCAGAGATACGGACTCCTTCACCCTGCCTGGTAGGCGAAATTACCTAGAGAAGGGATGGTACAAACGGGCGACAACAAATATGGCTGCCATAGCGACCCCACTTCAAGATGCGCTGTGATTGGCCGGCAGTTGTATAACCCTCGCTGTGATTGGCCGGTAGTGTGATGACGCAATTTTGGCGCGAGATCCGGTCCCCGGCAAGGATCGCAGTTTACATATATAGAGAAGGCTTTACAGGCTGAAATTCACAGAGTGGGTGTTCTAAAACTTTAGCGATTTAACAGTTAGGACAATTTTAAGATTTGTTTTATAAAAAAAGTTACATGGTACAACTTTAAAGTCCCATCCCTACTTATTTATTATTTAAGGGCAATAAGAACATTTGATCAGCACTTTGTGTTAATAATAAATAGATCAACATTACTGTTAATGAGGAACTGTTAGCTGAGAACTGGGCAGTTGCTGCCTTGTTCGTACACAGACATTCTACAAATTATGACCTGTCAGAGGTTGTTTTGCCCTCCGCGTTTTGGTTCCTTTGTGCCTGGATCAACTTGGCAGCCGAGATTTCGTCTATGTTTGACATGTTGACTTCTGTCAGCATGGATGTTTAGTCACTGTGACAGTTCAGTGCACGGTGGCATAGCATAGCTTGTGCTAAATTGGTCAGATTAGGCTGATCACCCTTTCTGGCCTTTGATAAAGACACATCCTCCAATGAAAATAAATGCTGGGTATGGGATTTATCATAAGAATATATTTTGCCTGCCTGTCCTGCTTGTGTCCTTAAATTCAAATTGGTACTAACATGTAAACAGTGTGTCTGTTTTCATGGTGGTTATGTAATTGCCCCAAAAGTATTACACTAAATTATATCGTTGCTATTGGGCAGAAACCTCATATCACCATATTTTAACATTTGAGTTTTTTTTCTTAAATGAATACCAACCTCATCATACTAAAGTCAGTAAAGTGTCACACAAAATAATCTAAAGTAGCAGATCTACAAGCTCGAAACACAGCACGGCACGTTTTGTGCTTGTGGGTCTGCTACTTTTGCTACTGTACTTTTGAATGAGTTTTGGACACATGTGGTTTCCACCCAACAGTGTGGATGTGTTTTAACTGTTTGTAAAAACGTAACCCCATGGGTTTAATGTGGTTCATTGACAGATATGGTCGTTATGGTCGTTGTCGGGTGAAAATCTTGTATGTCCAAAACCGTTCGTTTCGCATTTATCATTTTAAAAATGATTTAAACTCGCACCGCGAGGCGTTGTGTGCTTGTAGATCGGCTGTTTTCACTACTTTTGTGAGACAGCCTTGAATGATGAAGCAGGACTTTACTTTGCGAAAGAACGTACACATTTGGAGATACGGGTTTCCACCTGACAACGACGATATACTAGTGTTGTTGCTGCTCTTATACCACCATTATTACTGGGGTTGGTGGGGGCCTGACAGTAGCCCCCCGCGGGCCACAAATGGCCCGCGGGCCGCCTATTGGGGAACCCTGTCTTACTGTGTGACGACAGGGGCATCTGGTCTGCCTGGTTCTGTCTGCATGTCTGTTTGACCTTTAAGACTTTGAGTTAGCTTATCAGAGAACATGGCAGCTGCTTCTGGGTATTTGCATGAGGCTAATGCCGGCTCATAATTTGTCTATCACAGACGCATAGCCTTTATTTTAGGGCTGGGACTCAATACAAAAAAAATAATTTAGAGGCTTTGTAATTAATTAATGAAAATTAATTGCATGTTGAATCACATATTTTCAATTACAATGCATTCTGGTATATGAGTGAATCAATCTTTATTTCCCATCCACTGGGCCAAGCAAAGCGGTCTGAACGGCTTTTTCTCCCATTGTGTGCACTGGGGTTTGTTGTCTGTTTGTTGGGGCACCGGTGTGATCGGTACGCCTGAAACTCATCCAGCGAGAAAGGTTCCGTGGTGCAAAAACTAAGCACGATTAAAATGTGTTAATTTTTCTAATTGTGTTATTGGCGCAAGTAAAATGTGTAATTTTTTTGGATTGTTTTATTTTTCTGTAATTAATTAATCGAAATGAATCAGTTAAAGTCCCATCCCTACTTATTTATTATTTAAGGGCAATAAGAACATTTGATCAGCACTTTGTGTTAATAATAAATAGATCAACATTACTGTTAATGAGGAACTGTTAGCTGAGAACTGGGCAGTTGCTGCCTTGTTCGTACACAGACATTCTACAAATTATGACCTGTCAGAGGTTGTTTTGCCCTCCGCGTTTTGGTTCCTTTGTGCCTGGATCAACTTGGCAGCCGAGATTTCGTCTATGTTTGACATGTTGACTTCTGTCAGCATGGATGTTTAGTCACTGTGACAGTTCAGTGCACGGTGGCATAGCATAGCTTGTGCTAAATTGGTCAGATTAGGCTGATCACCCTTTCTGGCCTTTGATAAAGACACATCCTCCAATGAAAATAAATGCTGGGTATGGGATTTATCATAAGAATATATTTTGCCTGCCTGTCCTGCTTGTGTCCTTAAATTCAAATTGGTACTAACATGTAAACAGTGTGTCTGTTTTCATGGTGGTTATGTAATTGCCCCAAAAGTATTACACTAAATTATATCGTTGCTATTGGGCAGAAACCTCATATCACCATATTTTAACATTTGAGTTTTTTTTCTTAAATGAATACCAACCTCATCATACTAAAGTCAGTAAAGTGTCACACAAAATAATCTAAAGTAGCAGATCTACAAGCTCGAAACACAGCACGGCACGTTTTGTGCTTGTGGGTCTGCTACTTTTGCTACTGTACTTTTGAATGAGTTTTGGACACATGTGGTTTCCACCCAACAGTGTGGCTGTGTTTTAACTGTTTGTAAAAACGTAACCCCATGGGTTTAATGTGGTTCATTGACATTGGGTTTAATGTGGTTCATTGACATTAGGTTTAATGTGGTTCATTTTGACATTGCTGTTTGTTTCTCCTCAAGGCACAACAATGCAAAGAACTTCCTGATCTGGATCAACGAGGAGGACCACACCAGAGTCATCTCCATGGAGAAGGGAGGAGACATGAAGAGTGTGTTTGACAGGTTCTGCACAGGACTCAAACAGGTACAGTACACATTATGTTATACACTACAGTCTCAATTATTGACACCGCTGATGATGACCAGTGGAGAACCCATTAAGACTTGAGGCCGATTCCAGAAAAGATCTTCTAAATCCTAATAACAATTTTCTTAAAAAGAAAAAAAAGGAAAAAAAAGAAAAACATCTCAGTGGTTCTCAAAACATTTTCATGTCAAGGACCTCAAAAATCATATACCGACTATTTGGCCTCGGACCCAAAATTAAAAATATTTTGTTCCAGGGAGCAAAGAAGCAAAAGATTTGAGTAAAGAAATGTTCGCTTTTAGGCTACAGTACGCTATATATAGGCCTATTCAAAGATTTGCACACATTTTCTTGTTTTGTTTTTTTCAAAAATAGTAGATCTACAAATTCATAGTGCGGCACAAAGTGACCCACTATTAGCTTGTATATCTGCTATTTTTTGAATAGACATAGTATAACATAATGGTTATTTAAAGTGGTTGAAATGACCGTGATGCTATGGAGAACATTATGGAACAGGCAATCTGGCAAGCCATCGCAAAGAAACTCGGTCTGTCTCTCTTCCTTTGAAGCTTAGCGACTTTGAGGCTGTCTCCTTAACACAGCATGTCATGTGGTGTCCCGTCCTCTAGGTGGAGCAGCTGATCCAGGAGCGAGGCTGGGAGTTCATGTGGAATGAGCGCCTGGGCTACGTCCTGACCTGTCCCTCCAACCTGGGCACCGGCCTGAGGGCCGGGGTGCACGTCAAGCTGCCCAACCTCAGCAAGGTGAGAGGTGTTCAACCTGCAGGCACTGCAGGGCTCAGGGCCTGGCAGGGACATGCTGGGCCCCTGATTCAGCCCGGGAAAAAGAGTTGTAGAGGCCCTCATTGCGCAATTTGTAATTTCAGATCATGACAAGTGACAAGCCAGTGGGCCAATTACATGAGTTATATTTCGTCATTGTCGTCATTGTGGAAACCTTGTATGTACAAAAAACATTTTAAAAATGATTTAAACTAGTGAAAACAGCCGATCTACAAGCACACAACGCCTTGTGCAGATCTGCTGTTTTCACTACCGGTACTTTTGTGCGACAGCCTTGTATGATGAAGCAGGGCTTTGCTTTGCGAAACATTTTACAAATGTAAAACTTGGACATACAAGGTTTCTGCCCGACAGTGACGATTTATTTTGTTGGCTGCCCAGCCCACAAAATGGAACGAAGGCCGACATTTTATTTATTTATTTTTCCCCTAATGACCGGTCCAGGCCGGGAATGAACCGTCCGTTCGGGAGTTGTCTCGCTTTTCCCAATGGCCAGCTGCACGTCCCTGTGAGAGGCGTTCAACCTGCAGGCACTACAGGGCTCAGGGCCTGGTGTGTGTGCATGTATAGGCCTACGTCTAGAATCTAATTGATTGCATTATCATTTACAGTGGTGTAAAATAACTTAAGTACAAGTTTGAGGTGTCTAAACTTTACTGGAGTATTTCCAATTTTCAGCAGTAGTACTTCTGCTCCACTACATCTCAGAGGCAAATCTTTTAATCCACTTTTTGACAACTTTAGATACTATAGTTACTTTGTGGATTTTGATTATTATTACAAAACATACAAAACAACGACTTCAATCTTCAGCCATATGTAGGCTACATTTCGGCCATTTGAAATCTGGCCGAATATACAAGCTCACAATGAATCACATTATAAAGTCGCATATAATGATTTTTTTTTTTCATATTTTGATACCAATACTTTTGTACTTTTGGAATTTCTACATTGCACTATTGATACTTTACTAGTAAAAAAATATATATATATTACCTTTTCCACCACTGATTATTTAACATGATTGACTTTGACTTTCCGTAGGACGCACGCTTCTCCAAAATCCTGGACAACCTGCGGCTGCAGAAGAGAGGAACAGGCGGTGTGGACACTGCTGCCACCGGAGACACCTTCGACATCTCCAACAACGACCGTCTGGGAAAATCTGAGGCAAGTTGACACGGCTTTGCCTAAAATACCATACATGTGTCTTGATTTGTATATAGGCTACTGGTGATTATAAAATAAACCTTGATAGCTACTGGCATCAATCACACAACAATCACAATTTCAAATGCACCAATATCAAATGTGTATTTAACTCATTGAATGCCATTTCAAGATGGCCCCCAAGTACCAGACTGCCACTATCCTAGATTTCTAGTGCACGGATCAATTTTTAGTGCACGGATCGTGCACGCCCATGCACCATATATGCATCATATGTGTAGTACTTTTTAACAGCTTTCAAACAAAAAAATCCGCTTGGAAATCCGTTCAGGCATTCATGAGATAGAAGCCTTCAAAGTCAGACAAAACAAACACTGCCACCTTCCAAATTTCTAGTGCACGGATAAATTTTTAGTGCACGGATCGTGCACGCCCATGCCTAGATCATGCACCATATGTGTAGTACTTTTTAACAGCTTTCAAACAAAAAAATCCGCTTGGAAATCCGTTCAGGCATTCATGAGATACAAGCCTTCAAAGTCAGACAAAACAGCCATTTTTGACATTTTGAAAGATGTGTTTGTTATGGGGCTAAACATGCAATTTCGCAATTGCGATCATGCCTAATACATTTGAGGCATTTTTAGAAATTTTTTTATAAAAAAAAAATTTGATTTTTTTTTTTTTTTTTTCAAAATGGCTTCCAACTCGGGAAACTCGGGCTGTGGCAGCCTGGGAGTACTGTAATAACTCGTGAAACTCGTGCCTTGGCAGTCAATGAGTTAAGAAAATAACTGACTATAAAGCCAGCATGTTGCAGCTATAGAGCAGTTAATACAATTCAATTCAATTCAAGAGCATGAGAAAACATACTGTACGTTTACATTACCAAAGCAATTATCAAAATATAATAAAAACAGCTGAAAATGGAGAACGGGATACAGTTGGAGGGGGTAAAGGATTGTGTAAACAGAACTATGTCACATTGTGTCGTTACATACAGGGTATGAAGCTTTTTGAAACAAATAGCAGCAATATTTTGCAGTCGCTTTGGAACAAATAGCAGCATTTTTTTCTTCTCAAAACGATTTAAATAGTATACAAAAAGAAGCCTCAGATGTAAAATGTGTTTAAAGGTAGCAGCTGAGCTCTGTTTGTATGCAGGTCTAGAGGTCACTCAATGGTCTGTACTCATTACAACGTTATACACTGTCAAGTATAAAGAAAACGTAGCAGCTGTTAAACATGTTACATGCTCAATAGGCTACAATCATAAAGTTCAAGTCCATACCAATCCAGTACTAGTAAGGCAATGTTCCAATTACATGACCACTTCTAACCACAAGGTAGCGCTAACACACCATTGCAACAGATACTGTAGGCTATTAACATGGTCCAGGTCCACAACACAATGGAAAAGTGGCGATTAGGAACATTTTTTTCGTTCAAAGATAACCTTTGTTCTCTGTTGCGTGTGTGTGTGTGTGTGTGTGTGTGTGTGTGTGTGTGTGTGTGTGTGTGTGTGTGTGTGTGTGTGTGTGTGTGTGTGCTTGTGCGTGTGCATGTGCGCGCGTGCGTGCGTGCGTGCGTGCGTGCGTGCGTGTGTGTGTTGACTGTAGGTGGAGCTGGTTCAGCTGTTGGTTGACGGAGTCCACTACTTGATTGAATGTGAAAAGAAGCTGGAAAAGGGACAGGACATCAAGGTCCCCGCCCCCCTCCAGCTGTTCAAGAAATGAACCCTGCACCCTCCTCCCTCCACATGATCATAATAATATCTCAAACTGAGTTTGAAATGCATAGTCTGAGTTTGAAAAAAACAATAGTCACATTTTGAATGTCTGTTACATGCTGATGGATGATATAGTATATAGTCTAATCCAGTGTTTCTCAAATGGGGGTACGTGTACCCCTAGGGGTACGTGGGGGTACTGCAGGGGGTACGTGAGAAAAACTAGAAAATAGGAATATGTATTTTAATGTTATGGTTAATGATAAAACATTGACAGAGTTTGTGTGAACCTGCTCATCTGTACAAAAACAAATTACATCAATTACTTGACTGGTACAACTGTTGCATAGAAAGCAATGTTTATTCACCATTATGCTGTTTAATTTGAACGTATTGGCATTGGAACTGGACATTTGATGTCAATGTTGCTGTAGTCAGTGAGAAAGGGGGTACTTTGCTTTTGGAAATCAGTGTAAGGGGGTACTGCAGCAAAAAAAGATTGAGAACCACTGGTCTAATCCATAGCCATGATCTGTGGTTATGCACAACTTCTACCTCAAGATAAGGTCTTAACCATAGATCTCACTTCAATAAAAACACCACTATACAATATTTAGTTTTCTGTCTTCTGGTGCTTTTTTCCCCCTCCACTGACATTATTTTCTTGGGCACTTTAGTGTTTACACTACAATATCATGTTGTAAGTTGCAACATGACAGGGCAGGGACATGCTGGCCATTGGGAAAAGCGGGACAATTTCCGAACGGCCGGTTCATTCCCGGCCGGTCCAGGCCGGCCATTAGGAAAAAATGTAAAATAAAATGTCGGCTTCTTCGTTCCAACCTTGTATCTCCAAGTTTCAAATGTATAAATTTTTTCGCAAAGCAAAGCCCTGCTTCATCATACAAGGCCGTCGCACAAAAGTAGTGAAAACAGCCGATCTATAAGCACACAACGCCTTGCACCACAAGGCGTTGTGTGCTTGTAATGATAAATACAAAACAAACGGTTTTTGACATACAAGGTTTCCACCCGACAACGACGAAATATAACTCATGTACAGTAATTGGCCCTCTGGCTTGTTACTTGTCATGATCTGAAATGGCAAATCTTTGAGTAGCAGCAGCGCTATAGAGAGATATCTCTCTATAGCGTGCAATGAGGGCCTCTCCAACTCTTTTTCCCGGGCTGAATCAGGGGCCCAGCATGTCCCTGTGACAGGGTAAAAGGCCACAAGAGCTTTCAGAGGCTGAATTGTTGCGTGAGGCTTCATGTTTCTGAACAAGCAGGCTATCATATCATAATACGATAACAATACAAGTGGCTGAAGATGACTGCAGTGCACGTATTTGATATGAAAAATCTTTCAACTAGTTAAGATCAAAGATTGAACCATTTGGAAGGCGGCAGATGTGAACCTCTATATGGAAGTCAATAAATGCCAATAACTCGTCATACCGCTGACAACTGGAATGAGGATTTATTCCCTTCAATATAATATAATATGAAGCAGTCAGTGAATTAAACAGCCATTCACCATATGAAACAGCAGCAGTGGTAAGTAAAGAATATTGGATCATATTCTTTAATATGTTAAACAAAGATACAATTATCAATTCTTAAAATTCCACAAATAATCATTTTCATTAACCATATTTGATTCCACCAGTGGTTTTTGTCTGATATGTTTCAATCAAACAATGTATATTAATGTACAAATCCCTCTCAAAAAATATACGGTAATATTGTGTAAAAGCATGCAAGCAAGCAAATCATCACTGAAATCATCACCCCGGACTTCAAGCAACTCTGACTTCAGAATGTTGACATTTCTGTATTAATAAAATATTGTTTTGAGTGATCTCGTGTAATGTTACAATATGGTTTTGAATATTTCAAGGGATCTGTACCATTATGTATAATATACATTGTACTGTTTAAATGTAACTGTTGTTTGATCAAACATAATGCTAAAAGATTTGATGTTTTATGTTCCAAACTCTTTTTATGAGAATGGATCAACATTGAAAAAAGTTAACAGTGGATCACTATAACTCAGTAGGTGTGTTACTATTATTCACATCCAGATAAGTGGCTCAAGATGACTGAAAATTAAGTCTGAAATGCACATTTCTAGACAGATATGAAATGGCTCTCATTTACTATAGTTAAGATCAAAGTTTGAATGAGATAAATTCCAATAAATATCCATACTGCTGCCATTGTATAGCTCATACATTTTCCTGCCCCATGCTCTGTCAGCCATTAACACTTAAACCCAATAGGCCTATACTCAGGGAGAACTGCACAAATCAGCCTCCTGGTGGTGCTATAACTGGACGATGTGAAACATTTGGGTGAGAAGTCTGCTCTGGCCTCTCAGGAGTGTGTGCACAGTTTAATGTCAATCTGGAAAAATTGGTAGCGGTACTTCCCACCCTCCTTTATTTCCTCTACCAAATCTATTTGCTGAAAATCTACAGTCTCACAACATCGATTTGAGCTTGTAGATCTGCAATATGTGTCCTATGCTTATATGAGCAAATGTTGTTAACTGTGCTCATATTACAACCATTTCAGTAGTCAGGGCAAAGGTCTACTGTGTAATAAAAACAAACAATTCACTGTGTGTGTGTGTGTGTGTGTGTGCGTGCGTGCGTGCGTGTGTGTGTGTCCCTTCTTTCTTTCAGGGAGAAGAACAGAACAATAAACATTCTAAGATGGCCTCAAATGAAGGTCAATCAGTTAATGCTTGATAAAACATTGTACTGAATACAATTCAACATTTATTTCAGATAACTTATGAGTATTCCCCTTTCATTTCCAGGCCCCTCTGAAAAGCTCTCAGAGCTCAGAATTATATTTCTGGGACATAGATCTTCAGGAAAGAGTTCATCAGGGAATACCATCCTGGGTACAGAGCAGTTTGGGTTAGAGACAACAGCTCAGTGTGAGAAGAGACAGGGAGGCGTAGCAGGGAGACAGGTTACTGTTGTTGACACTCCAGGATGGTGGAGGACAGCCCCTCTAAACTCTACATCCGAGCTGATCAAACAGGAGATAGTTCTTAGTGCATCGCTGTGTCCTCCAGGACCACATGTTCTCCTTCTGGTTAGTGTGATCTTCTCATGTACTGCTGCTGTTTGTAAATCAGTAGAGGAGCACATGCAGCTTCTCGGTGACAGAGTGTGGAGTCACACTATAGACAACATGCCTGGCCACGCCCCCTACTTCCGACCGGAAGCCCTTTTTTGGGCTTGATCGTAGCGCGATTTCCTGTTTACGTTCATCTGATCTGATTCTCCTCTTAACTAATGAGACGGGATTGTTTTACTTTGTAATTTTACTTTGTAACTTATGTTAACAATGTCACTTAATGGCAACACTCATCCACTCTGCTGATAAATAAATGAGTTGTGACGATACACACCTGTTCTGCCATCATTCAATGTTATGAGTTGGAGGGAAAAAAAAAGAGATCTCAATTGAAACAATTGCCATAGGCTTTCTTGGGCGTATGCTTTTAGTTGACCTTGTACTAGTGTACTGTCATGAAACTACCTTTTTTCATATGCAAACTTCTTAAAAAATAACGCTATTTAAATTGTTTCAAAAGCTTTATACCCTGTATATATATATATAAAATGTCACAATGCGACATAGCTTTTTACACAATGCTGTACTCCCTCCAACTGCATGTCATATTATATGTTCGCCATTTTAAACTGTTTTTATTTTATTTGACACTTGCTTTGGCAATATAAACATGTCTTCTCATGCCAATAAAGCTCCTTTGAATTGAATTGATATAGGCCTACAAATAAACAGATTTGTGTATTTGAAAGCAAGCATTGAACCTAATCAGTATTTCATGGAAGCGAATGTTGTATGATTTCTAGCTAGCAAACCTTTTCCCTTCAGAACGCTGGTTGATCATGTCAAACGTTGTCATCTCCATTCTCCTCTGTTCTGGGATGAAGTCACAGTTGGCTTGTGTTGTGTGATATGCATTAATGTTTTTACAAATAGGCCTGTCAACAACTCAACCCACTCCAGAATAGACATAATACACATTAGCCCACCTATTATGTGCATCCTATGCTGTGTTCATTTCACTATATCACTGTAAATCATCGATTTAATCCTAATCAAGGCAATATAAATATCCATTCATATTTAATGCTCATTTAATCATTAAATCCTAAACTGTCACGTCAAAACAATTAATACATTTGGCTTTAATAGATACAAAAACAAACTGGATTAATTGAAAATGACAAGTGTTTAAAAGCATTCCTTCAAAGCATCATTGGGAACATTCCTTATCTCAATAACACAATATACAGTACAACATTTGAAACCCTCAACAGTTAAAAAAAAAAGGCATGGACAAGTCAAAGAAAAGTGTGTATAAATATTTTATTGCAATAAATATGATGAGGAGACCCTCACATCTGGCTTCATTGGTCCTGGACGTACAGTACAGGTCTGAAAGACAGAAAACAATTGCATTCACAGATACAACACAACAGCGAAGAGCTTGTATTTCAATTATAATCAATGTTGTGTTGTCACAAGTGAAAATAACTTGTACTTAGTTGTAACAAGAGTAGTCCCCATACAGTAAAAGATCGTAGCTAACAAGGCTAATTAGCTAGCATGAGAGTTTTACCTTGTTGTTGTTGTTGTTGTTGTTGTGAGTCGTGCTGCTTCTCTGGGGAGTTTGCTGAGTTTAGGATATGTTAAGGATGTCATCAATACTATTAACTGGTGTAGATAGAATAAAAACATCGAAGATAGCGGTGCGCTTGCATATCAAGAGACCATGACCGCAGTCACCGCACCATCTGACAGCTGGAAAAAAAACCTCCGTTGGTTTAACCCTTTCAGTTCATTGTCATAATCTTTTACTGCAGCGCTGGGCAGTGTTGCCAAAATTTGTGAGAGAAATAAGCCAAACAAGCCAACTCTTGCAATATAAATAAGCAAAAAAAACAAGATAGTTTAGGTAAATAAATTGACTTGGCAACACGTTTATATGCATGCCTGACAGAGAGAACCCGGAAGTTCCCTTTCGACTTGGGGGCGGGGCGTCCCTCCTGCAATCGGCCAGGAATGTTGTCTATAATACTGTTCACCTGTGGAGACAGGCTAGGAGATAAATCCATTGAGCAGTACATTGAGAGTGAAGGAGAGGCCCTCCAGATGCTTTTAGAGAAATGTGGAAACTGGTATCATGTCTTCAACAATGAGAACAGGGGTGATGACACTCAAGTCACAGAGCTGCTGGAAAAGATAGAGCAGATGGTGGCAGGGAACAGAGGAGGTCATTATGAAGCAGGATGTCCACCAACACCATCACCACTGCCACTCAGGAAGGCCAGAAGTAGAGACTTTCCACCCTGCAACAGTGAGTATTCAACACGTCATTTATTGAACACAAAGCTAACATGCTAATAATATACTAATAACAGGAAATCTGAAATGGTAAATGGAAATCTGCATAGCATAACACTTTTCTATAATCTTGGTCAGTGGTCATCATCAACTCTGATGGACGAACAAGGCGCTTCCACTTTTTGGTTTCTACAAAACGCCCACCTCGCGCTTGGGGCCAGACCGGTCAGCAGAAGACATGATAATGTGAATTCAAGCGACCGGGATGGTTTACCAGGCTACTTTTCTATAAACGTTTATGGTATTCACGTTGGTGTTTTTGATTCCGATATTCTGAATCTGAATGTTTCTTTAATATAAAATGTGCAACCACAAACATACGGTAGTTCAGCAACAATTATTCTCGTTCTAAATAAGAAAGAGAGGTTGCGCATCAGTGGAGTGCTAGACCCGCAAAGTCTAATATACTGAACATAAAAAGCAGGAATTGAAAGAATTCCTCCAATGCTTCGCTGAATGATGTGCCCACTTATTTTTTACATTCTGTCTACATATTGTTCTTACCAGAGTATAGTAGGCCTACTTATAGTAACTTTATTTTGCCGCGCTACTTCTCCCACATTTTTGGTGGCACGCACTTGGACCATATTTCAAATCGACTGGCTTCATCGGGACATGTAGGGGTGCATTTTGCTAAGAGATGTGTTATAAATATGGAGATGACTGACATCATAGATGACTGACATCATAGACCACATGAGACTGATACAGTATGTCCATATAGGCCCCATATGGACATAATGTGTCAGTGTCTAATGTCACTAGAAAGATGCAATTGGATATTGCAAGAGTAGTTACCGTGACGCGAGTCACACCAAACAAATTCTGTCTATGGGGAGAATGTATTCACTAATACATTAATGGCCATGTATGGAGATCTCTGTGTCAGTCCCATAGAGTTATAATAAGAATAGAGAGGATACAAATATCCCCGCCCGTCCACTTGCATTGAGTTGCTCACCCAGCGCATGAGGCGTTTTCACCCCTCCTTCGAGAAGCTAACCGCTGCAGCCTGCGGGAAGTCTGCACCGCACCCTGCAGACCCGCGTCTGCAGACCCGGGTCTGCAGACCTGCAGACCCCATACTACTTAGTGACTTGGACAGGGCGTCGTGGGGCGACGGTGAGATTCGATCTAGTGATCTCTGGCACTCAAGTCGGCGACGCTATCCATTCAGCCATCAATGCTGATGTTTATCGTGGGCTTGCCCAGGCCTTACGGCCTGGGCATAAATAGAACGATTGCATTCACCACGGCTTCGTAACTCGCGCGGCGCTCCGCCGGCCGCGCGGCCCTGGCCCGCTCTTCGCGGCCACTCGCGCCTGCGGCGCTCGGGGGCGAAGAGCAGGACCAAGGTCCGCTGGCCTTCGCGCCGCTTGCAATGTCGTGGACAATCGAGCGGCTCCGCCTGGCTGCCACTGGGAGCAGTAGAGAGGTTGACCTGGGTCTGCAGTGCTGGGTCTGCAAACAGGTCTGCAGACTCGCAGACGCCAGGTCTGCAGACTCGCAGACGCCTTCCCGCAGGCTGCAGCCGTTACTACTTGCCTCCTTCCGGGGAGTAAAACCGTGACGTAGTGGGTCTACTGTGACGCATTTTTCGTCATAATTTGTGTTCATGGACGCGCTTCATGAACGAGCACTTCCGGTATGAACGCGCGTCAATACAAAGAAGCCTAGACGCGCGTTCATGTGAGTAGACCCAACTGCAGTAGACCTACCTCAAAACGGCCAACATGTCCTTTTGGTTTCAGGGCGCCGCCAGGGTTCTGGGGGCTTGGGTCAGTCCTTGTTAATGTTCATGTTATGCCCATGTATATGGAGATCCCTGATGTCATCAATATTAAGCCCATATCTTGGAATGCCCCTAGTTGTGCAATATTTCTCCACAAGATACTGAAACAAACTGGTTGTTACTAAGCCACCAACCTTTCGTTTCAGTGAATGAGGAGCAGAGATGGTCTTTGATATCTTCCAGTTCAGGGTACGGCTCCTTGATGTCCATCTCTGAGTCTGTGGGAAGCTCAGAACCAGAACCAGGATTCTTCAGAAAAGGACAAAACCTGCAGGACAATGTTAAGAAATCAAAAGATCAGCATCCACAATGAGACTCACTAGAGAGTGGCTAGACTCTGTTATCTGTTATACTGTATTCCAACATCATTTGACTGTACATACAACCTAAATGATCTCCTTTAACTGCTTTGATCAACTGTTATTTTCTTTGGGTTTTGTAACAAGACTCAAAGGGGGGTAGATGTTTGTACATTTTTTAAAATAAGTGCACAGGTCATTCAGTCCTCAATGGAAGATTTGTATTTCTTTGGTAAAATATATGATGATAATTTATATTGTAGCAGTAGTGGCTCTGAGCCTATGCCTGGTGATTAACCTTTTAGGCTAGTGGTTAAGATATTGGCTTTCCATGTGGGAGACCTGGGGTTTGAAATCCTGGTCATTACAATATCAACAACATGTTCTGTACATGTATGTGGAGTTTGTGATCATTTCCGTTCAGAAAAGACAGGGTGGTTTCTATGCAAGATGCATCTGCACCAGAATGCATTCTAGAATGTACACTCTCTGGTTCTGACAACAAAACAAATGTTATAGTTTGTGTTGTATATAAAGGAAAGAAGAAGAACGAAAACAAAAACTACAGTATGTGTCATGTCTTATTGATATGCAGTATGCATGCTATTAAGAATTGCAGCACTAGGGGGTTGCACCTGAATGCAGTGGTGTAAAGTAGGCTACATTTAATCAAGTAGGTTACTTAATTTGAAACGTTTAGTTATAGTTACTTTGAAGATTTGGATTATGATTACAAAAAAATAAGACATTAACCACTTCATCCCTATATACTTGGGCTATTTGAAAATAGCTCACAACAGATCTATATTTAAAAAATATATTTGTAGGCCTATACATTTTTAGAACGATTATGAAATGACATTCTGCATAATGAGTATAGCTACTTTAACTTTTGGTCATTTTAACTACAGGCTACTTTTGTACTTTCACTCAAGTACATTGTTTACAAGTAACACGATTCCTAGTTTCCTACATTGTGTTATTGATACTTTTACTAGTAAAACTAGTGAAACATTGGAGCCCTTCATCCGCCACTGCCTGAGCAGTGCAAACATGTCAACTAAGTCCTGGAAACTGTAGAACAAACTAGACCTCCACGGCTCCACCTCCCTCTCTCCTCCAGCATGGAGACAAGGCTCTGCACCGGCCTGTTACTAGGTACCACCACAGGAGGGCACCAAAGGACAGGCAAGCGTAGTAGAGGCTTCTACTGCCGCCTCGTGGTCAAGAGAGGGAACAATCACTGGCAGCATTCTGACTAAAAATCATAGTTATTTCATAGTTATTTGTCATTATCGTCGATATCACAACAGTTATATGTTATCATAGACTTAAAATATTCTATAAGCTGAAACTCCCTAAAGTGTGTAAAAGAAGTCCCATGGTATTAACTTTGAGAACATATCATTTGACCTCCTGCTGCTAAAATACATGCTTATTTGTTTTTAGACCGGGATCCAATTCACTTCGCAGTTCCTAGATCCGGTTTAGAGCGGATCCGGAAACGGCCTGTACGTGCGTTGCATGAATGTGTGTGGCGGTGGCAGCGGGGGCGGGGCTCTAGACCGGATCTGAGCCCCGAGCAGCCAATAGAAACCTTGGATTTCTTTTTCTGGCTTCATTATACTCCGTCCGTACGGGCGGTGTCGCGCGCAGAAAATAGCCGATCTACAAGCTCACAACGCGTTGCTTTGGCGACGCGTTGTGAGCTTGTAGATCTGCTATTTTCTTACAACTCCGGCTACTAGCACCACTGGTGCCATTATTCAAGATGGCGGACTGACTGAGTGTTGAAACAAACAGATTCTCTGCGAAGAAAAGACAGCTTTTATCTTCTTTAAAAGACAAAAGCATTCAGGGAACAACAATGACATTGTTGTGTCGACATCTTTAATCAATGTGTTCTTGACCGGGACGACAGGATATCCACGAAAGGAATGGAATAAAACAGTTGTTTAAGGTAAATATAAAATGTCCCTGTGTACTTATTTGTTGGCTACACAGAAATGCTACAGCACTAGGCTTTTATGTCATTAGTAAAGACAAGGCTATTGTTATAATTAATGTATTATGAATTATATTTGCATGGTTGTAGCTAAAGCTGTCTCAAAACCATGATGTTTATTTCGTAGTGTTTTTGCTGTAGGTAATTATACTAATTTATCTCGTGTTCTTTAAATGCCAAGCTTGCATTGTTTGGTTTGGTTAGGAGGTAGCTGGTGTTTTTATTCCTTTATTATATGTGTATTACTGATATATATATATTGTCTTATCCTATATTAATTGTTTTATTTATTTATTTATTTCGTCATTTGTCAGGGTTAATTTGTGCTCCCTCGTACCACGGTGTTGCTTGCCGAAAATAGCTCACTGCATGGTAGGCTCACATGAGCTTGTCCTGTGTGTGTGTGTGTGTGTGTGTGTGTGTGTGTGTGTGTGTGTGTGTGTTTGTTTGTGTGTGTGTGTGTGAGGCTTTAATGACCTGTTGCAGAGAGGCTGAGCCTCTTTCATACTGATGTTTAGTGGACCTGAACATGAGGATAGAGTATTATTACACATTTGGACCAAAGTTTGCCCACAAAGTATAACTCTATAGTGAGTGAGGGCATAACAGTGTTATAACAATATATATATATATATCTGTTTATCTATCTATCTGACCGGTTTATTTTGTTATTTCAAATTCTAGACAAATTATATACAGCCAGGGTTCCTATGGTCATGACATTCCTGGAAGTATTTTGAATTTAATAGAAAAAAATGTTTCCAGTACTGGAAAAGATGGAATTTAGTGGAATTTATCAAGGGTCCTGGAAGGTCCTGGAAAAAATAGCTATGCATTGTCTTTGGTTATTGATTTTGTTAATACCTCTGAAATGACAAATTAAACATTGGCCAAATTGTCAAATATTAGAGGCATAAATTGTGAAAATAGCAGATCTACATGCTCACAACGCGAGGCGTTGTGAGCATGTAGATCTGCTATTTTCACAATAGAACCGTGTTATATAAAATTCCTCAACTCCTAGTGCTCGTCAGGGTGGGGGGGTCCCCAGTTAAAATATGATTATTTTGGGGGGCATGGCCTGAAAAGGTTGAGAACCACTGGCATACACTACCTGTCTTTGGGCACTGCGCATAGGAGTAAGCAACCTGTTATTGAGCTGAATTATTGTTATACAGTCCTGGAAATTGGGATAAATATTCTGGAAAAGTTTTGGAAATTAATTGGTAAAGATGTGTGGGAACCCTAAATGTAGATTAGTGACAAAAACACCAACACTATCGTAATTTTTTGTATCACCCAACATCAATGGAATTCATGCCAGGAATACACAGTGATAAGGAAGGAAAGCTGAGGAAGTGGAGTTGACTTTGAAGGGGGAAAATAGCACAAAACAACACAAAGAACTTATTATCATGCTGTTTTCAGGAACCGTGTGTGTGTGTGTGTGTGTGTGTGTGTGTGTGTGTGTGTGTGTGTGTGTGTGTGTGTGTGTGTGTGTGTGTGTGTGTGTGTGTGTGTGTGTGTGTGTGTGTGTGTGTGTGTGTGTTGTGCCAAGGAACCTTTCCTGGTCAGAAACAAATATGCTTCCCATCCCAATATAATGCATTATTACTGTAGCTTAGCTCTGCCGCATTTTGTATCCGTGTGTGTGTTAGCCAAGACAAAACAACAAGAGACTTACCATCTGCGGATGAGAGTTGGACACCTTTAGTTTTAGGAGGCCAGAATCGGGTTAGAGAGAGTCTATTATTTCCATTGGGAGAGTGAATGTGAACACTGCTTCTAAACCATTCTTTAGCTCCAGTTTTCCACGGTCACTGAACTACATATTGGACCCGATCCATTCCTCACTCAGTCACAACCCACAACCTCACACTAAAATGGCTTTTTCCAGAGACACAAATCAGGAGAAAATCTATTTCTTTATTATAGATCTTTCTCAGCCAGAGCTGTCCCGCAGCACACCTCTCGTGGTATCAAGCGCCAGTAAACATCGCACGTTCGCTAGATCAGACACTTTTTTAAAGATTTGACTTCAAATGCGATGGTCCAGCTTCATAAATTAACCATATTTGGTTGTAGTAAGTAGTAACTAGTGAAAGTCAGGGTCTAAGAGGATGGTTACTGAACTTCATGTGTCCGGTCTGTGACATTTATGACACATCTATGACCTGTGAGTCCACGTGTGGTCAAGGTTTCAGCTTGATCCGACCGCTGTTGACCTCCATTATATATTAAAAAAAGGGTAATATTTAAAAATAAAAACATGGGAAAAATGTTATAAGGAGATACTCTCTTGACCTACCGGCGGCGTGCAAGAATTTTGTCTCACAAGTCCAGACACACACACACACACACACACACACACACACACACACACACACACACACACACACACACACACACACACACACACACACACACACACACACACCATCTTCTAAACAGCTGGCCTCTGGGGCCACTTAACTCTTACGTCTAAAATGACCTCATGGTGTAGCACTCTTGCCCTAGCCTTCCAGGCCTATGCAAAGGTTAAAACGTGTGTCTACATGTTATGTAGACAAATGCCATGTACATTTGTAGACCTGGCATCCTATAGTCTGTGCGTAGTTTCAACGCACAGATTAATTTATATCAATATTTTTTATATTATATTAGACTGATCAGTTCTTGGTTTACCCATCATCCTAGAATACTATTTCTATGCATTTGATGTGTTACCTGTCCTCATGTGTACCTTGCTTTTTGCAAGTCGCTCTGGGTGAAGAGCGTCTGCTAAATGCCTACATAATGAATTGTATTTCACACTTGTTGTGACTGATCATCACATATGAATGTTTTCTAGGGAGTGGAGGAGAGAGAAGCCCCAGCATGGACAGCTTCTTGTTGTGACTGATCATCACATATTAATGTTTTCTAGGGAGTGGAGGAGAGAGAAGCCCCAGCATGGACAGCTTCTTCAAGGCTGCTGTGTGTGATCTGGACCAGCTGCTGGATGACTTCGAGCTCCACACAGGTAAGGGTGGGACGATAATCACTATTATCGACTGTTGTGATAATAATCGTATCATGGAGATTTAATTTATCGTGAAATTGTCCTCCGTCATGCAGTGCAGGGGTTGACACTAAGGTCTCAGAGGCACTTGCCACACCGGGCAAGTACAGGTCATGTTCTACTTGCCCGAAGGTAATTCCCACTTGCCCGAAAAGTAAATCGTCCATTATAAAATGATAGGTACGATTTTAATTACCGCTCAATTTAACACTTATTTCTTTACTTTCTGGGGCTGTGCGATAAAATGTCATACCTCAATACCTCCAAATCCAAATACACCAAATACTTTAGCTATGATTGAATATGTCTATGGGTTAACACTTGTTATTTTTTTATTTTTAAATGTAGCAACAGTAAAAACAGCACATTATAGGTAAATAGTGCTCTTATTTTACATTCCACAGACCAGAAGACACAGCGCACTGGCCACGTTCAGGTGTTTAGACAGATATCTCGTGTTGTGTTTATAGACATTTGTGTCCCCTCTCAAATGAGCAATTGCCCTGTCGGGCAACCTGAAAGCCAACTTCACCTGCCCTGATGTTTTATTTACCTGCCAGGGGCAGGTGGGCAAGCCTTAGTGTCAATGCCTGCAGTGGGATTAATTCACCTTTTATTTGCCGAGCTGCATATCTGGTACCATTTATACCCTCTATAATTGGAAAAACAGACCTGTACATTTTTTTTCTTTCTTTTTTTTCAGATCTCTTTGCCAAAAATAGACAATCTATAAGCTCGCAACACGACTTGTTGGGAGCTTGTAGATCTGCTATTTTTGGCAAAATGTTCTGCCCCAGGATAATGAATGTTGGGGATATTTTGATTATCACGATAATAACGTAAATCATTATTATTTTGGTCACAATGACCTAGTCAAAAAACAGACATAGTGTTTTTTATCACACCCGTGGCATCAAATGGCAAATTCAGGTTGTTCGGGACGTTACCTGAGGTTATCTCTTAAACCCATTAAGACCCGAGGCCGATTCTACAAATGCCTTCTAAATCAGTAGTTCTCAAACCTATTTGTGCCAAGGACAGCAGACCCAAAATGATCAATTGAATTGGTCAAACTAGAAATATGTTGAGAGGCATCTTCTATACAGGGTTCCCACGGTCATGAAATTCCTGGAAATACTTTTAAATTATAAAAATATTTTTCCAGTACTGGAAAAGTTTTGGAATTGATCAAGGGTCCTGGAAGGTCCTGGAAAAAATAGCTTTGAAAAAATAACATTGGCCAAATTGTCAAATATTGGCTGAAATTGTGAAAATAGCCGATCTACATGTTCACAACGCCTTGTAACGCGAGGCGTTGTGAGCATGTAGATCTGCTATTTTCACAATAGAAACGTGTTATACAAAATTCCTCAACTCTTAGTGCTAGTCAGGGTTGGGGGGTCCCCAGTTAAAATATGATTATTTCAGAGGTCACGGCCTGAAAAGGTTGAGAACCACTGGCATACACTACCTGTCTTTGGGCATTGCGCATAGGAGTAAGCGACCTGTTATTGAGCTGAATGATTGTTATATAGTCCTGGAAATTGGGTTAAATATTCTGGAAAAGTTTTGGAAATTAATTGGTAAAAATGTGTGGGAACCCTGTCTATAAAACCCTCAGTCCCGCCGCTAGGCACAGCCAAGCCGATTATCATCATAATAATAACTAATATTTGCTCTGCCTAAATAATCATGGCATGCATGCGTGATGCCTGATGTGTCCTCAACGTGCATGCCGGTGTCCTCACTGCTCACTGTGCTCAGAGCTGAGCGGCCCGTCTATCAGTGAGTGTGAGCAACGTGAATGGTTGCTGTTACCGCGTGCAGAAGCAATCTGCAATCTGTTTTTAAGCCAGTTACAATCGCGATGTTTCATAAAGGTAAAGTTTAAAGCCTCAATCTATGAAGTCTTCATCTGGTTGGCAATATGTGGAACAGCAGGAACCGTATTACTAAAACAATAAAACATCATCATTTTACATATTATGTTAATTGTTTAGGAAACAGCGCTAGTGTGGAGGAGCTCCTTTCGCACATCACATAATACAACCTAGGGCAGGGGTGGGCAACTTTGATGGTGGCGAGGGCCACTATATTTCCACCTTCACTCCAGAGGATATTTTTGCTTCTTTTGAATTGGAATTCTGAATTATTTTTTGTTATTGTTTAATTGGAATCCTGAAATGTAACATTTTGATTTAATTTCAAACACATTTAGTTATAATTCATGTTAACTTTATGAACCTAAATACAAATACCTACATTAGACATAAAAAAATACATTTGAATAATACTATACTAGTCATTAAGCTACTAATATAGACTGACGGAATTAAAGCAAGTCATGTTTGGAATTGTAACAGCTGAAATCAATAATATATCAGTATTCGGGTATTAACCAGCGGGCCACATTAAGTGAAGGTGAGGGCTGCATGTGGCTAGGGTTGGAGGCGGTAACCGCCGTACCGCCGTACCGCAGTATACCGAGGTCTACCGCGGTGTCATTGTGCTTACCGCGGTAAAAAGACAAAAAAAAAGGTCTATTTTTTATTGGAAAACAAGCGAGTTTTAAAACGGGGGAGAAGCGAGGACCGCATGCGCTCCATGCCGCTCTGCTCTGGGCCGTGTACCACACGTTGGAAGCCACATACGTCACTCAAGACACAGACCTCCTGCACACAGTGCATGCACAGGGCAGGAGAGTACGGAGCACAACTCTATGACGGAGCAGCATAAACTTTCTTTGTAATCCACTCGACACAAGGATGTTAATACATACCTTGTGTTGTGGCATATCTTTTTTTATTCATACGGATTACTGGCGGAGCGCGGGCCGCGTGGACTAAAACTGAAAATGAAACTATTTTACTTTAGCCACGCGTCGCACGTTGTGCCCCGTTCGTCGGCGCGTCGGCGATTTTATAACCTTTTCTGTCAAGTCTTGTAACTAAAACCTATATATAGCAGCACTCAATCACTGCGATTTGAGAGTTGAGACGTGACGTGAGTTTACAGAATCACTGTACACGATCTGACTACTCTTCCTCTTCTGGTTTGTTCACACAGCTGTTTGTGTCTGAAAAGCCCAAGTAGCTAGCCTACGTTACTATGGTAACCCGACAGCGACAGTGCAGATCTAAAAGCTCAGAACGCGCCGCGGATGCGATGTGTTGTGAGCTTGTAGATCTGCTCCTTTGAAAGCCAGACCCGCTGTGCTGTACGGAGAAGTATAACTCGGGCAGTCAGGCTGTGTCGCCTCTCCACTGTGGAGAGGCGACTTTTGGGAAGATGATTGCAATATTTTGGCTTATCGCCGAAACTTAATTAATAATACGGGGGTGCGGTAATTACCGCAGTACCGGCGGTAAATGGGAAGACGGTAATCGCGGTAACAAAATGTCCATACCGCCCCAGGCCTACATGTGGCCCCCGGGCCGCCAGTTGCCCATGTATGACCTAGGGTATTCGATTTTATTGTGCTTTAATCCATGTATGTCTTTCTCTCATTGTGTTTCTGACCCCAGATGAACTGGACTGCAAGTACCTGAAGCCCCCCTCCTACCCCTACTCCTCCCTGGGCTCACAATGCTACTCCTCCTCCTCTGGAGACTCCTCCTCCTCCACCACGGTGGCTCAGAACCTCCCTGACCTCAACGCCCTGCACTACGACTCCGCCCTGCGCTCCTCCTCTGACCTCCACCACTACCCCCCTACCTCCACCTCCTCCACCGGCCCGGGGGAGGACGAGGAGGGGAGGGGCGGAGACGGGGAGGTGAGGACACTTTTGTTTGGCTCTGCACTATTGGGTTGTGTTGGTAGTTAACCTCGCGTCACCAGGCTTTCTCGGGGGAAAGCCTGGTGATCGTTTACAACGGGCCGTTTGATCCGGTCTAGGCGGAAACCACAAGCAGAAGAAGCGGCTTCGCTTTGTTTTCGTTCCCCCTGTTTGTTTCCCCAATCTTATTAAAATGCTCCAGTAGCCTAGTGAAGTCTTGCCAGACGCTACGAGTTGAACTAAAAGATGCATATACCAAACGAATTTTCCAAAAGAAAATCTACGCCGCATCAAGGGGTTTATTAGGTAGGCCCTAAAAGTATGTCCTTGAGTGCAGGGGAATATCTTGGGTTAAAACTGTTTCCGGTTTGATAGTTCCGGCCAAAGTGTTGTCCATCTAGGACTACAACATGGCGTAAAGTGGTTTCCGCTCCCGACCGGATCAAACCCGGAAAAGTGAAGGGACCCTAGGCTAGTTGGTAGTATTGAGTATTTTGCTTTTGTTTGACATGGCGTTGAGATACTTGCACAGCAGTAGCAGTAGGTCCCGATTGTGACATCACAATCGGGACCTTTCTCAGACAGCCCGTTCTGAGACCTGCTTACATAGATCTGCCCATAAACTGAGAAAGACACAATGGTCAGAAATAGGACTTTGTGAGGATAGAACTTGCTGGTGGGACACCCTTTTTTGGGTGTACCAACATAAAAATTGGAAAAATTCAAATTCATGGTGTAGCCCCTTTAAGTATTGTGTTGTGACGTGACACATGAGTGTTGACTGTTTTTGACACTTTGTGTATATGTTGTTCTTTTTATTGTGCCTTGCTCTTTTTTACTGTACACAACAGTACTGTTCTCTTTCTTTTCATACTTCTCTGTAACCCTAAACCTGAAAGTGCTGTGGTGCCTCTGGGCGACTGATTTTCCCCCCTGGGATAATAAGGATATCTATTATCTATTTATCTATCTATCTAGGTGAAAGGTGTGACCGGGGTGGACCTCCTGTCCTCGGTGGACTGCCGGCCGGCCAAGTGCTCTGCTCCTCCGTGCCCGGACCGAGCCCTGAAGCCTGTGTGTGACCTGGTCAGCGACACCACCAGCTCCGCCCTGCTGGTCAACAACAACAACAACGACCGCCACGACGCCTTCGGCGAGCTGGACGTGGCCGAGAAGCGCATGGAGGAGGAGGACGAGGAGCTGCTGGTGGACTTCGGCAGCCCTGTGGTCACTCTGCCCACGCAGGACCTGGGGAGGCTGAGCCTCTGTGCGGGCGGTTTGGATGACGAGCGAACGTCTGGTTCGCTGCTGGGAGGACTGGAGTCCCTGGCGCCGCTCGGTGGATACGGCGCCTCGCTCAGCCTCCTAGACGTCATCCTCCCGGCGGCGGTGGAGCAGCGGGGCTGTGAGTCCGCGGACGGCTCGCTGTCGCAGAACACCACTCAGTCTGCAGAGAAAGAGGCCGAGGAGGACGTGGATATGACCTGCATGATGATGAACCAACACGACGCGGAGCCCTCGCTAGACCACTGCGAACGGAAGAGCGCCCACCTCGCTGCCGATAACGTAAGAGACGATTTGGCCGCGGCGCGGCACATAGAGGACGAACCCCAAGACTGCGACGACGAAAAGCCACCCGCCTCTCCCGCCACTCCCGATCCCTCGGCGAGCGAAGCGGGCGGCTTGTCTTGCCTGCCCATAGCCGTGTCGTCCATGTGCGGAGCTCTGGTGAACGCCGGAACCCCGCGTGACGATGACGAGGACGAATGTGCACAGACGTCCGCGGGGCAGGGCGCTCAGATGTCTGAGCGCCGACGGGTGGATTCGCTGTCAGCTCCGGCCACTGGGGAGCAATCGGATACGTCCGGTTCAAAGATGCTCGTAAACGAAGCAGGAAGCGGTGGCTCTAGTGTGGTTTCCACGGACGGTTCGGTTGTAGCCGCCGGAGTAGCCGAAGCGCTCGCCGTCGTCTCCCAGACCCACAACAACGTTGCACATTCCTCCAGGCCTCAGCGGCAGACCGCGGACAGCGGCGGTGTGTCGCCGGCAGAGCAGCAGCAGCAGCAGCCCGGTCCTTCTGAACCTCCCGCCGCTATCGACGTCGACCCCTCGCCCCGCCGACCGCCCGACCCGACCGTTCCCAGACACAACCCCCCCTCCCCCGGCTTCGTCTTCGACTACCTGCCCGAGAGCGAGCAGGCAGAGCTGCTGGTGACGGACGAGGAGCTGGACGCCTTCCTGCAGGTATGGCTGCAACTAAACCATTATTTTCACAATCGATTAAGCCATTCAGAACGGGTACACATTATCGTGTATCATTATTTTATGCTTTAACTATTGAAGAATAGCAGATATACAAGCTCACAGCGCGGCACCGAGTGCCGCGCTGCGAGCTTGTAGATCTGCTATTTTTGAAAAATCAGCTTTTGAATCCTTCTAAGGTTTTTTGAAAAACCCTATGTTTCTGTGTCAGCAATCTGGCCAGCCATCGTCAAAGAAAAGGTCCTTTTCACTTTAACCCAAAATGATATTTATTTGGCCACGGACCCCCATCTCAAAATATTTAGTTCCAGGGACCACCCAGAAGCAACATTTTAGTTTTTTGAGTTTTTCACGACTAAAAAAAAATAGCAGATCTACAAGCTCGCAGCCGCGCTGTGAGCTTGTATATCTGCTATTTTTCACTGGTCAAAGCATTCAATAATTCTAGGCCTAAATGGGTTAATCGGGTGATTATTTAAAATCGATTAATTCATTAATTGGATTATGGCACTTAAAAACAATTCCAGCAATTAGTTGCAGATTGGATTACGATTACTAAATGAGTTGGCAACTAATTTAATAATCTATTCGATGAATCGATTAATCGTTGCACCCCTTCCTGCAGGCCCACTCGGAGGCGGAGCGGCAGGGTGAGGCGCTCTTCTACCAGAGCACCTTCGGCCAGTGGAGCCAGGACGAGGGCTTCTCCGAGGGCAACGGGGACCGCCAGGACGAGGGCTTCTCCGAGGGCAACGGGGACCTGGAGGAGAGGCTGGCAGAGGAGGACCTGAAGAGCTGCGCCAAGGCCGGGCCGCGGGAGGAATGCGAGGGTCTGGCCGCAGCGGCGGCGGGGGAAAGCGGTAAAATAACGTGCGTGGCCGCAGAGGGGAGTTTTAACTCCACACTGTCCTCGCTCTCCCGGGACCCCTGCGGTCCGTACCCGAATGAGCCGGAGCTCGCGCCCACCACAAGCCCCTCAGACACTAGCAGCCCCACACAGTCCCAGCACCGTGGCGGTCTGGAACCATCGCAGTCCTCCTCCTCCTATGGAGGGGCGAGACCCAAGCAGCCGCACTGCCAGGCTCCCAGATCTCCCCCGATGGCGGGAGAGGAGCGACAGACCCCCGCTGACTCTTTAGAAGACCCGTCTCCTCCCGTAGCCGACCAGGAGGACCGCCTCTCCTCTCCTCCTCAGCCGAACCCCAGTCCCGCAGATGTTGGCGGGCCTCCTCCCTCGGACAGCAGCGAGCCCAGCCCTGCGTACCGCCCTCAGGAACACTACGAGGACACCGTGGCGTACGACGAGCTCTCTGAGCCGCCGCCGTACCAAGCGGAGCCGCCCGGAGAGGAGGGGGCAGCGGTAGCAGCAGCAACAGCAACGCAGGAGGAGGAGGCGGAGGGGCTGGGATGCAAGCAGCCTAACTGGGTACCGGACTCGGAGGCCCCCAACTGTATGAACTGCTGGCAGAGGTTCACCTTCACCAAGAGGAGGCATCACTGTCGAGCCTGCGGGAAGGTATGTCAATGTCCTGTTCAGAAAATAAAAGTCTGCACACTGTGGCAGTGGTTCTCATAGACCTTTCAGGCCGTGACCCCCAAAATAATCATATTGTAACTGGGGAATCCCCACCCTGACGAGCACTAAGAGTTGAGGCATTACAGATAAGGAGATGAGAACAAGTGCGCTTCCTCTGATTGCTGCCACTGATTTGGGTAGTGGGTGCTCAGCTCTAAGGTACAACTGAATTAAAGGATCCACAAAAGTGGAAAAAGCAGCACACCAGAATGAGAATACAAGACAGGCTCAGATGTTGAGTTCCATTTTATTATGAACGCTGACGCGTTTCGGCACGAGGGCCTTCTTCAGAGCAGGTTGAAGGCATTACATTTTGTATAACACGGTTCTATTGTGAAAATCGCAGATCTACATTCTCACTACGCCTCGTGCTGCGAGGCGTTGTGAGCATGCCATGTAGATCGTCTATTTTCACAATTTCTGCCTCTAATATTTGATAATTTGGCCAATGTTTAATTTGTCATTTTAAAGTCCTTAAATGGTCACTTTAAGAATGTGCAGATACCCTCTATACCAGGGGTGGGCAATTATTGTTTCCATGGGGCCACATAAACAACAGAAAATATA
The DNA here is from genome assembly GCF_963921795.1 of Nannobrachium achirus. Classification (NCBI taxonomy): domain Eukaryota; kingdom Metazoa; phylum Chordata; class Actinopteri; order Myctophiformes; family Myctophidae; genus Nannobrachium; species Nannobrachium achirus. The sequence continues at coordinate 42,755,513 of NC_137822.1, read as the reverse complement.
GTGGAGGGCCGGGCCAAAAGGCAGTGCTCCCCGCAAGATGTGCTCCCCGCAAACTAAACATACAGCCTTACCTCAGACTTCAGTAAATAAATACCGTAAATCACCAATTAGTAGCCCGGGCGTTTATTTCGCAAAATGGGGTCGGACCCCGGGCGCTTAAAAGGGACCAGGCGGCTATTGGTAACAGGCTTTTATTTATTTTGGCACTGGCCAGCACTGGGCCATTATTTGGTACATTTTTCTTTCTCAAACTATATAATAGTATTAATAATCAAAATGTTATAATAAATGTTATAATTATGATTATTTGTATTATTTTAATTGTTACCAACACCCAGAAAATAGCACATTTCGATCTATTAGACCAAACCTCATTTAAAAAATATCAAGAGTGTATGAAAGCCTTTTTAAAAAATATTTATAGGTCTACTATACTATGGGAAACTTTCTCCAAAAGAATCAATTACCGCATGCCAGCAAAGACGGATCTAGAAGTCAACGAGTCAACGACCCAATTAGCGCAGAAGTCCTGCAGCTGCGGTGCTCTGACTGGACTCGCTGACATGACCACTGAACAGCTCCACTATCCTGACATTAAACCATTTTGGTATTGCATTATGATTAAGCCTTCTGCATTCCCCTTGAACCTCAAAATAATGGATTACTTCTTCAAAATGTGGACTGGATAACAAGAGGCAGCAACAGTAGGTAATGACTTATTCTGATCCAGCTGTTCTTTATTGGCCAGTCTTTCTCCATCACAACGTTTTGCCATTAAAGTAGGCCTATGCAAACTTTGCATTGTAGCAACGTTTTAGACAGTAATGAATGGTGGTCAGTGCGCAGAGAGCAGCAGACTCCTTTTTTCCTCTCTCTTTTTTTGGTGTCCTTTGGCAATCTGTTCCCCGACGCACAGACAGTGCGTCCTGCGCGTAATGGTAGCGCAGCACTGGGCTGGGCTGGGCACCATATACATTTGGCTTAGAAGTGTCTGTCCACAGGGCTGTGAGCTTGTAGATTTGCTGTTTTCAGCGCACTACCGTCATGCAACATATGACCCGTAGCGACGCACAGCGAGTGTGGTGCGTTGCAACGTGCTGTCACAGCACTGCTGTGAGCTTGTAGATTTGCTGTTTTCAGCGCACCACTGCCATGCAACATAAATGACCAGTTAAGTTGAATAAATAGCAAATAATACCAAACAACCAAACAAATAATAGCCCGGGCTCTTACATAAAACATAATAAGGATAATATTAATTGCAAATAACGGCCCAGGCGCTTATACGAACCGTGCGCTTATTTGAAACAGGCGTTTATTGCGCAAAATGGGGTCAGACCCCGGGCGGATATATGGGACCCGGCGGCAGTTTGCCACCGGGCGATTAATTGGGGATTTACGGTACTTATTAAAAAAAAAAAAAAACGGGCATTCGGCATCGACTTTTCTTTTTTTAGCCACTTTAGCCATTTTTGATGGGTAAGGTAAGGCAGGTCGTCTTGACTTGTGACCAGTCTGACCACCTGCTTGTTATTGATACAATGATCCAATGATCACGCACACGTGCTGATGTACGCATTGCATCCATATGTACGTGAATACAAAATTGAAAAATAAAAGCAATGCAGCTTTAGTCCATGCATGAGGTCAAATTAGAAAATGAGTTTCTTTTGTAATTTGTCATTAACCCTACAGAGTGAGAGTGAGAGTGAGTGGTCAGAGTGAACCCCGGACCGCACAATGCCCAGGTCTGCTCTATACACTTAAACTTTACTAGCCCTTACCCGTTCAAAGATATGAGCTCCAAAATGATGTGCAGTGTGTGGGTTATGGGATGTGCACTGTGCATACAGTATATGAGGGATGGAAAGTAACTTTAACTGGTGCTTGCATGATAATATGTAGGAGCATCAATGTAAGAAATACCCGTTTCGTTTAATGGCCCCCCCCAGCCCGCCCGCCCACCCGCCCACGCACACACCCGCCTGCCTGCACACACACACACACACACACACACACACACACACACACACACACACACACACACACACACACACACACACACACACAGAGAGAGAGCTGGTTAAACATGTTGCCTCATGCTAGATGCAGAATAGATGAGCCTCAAGCTAGATGCAGAATAGATAGTAGATACACCATAAAAATGCTAATATACAGCATACGATTTGTGAAAGTGACAAACGGGCTTCACAGTTATGTTAGGTGTGTTCATATGCTAATTGTGATGCGATTTCAGATCAATTGCTCCAGCCACTGAGGAGAAACGCTGTTTCAGACAGACAGACAGACACTCACTCAGACAGACATTCGCAAAATTATAGTATAGATGTTGGTTTATTTACTGTTGAGTGAGAAAACAGTGTTTAACATTAAGTTAATCATCTGGGTGGGGACCCCCCAAAATAATTTGGGGTCCCGACTCCCGACCCACAGGTTGAGAACCAGTGGCTTAGAGGGCAAAGCTTTATATGGTTAACATTTAGACTAAAAAGAAGGCTTCTTCAGACTTTTTAGAAGACCTTTTTTGTCAAAAATGTTAACAAAATCAACAGGAAGAGCTGTAAGCCACATTCTGCAGCCTTTTTGTTTTGAATTGCCTGTGATTGTCGTTGGACCTGTACCTACACTCCAGTGGAAGTACCAGTTTTCTTTTATAGTATCGTGCTTATTTTTCATAATGCACTGCCTTCCTCTAACCATATCGTCACTGTCGGAACCTCGTATCTCCAAGTTTCAAAAATGTCTAGGTTTTTTCGTAAATGTAAAGTCCTGCTTCAACCATACAAGACTGTCTCACAGTCACAAACAGTGAAAATATCCGATCTACAAGCACTCAACGCGTTGGGTGCTTGTAGATCAGCTATTTTCACGACTAGTTTAAATCATTTTTAAAATTGTCAATAGAAAATGAACGGTTTTGGACATACAAGGTTTCCACCCGACAACAACCATATGGTATTTCTAGGACTATTAGACGTTAGGCAGGCAGAGATTCCTGCGATTTATAAAATCAGTTGTTAGTTCTCAAACGTTTTCGTGCAAAATACCCCCAAAACAATATGCATTTGGCTGCGGAACCCCCCTCTCAAAAAACATGTTGTGCCAGACATGCCCAGAAGCAAAGATTTGAGTTAAAAATGTGGCATCGGGGCATACCATCGGGGCATACCACATAGGCATTGATGCCTGACGGCGTCGCCAGTTCGATTCCCGATCCGGACGACCTTTGCACTATGTCACTCCCCGTCTCTTCTCCCATTTCCTGTCAGTCTACTGTCCTATCTAATAAAGTCATAAAATCCCCAAAACAAATCTTTAAAAACAAAAAAACAAAAAAAAACGATGTGCCACACCACAGGCAGACACCGACATACATACATACGTACTGTACATACTCAGCCGAACGCAGTACATGCGCGCTCTGCCGGCGCAAGTAAATATGGTTTGAGAACCAGTGCTGTTTTAACCCCCAGTTATCCATGTTTTAAATGTCATGGGGATCCCAAATCTATGGACCTGATGTTGAGGACCAGTGTTATCACTCTACTTGGGGCTCTATTTTGACTGTCTTGAGAACCAGCTCTTATGCCTTAAGTTCAGACTTTCCACCCTGCAGCTTTCCTAACTCTAATTCGGGGTAATGCTTTTCAGAAGATGCGAGTGATGTCATCTTGTAGTTCCAACGAAAGGTTTGGTGGTCGGAGACAGTATGGACAGGCCTTTAAGTTAAGGCATAAGAGCTGGTACTTAAGACAATCAAAATACAGCCCTAGATGTTTTCGGCACATCATGTTTTGTCTGGTGTGCGTGCACGTGTGTGTGCGTGTGGTAGATCATTGTGTATTGTCCTTGGATACATTTTTATGTGAGAGTGGCAGTGAATGTTTTTGTTTACATCAAGTTACACGAGGAATGTTATCATTGATCCCCCATTGTTTAATAGGCCTAGAATTATTGAATGCTTTAGCTATTGAAAAATAGCAGATATACAAGCTCGCAGCGCGGCACCAAGTGCCGCGCTGCGAGCTTGTAGATCTGCTATTTTTGAAAAAACGTAATATATATATATATATATATATATATATATATATATATATATATGTGTTACAGTATGTTCAAGAAACCAGTAAAAGTTGTCAAGGAGCACTCGTTTTGACGTTCACCACACACTAATCACCACCAGATGGCGACGTCAGCCACTGCTCTGCCATTCACCAGAGTGTATATAAGAGAGTTACGTCACGCTTTGAACTCGCCGCAGACCGGAAGTGTTTACTCTTTATTTACTAGCCTAGCCTAGCCTAGCCTAGCCATTAGCTCCATTGTAGTCACTTGGACAGGGCGTTTAACGTGCGCTTGCCCAGGCCTTACGGCCTGGGCATAAATATAACGATTGCATTCACCACGGCTTCGTAACTCGCGCGGCGCTCCGCCGGCCGCGCGGCCCTGGCCCGCTCTTCGCGGCCACTCGCGCCTGCGGCGCTCGGGGGCGAAGAGCAGGACCAAGGTCCGCTGGCCTTCGCGCCGCTTGGGGCTTCGTGGACCCAGGGGGGCCTCGTAACTCGTTTGGGCTTCGTGGATACAGGGGGGCTTCGGTAGCCGCTCGCAGTGTCGTGGACAATAGAGCGGCGCACCGCCTGGAGTACGTTGTTGTGGCGACCGCTTGCTCCGCCCCGTGCCGCACCACGAGTGCTCCGCGTCTCGAATGTGCTGTTTCTCTAATATACTATGACATATATATATATTCAAAAGTCTTTTTGAAAGTGAACATTTGTAACTCAAATATTTGCTTCTGGGGGGTCCCTGATACAATATTTTGAGATGGGGGAGGGGGTCCCTGGAACAACATGGGGGGGGGGGTCCCTGGAACAACATATTTTGAGATGGGGGTCCGTGGCCAAATACATGTAGTTTTGGGGGTCCTTGGCATGAAACATTTTGAGAACCACTGACAGAAACAGTTAAAAAAATTTAGAAGACACTTATAGAATCGGGTCAAAATATTCAAAGATTCAAAGCTTGTATATCTGCTATTTTTTTAATATTTAAAGCATAAAATATTGCGTAATAATGTGTTCAGGCCTAAATGGGTTAAATAAAGTTGAAAATTAAAAAAATATTAAAACAAAAGTCTGTCTCCAGGAACTAAATATAGCTGCAGTAGAGTCACTGTGAGAACGAGGCCATGAGTCAGCACTCTGTCCCCCCCCCCCCTCCCCCCAGTCTGACAGTACCTCCTCTCCACTCTGCTGAAGAAGCTGGAGCTCTGAGGAGGAATGTGACGCCGCAGCTTTTAAAAAAAAAGCATCCGCTAGCCTGGCTACGACTCCCAGCGTTTCATTATAATTATTTTTCTTAATATTCGGTCTCAGTGTGTGTTTGCATGATGTTCAGCGTTCTGTGTGATGATAACCATGACGATGCCTTCTTGTTGTTGTTCCTGACTGTGCTCTCGTCCCGTGGCAGGTCTACTGCGCCGTGTGCTGCAGCCGAAAATGTAAACTTAAATACCTGGACAAAGAGGCCCGCGTCTGCATCACCTGCTTTGACAGCATACACAGAGGTAACCACGCCGTTTCATTGATTGATTGATTGATTGATTGAATACTTTAACCCATTTTAGGCCTAGAATTATTGAATGCTTTAGCTATTGGAAAAACAGCAGATCTACAAGCTCACAGCGCGGCACCGAGTGCCGCGCTGCGAGCTTGTAGATCTGCTATTTTTGAAAAAGTCGTGAAAATGTTGTGCAAATCTTTGAATATATGTATTTTCAAAACGAACGTTTGTAACTCAAATTTTGCTTCTGGGGGGGGTCCCTGGAACTAAATATTTTGAGATGGGGGTCCGTGGCCAAATAAATATAGTTTTGGGGGTCCTTCACATGAAAAGGTTTGAGAACCACTGACATCGTAGTCTCTCAAGAACAGACTAACTGAGCTCCAGTTAAAGTGAAAAGGACCTTTTCTTTGACGATGGCTGGCCAGATTGCTGACATAGAAACACATGTTTTTCAAAAAAACCTTAGAAGGATTCAAAAGACACTTATAGAATCGGGTCAAAATTCTAATTTTCACGATTTTTCAAAAATAGCAGATCTACAAGCTCGCAGCTTGTATATCTGCTATTTTTCAATAGTTAAAGCATAAAATAATGATACACAATAATGTGTACCCGTTCTAAATGGGTTTTAACAGTTTGCTAAATAGTACGAGTGGTTTCGATGATTATACAATGATGGAAAGATAACACTAAAAGCCCTGAGGACTTGTTTTCCATTGAGGTCCTGTGTGTTCAATTCATCGGGAAAAGACATACAATAATAGACAAGACGTCATCGACACCATCATCCTGTTGTCTTTGGACAGATCTGTGTCGATGTCTTTTTTATTACTGATTTTCATAAATAATACATTAATTCTTGAACGTGTAGGGATACTTAAAGGGGCACCAAACCCCCTGTGTGTGTTGGTTTTTCATAGTTGCAGTGTTTTTTTTTGAGTTATCACATCTAAAATGTATAAAAAGATCTTTGGAAAATAGCCGCTCTAATAGATGTTCAAATTGGGCCGAAGTGATTAATGTATGTTTTGTAATAACAATCCAAATATACAAAGTAACTAAAGTTTCAAATAATCGTAGTGGAGTAAAAAACTACAATATTTTTAGTGGAGTAGAAGTAAAAGTATAGACAATTGGAAATACTCCAGTAAAGTAAAAAAAATAAATACCTCAAAAGTGTACTAATCAAGTACAGTACTGGAGTAAAGGTCTTTGCACACTGCTACGTTTTTCGTTGCTAAATGCGTTTTTCAGGGCAAGGAGAGAGAGAGAGATAGAGAGAGCAAGGGACCGAGTGGTGCGCGAAACCGTGCAAACGTGTGCAAACGTGATTGACATAACGTGAGGTTGATTTTTTATTTGCGTGCTCCGAAATTCTCTCCGATATTCGGCCCGAAAAACGCAGCAGTGTGCAACCAGCTTTAATGTACTTGGTTACTTTCCACTGCTGCGTAGTTGCAGACAGAGCCAAGGGCACGGCCAATATGCAAGCATGACAGGCAGTATTATTGTTGACACACCTACAATCTAACACAGACCATTGTTAATGTGGTTGACCCATTTAGGCCTAGAATTATTATCCCAAGTCTCTCAATTTGGGAGAGATGGGATTGGGATTTTTCAAAAATAGCAGATCTACAGGCTCGCAGCGTGCAGCACTCTGTGCCACACTGTGAGCTTGTATATCTGCTATTTTTTAATCAAGTCTCTCAAGAACAGACTAACTGAGCTCCAGTTGAAGTGAAAAGGACCTTTTCTTTGACGATGGCTGGCCAGATTGCTGACATAGAAACATGTTTTTTTCCAAAAAAAAATTAGAAGGATTCAAAAGACACTTTTTCAAAAATCGCAGTGCGGCACTCGGTGCCGTGCTGTGAGCTTGTATATCTGCTATTGTTCAATAGTTAAAGCATAAAATAATGATACATGTAGGCCTAGAATTATTTAAAGTTTTAACTATTGAAAAATAGCTCACTTGTAGAGCTTGTAGATCTGTGATTTTCTTTTGCAAGTCTTTGAATATATATTTTTAAAAGTGAACATTTGTAACTCAAATATTTGCCTCTGGGTGGTCCCTGGAACAACATACCTAACCCTTTTGAGATGGGGGGGGGGGGGTCCAAATACATGTAATTTTAGGGGTCCTTGACATGAAAAAGTTTGAGAACCACTGATTTAGAAGACATCTATAGAATTTTTCAAAAATAGCAGATCTACAGGCTCGCAGCGTGCAGCACTCTGTGCCACACTGTGAGCTTGTATATCTGCTATTTTTTTATATTTAAAGCATAACATAATGGTTAAAGTGGTGAAAATCTAAAGTGAAGCCCTTTGCACACAGGCGCGTTTAACCGCACGGATAAAACGGACAATATCATTTTTTGAAAAGAAAACAATGATTCTCTATGACCTCATGCACACCGGCTCCGAATTAGCCGTGCGACGAGTGGCTGCCGCCGTGCGTTTTTTTCTCGATCGAACCCAGTTCGATTCGTGCGTCTTGTCGCATGCGGTAAAAAACTCATCACTCCTTTTATGACTCCTTTTTGGATCCGCAGCGCCGATTCCGCACAGCCTTGCACACCAAATCCAATGCGTTTTATTCATGCCGCAAACAAAAAAAAAACGCAACTGTCCTGTGTGCAAAGGGCTTAACACAGATTTGCGTCCAGGCCTAAATGTGACTAACTGCATATGCGTTGCCCACATCACTGTGTACTATGGCATTCACCAAATATTCGAATATCAAAGTCACTATTCGACGTTGTTCACCGAAGTCGAATATTCGCTTATTTTTATGTTTGTATTGTTTTCTCTTTAAAAAATATGTAGTTTATACAGCTTGGCTAGATAGGAAGTCATAAGAATGAGTTGTCAATGCCCCTGGTGGATGAATTTGTTAATGCTCTATACCAGGGGTTCTCAAACCTTTTTAGGCCGTGACCCCCAAAATAAACATATTTGAACTGGGGACCCCCACCCTGACAAGCACTTGGAATTGTAGGTATTACATTTAATGTGACTCGGTTCCGCAGATAAATATAGATAACATTTTCACAACGTTCGACTCTTGCTCACTTAATATTTGACAGTTTGTCCAGTCCTGTAGAATATTCGACTATTCGAATACTTTGAGGTCGAATAATTCGAATACTTAAAATCACTATTCGTGAATGTCCTACTGTGTACTATTAAAGTCAGTGTGTGAGGCAGCCTGCCATGTTTTTACTCTGCTGAAGTTTTAACCTCAAGTGGAAAACAAAACTACGAAATCAGCCTAGATTTTCATGCCCACCACTTTTAACCCCAGCATCGATATTCTGGTGGGGCTTTTAGACAAAAACAAAGCAGATCTACAAGCTCGCTGTGAGCGTATAGATCGGTGAGAGATTTGGTTTAGAGGAGGGGGAAAAAGTGGTCCAAAGAGCCAAGTTTAGAGCCAACTCTGGACCGATTTACTAAGTCTAGAGAAGAGACTTGACCACTCAAAAGTGGTCAAGTTAAAGCTAACACTTGAAAGTAAACATCTGAAACTGCCATCTTTATTGCCATTTGAGCTGGGGTTTTTATGATCCTGAGGGCAGATTCTGTACTACTAAATCATACCATTGCAGTCGGGCAAACCGAGAAACCTTGTAACTCCATGTTTCAACTTTTTTATGTTTTTATGTATTGATGCCCCCTGATGCAGGGGTTTTCAAATTAGGTGACGCGGCACCCTGGGGTGCCGTGGCGGCAGTCCAGGAGTGCCGCGAGATAATTTGATAATATTTCGATTTGGACATTTTAGTATCATTTTAAACTTGAAGTACAAAGTTATTTTTCAGTCAGTTCTAACCAAAATGGCTATTATCTCAACGTTTTCCTCGCAACATAATCACTAAAATATCGTCACTGTCAGGCAGAAACCTGTCAGGTAAACAAAGCCCTGCTTCATCATACAAGACCGTCTCACAAAACTAGTGAAAACAGCAGATCTACAAGCACACAATGGCGTTGTGTGCTTGTAGATCTGCTGTTTTCACTAGTTTAGTACATTTTTTAGATGATAAATACAAACGGTTTTGGACACAAGGTTTCCACCCGACAACGACGATATGCTATAAATATAAGGTGCTGCGAGTGAAAATTATAATGTAGGCGTGCCTCGGATTAATTTTTTTTTTTGGGGTGCCCTGAGACAAAAAACTTTGGGAACCACAGCCCTATTTCATCCTACAAGAGTGTCGCACAAAAGTAGTCAAAATAGCTGATCTATAATATTAATGAGAAGGGAGTTTTGGACATACAAGGTTTTGGTCCGACAGAGACCATAGATGATGATGATGATGAGGATGAGAGAGCAGAGCTGTTTGACAGGCAGGGACATGCTGGGCCCCTGATTCAGCCCGGGAAAAAGAGTTGGAGAGGCCCTCATTGCGCACTATAGAGAGAGATCTCTCTCTATAGCGCTGCTGCTACTTTGCCATTTCAGGTCATGACAAGTGACAAGCCAGTGGGCCAATTACATGAGTTATATTTCGTTGTTGTCGGGTGACAACCTTGTATGTCCAAAACCGTTTGTTTTGTATTTAACATTTTAAAAATGATGTAAACGGTGCGAGGCATTGTGTGCTTGTAGATCTGCTGTTTTCACTACTTTTGTGCGACGGCCTAGTATGATGAAGCAGGGCTTTGCTTTGCGAAAAAAATTACAAATTTTAAACTTGGAGATAGAAGGTTTCTGCCCGACAGTGACGATTTACTTTGTTGGCCACCCAGCCCCCAAAATGGGGGCTAATGGCCGGCCTGGACCGGCCGGGAATGAACCGAGTTGTCCCGCTTTTCCCAATGGCCAGCACGTCCCTGTTTGACAGGAGCTGCACACAGTAAAGATGCTGGTCTACTGCAGTGCCTTTTAGCTTCAATGTCACTGTGTGGACACAGTGGACACGTTGTGTTTCTGGCTCTCTGACAGCCCTGTGTGAATTAGGTTGGCATTACAACTGACACTTCAAAACCTTTTAAAACAGAGTGCAAGTAACCTCATTTGTGTTTTGTACTGGAACCCTCAAAAGACCTGGAACGCTTCTGTGTTTCGCGTTTTGAACCTCTTTAACCATTATTTTATGCTTTAGCTATTGAAAAATAGCAGATCTACAAGCTCACAGCGTGGCACTCGGTGCCACGCTGCAAGCTTGTAGATCTGCTTATTTTGGAAAAATGGTGAGCATTTGTGCAAGTGTTTGAATATTTTTGACCCGACTCTATAAACCGATTCTATAAACCGATTCTTCTAAATCAGTGGTTCTCAAACGTTTTCATGTAAAAATGACATGTATTTGGCTGCGGGCCACCATCTCAAAATATGTTGTTCCAGGGACCCTGATGAATCATCTTTGTCGGGTTCTGTCTCTTGAGTGGATAATTGCCTGGTCTGGAGACTGTTAACTAACCCCTGTTACTATAGAGTCTATAGCAATGATTATTTTTAGAATATAGAGATAGAGCTTTAAACTTCTAACAAAAACTAAAAAACAAAAACGTTTCAATTAGCCAGTAGCTATGCCCCTCCCAAAAAGCTGTTGTCCAATGCTAGCTTAGAATAACTTCCTGCTTGCCAAGGTTTGCCTTGGCAACAGCCTTGGCAAGCAGCCGGTTGCTAAGCTAGCATTGGACAAAAGCTTTTTCGGGAGGGGCATAGCTACTGGCTAATTACTCCCACTTCAAGCCTGATTTATACTTTGACAATGTGAGGTAGGGAGAGAGGGAGCGCTCGCAGCTGACATAGAGACACACAGAGTTCAGTCAGACACTATATAACATACAACATGCATTTATAAACATGACAACATATCCCCCCCCCCAAAAAAAAGTCCTAACCACTTGAACCCTAGCATCCCTGTTCTATGCCTCTAGGGTGAACATTCAGCAAACATATCAGATCTACAAGCTTACTCACAACATTGCAACGTGTTGTGAGCTTGTAAATCCTCAGACTTTGTGTACATGGCTATGTGGGGGCGGCATAGCCCAGGGGTAGAGAAACCGTTATTAGAGCACGAAGGGTTCCCAGTTCGAATCCGGGCTCCCCCTGAGTTAATGTCGAAGGGTCCTTGGGCAAGACTCTGAACCCCTAGTTGCTCCGGTGAGCTGGTTGGTGCCTTGCATGGTTTCCTCCGCCACCGGTGTATGAATGTGTGCGTGAATGGGTGAATGTAATGCAAAAATCTCTGTAAAGCGCTTTGGATAAAAGCGCTATATAAATGCACCATTTACCATTTATGGAAACAGGAGGAGGACAACTAGGCATATACTTGTGTTAAGGCTTGTTTTAAGAGTGAATGTTTGTGCACATTCCACTGTGTCTACGCAGCCATAACAGGTTAGTCTTGGTCATTTGTCACACCAAATCGGTGACCTACTTCAGTCTGTGACTCCAGTGTCACTTGATGTGACCTTCTTTTTTTATAACGGGTTGGCCGTTTTAATTGTACAGGCACTGGATCAGAATGAGCCAGAAAATGAAAACGGCAACCGCTGGAGTCACAGATTTTTCATAAGGATTGGTGTCTCATCCCATAGAATATCATGCTGGAGCCCTTTAGTTTGTGTTTGTTTGATACACTGACTGATCCAATTGTTGTCTTTTTCTTGTATTTGTATAAATATGAGGCCCACTGTAATTGAAATTCCCAGGCTTTAGTTTCCAGTCTGTCCCTTCTAGTCCTTGTATGTTAGTCTGGACTTTGTATTGGTCTTTAGGCTTTAACATTGTAACCTGGTGTCTGTCCTAGTCCCTATGTTGGGCATGTCAATATAGGCGAAGTGTTCAAATATAAGGAAAAAGTCAACCTCACCAGGTATCGCAGTGAACAGCACATTTGAATATAAAATGTATATATTTTAAAGTAACTAATGTTGCCACTGATATACACTATAATTTTCCTTTTTTTAATTGTTAGGATTTTTAAGACATGTTGTAGAATCGGCCTCAGGCTTTAATGGGTCAACAGGACACTGACTTGACCTTCCACATGTAAATATAGCGAGACCAAAGCACTGCCGTCACAGTCTCTCACCTCAGCCCTGTTTGGAGGCGGGTATGAAATTAGATTTCTACAGCAGGTTGGGTGCGTTTACATGATGGCCTACATGAAGTGACACGGAACACAATGCATGGGGCAAAGTATCGAGGCTGTGCTTAAGGTGAACCTTTATGTTGATGATATTTGATCAATAAAATACGATAAGATTGATCTTGATTGATCCCTGGAGGTAGATCTGCAGGTGTCTTATCAGCAGTAACAGAGGTACAGTACAGGTCAAATATGACAATATAGAGCAGTGGTTCTCAACCTGTGTTATTTGATACACACACACACACACACACACACACACACACACACACACACACACACACACACAGAGAGAGAATATGTACTTAAATACAGTACTCAAGCACATTTACTCAGTTACTGTGCACCACTGGAATTAAGTATTATTTTCACCGTCAGTTGATGCTTCATATCCATATGAGTAAAATCGTCCGGCTGATTTGTTCTTATATGAAGTGATCTAAGATTCCCCTATGGGAAATCCATACAAAAAATACCTCTGAGACTCAGGAGGATAGCGCCCTCTAGCGGCAGTGATGGTAGACTTGGGTGCTCTATTGATGAGATACCATAAGAGAGTCTGCAATGGCTCTCTGAATGAGTACATACTCAACGTCTCAACAATCAATATATGAGTTAATTAGCATCTATCAACTATTATTATTATAACCTTTATTTTACCAGTATAAACATTGGGACGTAGGTCTCTTTTACAAGAAAGAACTGGCCAAGAGGCGGTTATGTCACACAAATACAAAAATACAAACATGGACGGACAAGAAGAATACAATCAACAATTAATGAAAATGATATACTCGTGGATTTAAAGAGTTCTCAGTCGCCGCGACAAACAGTCATTTGGATTCCATAGAAACCAACATGTCTTCTGTGGAAGCATGTTGTGCAGCTACAAATAGCTATATCTACAAGAGAGAGCTTGTAGATAGGCTATTTATAGTTATTATTTTAAGATAAGAGCGAGTGTTGAAACTAGCATGTTCCACAAAACCCCTAAACGGTCTGGGATATTTCATATAAAAGTGATGTCTTCATCTGGTTGTCTAAGTGTGTAGAACATCAGGAACAATATTACTAGAAGATCATCATTTTATATATTGTGTTAATTGTTTAGGGATCACAGTGCTAGTGGGGGTGGGGGGCTCCTTCCACACTGTTTCACAAGTCATTGGTTAGAGTGTCCGTCCTGAGACTGGGAGGTCAGGGTTCAATCCCCCGGTCATGACAAAGACTATAAAAATAAGACCCAGTGACTCCTGCTTGGCACTCAGCATTAAGGGTTAGATTGGGGGTAAGTCCTGTTGCTAAGGCAACCTAACCTCTCGGCCAACGGTTACCAAGGATACTTAATTTATATCAACAACAAGTATATGAATGAATTTTAGTTCCATTTGTATATTACTTTAACACTGAGGAATCTGCTGTGTGGATTGTGGTCCCAGCTGAGATCATAAAAAACAAACAAACAAAGAAATGACATGGGGTCCATGGCCTAATGCAGTGGTTCCCAACCTTTTTACACCAAGGACCTACCCTACCCTATCCTATTCAGATGTACAGTTAACACAGGACCTACCCTATCCTATTCAGATGTACAGTTAACACAGGAGGCCGATGTATTCCTTGAATTCATGGAGATGTTCTTCTTAAGCCAATAATTTGATGACTGGGTCGTCAGCCAGATTAGAGCCTACTACTTCCCGTGCAAACTGTCATTTCAGCACGGCTGGAGAGCCTATTTGCTATTCCTATTGCTTGGTCAGAGAACAAGAACTACCTGTAGTATAATATAAATATTTCACTCCACTTATTACAGTATGTCTTGCATGCATATTAAACTGGCGTTCTCTGAATAAAAAAAAAAAGCTTGAGAGAATCGCTGCTTTTAAAAACCACGTGTCCCAATTTATCTGGAGTTGTGTTTGTGTTTGTTTTTGCGATGAAAGCCAGAGCCACGCAGCGCCACAGCCAGAATAACTGCATGAACACACAGTAGGGGAGGGAGGGAGGCAGGAGTAACAGGAGAGAGATGGGAGGAAGAGGAGGAGGAGGAGGAGGAGAGAGACGGATGGTTGGAGGAGGAGGGAGAGAGAGACGGATGGTTGGAGGAGGGAGGGAGAGAGAGACGGATGGGTGGAGGAGGGAGGGAGAGATGGATGCAGAAGGGGGTGTTGTAGGACACTCCTACATGTCCTTGACTGCTCCTGGCTCTGGCTGTGTGTGTGCGTGCGTGCGCTTGTGTGCGCACGTGATGCTCACACACTAGGGATGGGACGATACACGATATTATCGTGATAAAAAAACACTCACGATAATCGTAAGATTTAATTTATCGTGATATCGTCCTCCGTCATGCACTGGGATCAATTCACTTTTTATTTGCCGAGCTGCATATCCGGTACCACTTAAACCCTCTATAATTGGTAAAAGGTACTTATAATATACTGTACGTACTTGATACAGTCTTTTTTTCCACTCCATCAAATGTCTTTGCCAAAAAATAGCAGATCTACAAGCTCACAACGCGTCGTGGCGCGACGCGTTGTGAGCTTGTAGATCTGCTATTTTTTGGGGCAAATGTTCCCGCCCCAGGATAATGGATTTTGATTATTGCGATTATTGCGATAATATCGTAAATCGCGATTTCTTGAGTCACAATAATCGTGATAGGAAATGTTCATATCGTCCCATCCCTCACGCGCGCTTGTGTGCGCACACACACACTGTGAGAACGCCCAAGAAGTCTGTGTGTGTGTGTGTGTGTGTGTGTGTGTGTGTGTGTGTGTGTGTGTGTGTGTGTGTGTGTGTGTGTGCGTGTGTGCGTGTGTGCGTGCGTGCATGCGCCTTTTTTTCTTTTTGGCTTCTGAGAGCTGTTTGTGCCATATGATGCAGTCCCTCCCCCCTCCAACCCCCCACACCTATCAGTATGGAGGAGAGCCTTGAGATGTCTGTTCACACACACAGCCGTTAGCCAGCCACAGTGTGGATGATACCATGGCTAGTAGCAGCAGCAGCAGCAGGCTATAGCAGGGCTATCTATCTGTGCTATCATAGACTGGCGTCTAAGTAAACATAAACAAGCAGTTTAGAGGAAGGAATGAGGTTGGGTGCGATGGAGGAGGGGCTGCTTCTGCTCCAGAGACTGTTGTCAGACAGTGAGTATGAGGTAAGCTACGCAGCAGGACAGACCCATGGCTGTCTGTGTAATACTGTAATGTCTCGCTGGCTTGTTTTATACTTAATCATACAATGGTGTCGAGCCAGAAATTCGCAGATCTACAAGCTGGCAACGCGTCTGATTTGCGACACGTTGCGACGCACTGTGAGCTTGTGGATCGTCTATTTTTGGTGCGCTACATCTTCACATGACTAAGTATAAATTGGGGTTAAGCAGGAGTCTGGGCTGTATACTGTAGGCTTGACAAAATGACCTGATTTGACATGATTATGAGCAGAACGGTTTCAGATCTTCACTGTTACAGTAGACAATAATGTCACTGCTGCTCTGTTCTATGGCTTGCAGTTTGCTTCTAACCCTTGTTTGTTTGTTTGTTATGGATTCTTCCCCCCCTTTTTATGTAGCGATAGTTTTACATGAATGTTCCTTCTGACTACTTGAAGCTTTGTGTTGCATGTTGCTCTTTGAATTGTTCTAATAATAATAATTTAGTCACAGTGCAGTCACTTGCTTTGGGGTATTTTTGTGTCACTACACATTGCACAGTCATACTGTACACTGTGTGAAATGTGTCCTCTGCTGTTACTCATCCAAGCTATTAGGAGCAGTTGATGCTATTAATACAGCTAGACCTGGAATTATTTTATACTTTAGCTTTTGAAAAATAGCAGATATACAAGTTTACAGCACGGAGTGCCACGCCGCAAGCTTGTAGTTCTGCTATCTTTATAAAATCTTGAGAATCTGTGCAAGTCTTTGAATATTTTTGACCTGATTCTGTAAATGTCAAACCTTTTCATTTCAAGGATCCCTAAAATTATATATATATTTGGCTTTCAAAATATTATGTACCAGCGACCCCCCCCCCCCCCCCCCCCAGAAGCAAATATTTTAGTTACAAATGTTTGCTTTGAAGAAGATTATTCAAAGATGTACTTCACGATTTTCCAAAAATAGCAGATCTACAAGCTCGCAGCGCGGCACTCGGTGCCGTGCTGTGAGCGTGTATATCTGCTATTTTTCAATAGCTAAAGCATAAAATAATGGTTAAAGTGGTGAAAATCTAACGTAACAAAGATGCCTTCTCTTCTCGGACTTAATGGTTTAATACAGTTAATACAGCACCCAGGGGGGCAGTGAGGGGTTAAGAGTCTGGCTCAGGGACACTTCCATGCTTTTACTGTGTATTATTGACCCTCTGCCTCCCAGATGGTCTCTCTGCGTTATATGTATTATTATATTTCTTTCTATGTAGTGTAATTGTAAGATATGCTGTAATACTTTACTTTATCTGTTTATTTAGACAGGACGATGCATATTCATGGACATATTACATTTATGCAATGTAAAAAGATGCTATTTTTCATCTGCAGTCCCCACACGAAAACATAAAACAAAACAAGACAAACCTGGCAGACCAGGCAGACTAACGTATAACTGAACCAGTGTTGATTCTTTCAGCGAATTCTGATTTAAGCTGGTTGCATACTGCTGCGTTATTTTGTTGCAAAATGCGTTTTTCAGGGCAAGGAGAGAGAGAGCAAGGGACCCAGTGGTCCGAAAATAAATACAAAACGTGCAAATGTGATTGACATAAAGTGAGTTTGATTTCTTTATTTCGTCCTATATTCGCCCGAAAAAATGCAGCAGTGTGCAACAACCTTAGTCTTGGACTAGTAGTCTTCTGAAATTGTTTAGTCTTAGTCTTTTTAGGACTAAATATCTCAAATCTTAGTATTATAGCCTTTTAGTCTTAAACAAAATCAACACTGAACTGAACATCTAGGAGGCACGGTGGCTCCTGAACATCTAGGAGGCACGGTGGCGCAGTGGTTAGTGCTTCGCCTCACAGCTAGAAGGTCCTGGGTTCGATTCCCGCCGGGGGACGCTGTGGGCGCTGGCGGCGTGTTCCTCCTCCGCGTCATCAGCGCCCACACCCTAGGTGGGGTTGGCGATAGGGCCTTTCTGTGTGGAGTTTGCATGTTCTCCCCGTGTCTCCTAGGGTTGATACCCTCACAAAAACATGCACGTAATCCTGGTCTCAATAATGCCTCCCCCTGGCCAGCCGGGGCGCCTGATGGAGGGGAAAGGAACTGGTTGGAATAACGTGTTCCTTCCACGCGCTACGTCCAAACCAGGGAAATCTCCACTGTCAGGTGAAAAGAAGCAACTTGGACTCCTCATGCATAGAAGGAAGCATGAGGTCAGTCCGTTGCCTCCCTTGGCGCGGCAGAGGGAGAGCAGAGCCCAGGATTACATAGGCAATTAGCACTGGGTGAAAAAATGGGTTACAAAATTGTGGGATAAAAATTAATTAAAAAAAAAAATGAACTGAACATCTATGCACTTTAACTGAGAGTGAATTTGATGGCATCCACTCTGTGTCCCATTCAATCATGGCTTTTCCTGGAGGCCACTATTCCCATTTGTGTCCTACTTCTCCATTCCAGTCCCTCTGTGTCTGTAGCTCATCTCACACTTTACCAACAAATGAGAATTTCCTACATTCGGATGCAACGTTTTGAGCTTGTGAATCTGCTACTTTTGATGCTTTTGTCTGAAGCTGTAGGATCAATTAAGGTGTTAATTCATAAAAAGACACAATAACTAAAACTGTATATACTGTATATCAAATCCTAACAGTTTCAGAAAACGATTTAGAAAACATTTTTAGAATTGGCCTCAGGCTTTTAATGGGCTACTGTAAATTATAATTTGGGGTTAGTCACATGAGTCTGGTGACTGGTTCTGCTGAATGTTATTAATGTAATACTGTGGTGGTATTATTAATGCAATATAGTAATGTAATTAAAGAAGATCATATGTTTTATTATCTTGGCCCATGTAGAGAGGAAAGAAAACATTATTGATTGAGGGCCAATCATAATCTATTTCGGGCCGTTTGTGTCCCCTGGGCCTGTGTTTGAGTAGAGTATGACTGCTGTGTAGAGTGTGTGTTCCATCTGTTGTGTTGACTCATGTTGTTACTGTTGAGTAGGCCATGCCAATCTGTGGGATTTCAGCTGAAACATCTATTGACATGGTTTTAGCATAACAGTGGGTTTCTTCTAAACTTGCAGCTGGCGACATCAGACATTAAATTCGGGTCAGGCAGACAGCTGTTAGACTCTACATTTGTGGTGAGACAATAATCGCTATTATTGTTTATAGTGATAAAAAAAAGAGTTCACAATGATCATATCGCAGAGATTTTAATTTATCATAAAATACTAGGTCTAATTAGTTCACCCCAGTATAGGGATGCTGGAGGTTCAAGTGATTCATAAAATGGTATTTTTTTTTTAAGTTTTAAGCATATTTTGAGTATCATGATAATATTGTTAATCACATTTTTTTCACAATAATCGTATTTTTATTATTATGTTTTTTCTTCATATCATCCACCTACTCTACTCTACACACAGTATTGTTGCTGTCAGGTGGAATCCTTTGAAACATTAACTGTTGTTTGGGGGGGGGGGGGTGGATCTAAGCTCTGGTTAATAATTCTTTTCATTGGTTAAATATTCATAAAACACACTTTACCACAACCTGGCGTCACTATTTTGGCACCTGTCATCATAGGCTAAAATAGAAAATAGCAGATCTACAATCTCAGAGTGTGTCATCAGCTATTTTAGCAAATTTTGCGTGACACCGTCATACGACAAAGCTATTATGGAAATAAATACATATCTTCTGCAGAAACCAACATATCTTCTGCAGAAACCAACTAAATGCCAAATAAATAATGGACCTTGACATGAAAAGGGTTGAAACCCACTGGTATAGGAGGATGCTTTCATATTTGACTGTAATAAATCTGTAACGCCTCCATATTAACCTTTCAGAAATTGTAACTTTCCAAAGCATTACATTTTTACTTTTTTCTTCAAATTTCCCTGCTTCTAGCACAGGGGTCTTCAACAGGGGGTCCGGGGCCCCTAGGGGGTCCTCAGGGTTACTACAGGGGGTCCTCCAAATCTTTGTGTGGTAGAAACTTTTTTTTCTCCTTTTTTATATTAACCACTTGAACCATACCATCCATATTCTGAGAACTTTAGCCAAAAATAGCTGATCTACAAGCTCTCGGCTATTTTCGGCAAAGAGGTTTGGTGTAGAGGGGAAAAAGAGCAGACTAAGTACAGAGTGAAAGGTCAAGTGTATTAAGTATTGACGGTTCAAGTGGTTAAATATCTGAAAACACAAATTGACATGAATCCAAAATACACCGATGATTGTGCTGTCAAACAATGTAATTATATGGAATCTATGAACAGGTTAAAAAAAGGGGGTCCCTACTTCATCTCTCTCTCAACTCAGGGGTCCTTGGCCTGAAAACGTCGAAGTCCCCTGTTCTAGTAGATAGCACCTCAATGCATTCTAATGTATATAACATGACTTTGAATTTATAAACTAATTCACACAACATGACATTTTCCCTGGATTCAAATGATCCCAAAGTGAAACTGAACTGAACTCTTGAGTACATTCAAAGGGTTTGTTCCCATTTTGTACTCAACTCTGAGCTAAAATAACACTTATAATAAGGCTTAACTCATTGATTGCCCTTTTCAAGATGGCCGCCAAGTACCAGGATGCCACGTTCCTAAATTTCTAGTGCACGGATCAATTTTTAGTGCACGGATCGTGCACGCCCATGCCTAGATCATGCACCATATGTGTAGTACTTTTTAACAACTAGAAGCCTTCAAAGTCAGACAAAACAAACACTGCCACCTTTTTCTTTGGTTTTTTCAAGTAGTCACAGAATATTTACCTCCAGTATGATGCATAATAATAATAATAATAATAAACCTTTATTTATATAGCACCTTTGTAAAACAAAGTTTACAAAGTGCTTTACATGAGACACAGAACAAAACAGCAAATGGACGCAGAACAAAGACATACAAAGGTTAAAATGTTAAAAGAACAATGCAAAAAAAAAAAACAATACAAAGAAGTAAATGCCTAATTACACAATGGTAAAAGGAACAAAATGGTATAGAACCTTGCAAATAACATTGAGATAAGGGGTTAGGGGTTAAAAGCAAGTCTGTAGAAATAAGTTTTGAGAAGGGATTTAAAACGGGGGACAGACTCTGCGAGGCGGATCTCTAGGGGCAGGGCATTCCACAGGGTAGGGGCTCTAAAAGAAAAGGCCATACGTCCTTTGGAATTAGCGTTCCCAGACGGAAAGTCCAGGAGTGCTTTGTTTGCCGATCTCAAGGTACGGGGAGGCACATAGTTGGTCACCAGGTCGGCTATATAGGCGGGGGCAAGGCCCATCCTGGCCTTGCATGTAATGAGTAAGATTTTAAAATTTATTCTAAAATCAATTGGGAGCCAGTGGAGGGATGCTAAGATTGGTGTAATATGATCATATTTTCTAGTGTTAGTTAGTAGACGGGCTGCTGCATTCTGAACCATTTGGAGGCTGTGGATGGATTTTTTGGAGAGACAGGTATACAGGGAGTTGCAGTAGTCGAGGCGTGAGAAAACAAAGGCATGGACTACTTTGGACAGGTCAGGGGGTGTCAGGAATGATTTGATTTTTGAGATATTTCTGATGTGATAAAATGAAGATTGGATGACTTTTTTAACGTGCTGCTGTAGGTTGAGGTCTGGATCGAAGGTTACACCTAAATTTTTTACTGTGGATTTAAGGTTTGGAAGTAGTGGACCAAGATTTATTTCAATATGGGCTCTAGCGAGGGGGGGGCCAAAAACTAAGACCTCAGATTTATCCTCATTAAGCTGGAGGAAATTGTTGTGCATCCAGATTTTGATGGCGGAGATACAGCTATGGAGGGTGGCTACACTGTCGTTATTGTCGGGTGTAATTGGAAGGTAAAGCTGAGTATCGTCAGCGTAACAATGAAATTTTATATTAAAGCTGCGGATTAATGCCCCTAATGGGAGCATGTATAATGAAAAAAGGATAGGGCCGAGAATCGAGCCCTGGGGGACCCCACAATGTAAGGGGGCTGGGGATGATATTGCATCACCTATGGCAACAGAGAAACATCTGCCACTTAGGTATGAACGGAACCATTGCAGGGCCACACCGGAGATACCCACGACCGTCTCGAGTCGGCTGATAAGGACTGCGTGGTCAATGGTGTCAAATGCGGCCGTTAAATCTAGCAGGACCAGAATGGAACAGCTGCCCAAGCCGGTGGAGAGCAGAAGGTCGTTGGACACCTTCAAGAGGGCAGTTTCCGTACTGTGCATGGGACGGAAACCTGACTGAAATTTTTCGAAAATGGTATTTGTTGAAAGGTGGGTTGTTAACTGTGTAAAGACAATCTTTTCGAGGACCTTAGATAAAAACGGGAGTTTTGAGATGGGTCTATAATTCTTCATAACTGAGGGATCGAGGTTTGGTTTTTTGAGGAGGGGGGTGACTATAGCTGCTTTAAAAAGGGGCGGAACAGACCCGGAGACTAGGGAAGTGTTGATTAGAGATAGGATATGGAGACCAACAGAGGGCAGGATCTCCTTCAGAAATTGAGTGGGTAGAATATCTAGTTTACAGGAGGTGGATTTCATGTGAGAGATAGTTTTAAGAAGTGATTCTAAAGATATTGTTGCAAAGGAGGAGAAGGAACTGATGGGGGGACCATGGGAGTTGGGGGAAATTACAGGAGTAAGTGTGGGCCGGAAGTTGGCCATTTGTGATCTAATAGAGTCAATCTTATCAGTGAAAAAACTTAAAAATGCCTCACAATGCTCAGCAGAAGCAGGCACATCTAGGTTTTGGGGGGCACCAACCACACGCTCAATAGTTTTGAACAAAGTTCTGGGATTTAGGTGGTTGTCGGAAATCAAGGTAGAAAAGTACTTGGCTCTTGCATCTTTTACGGCGCTGTTATAATTACGCATGAGGTCTTTAAGTAGTTCATGAAAAACATGTAATTTGGAGGATTTCCATTTCCTTTCGGTTTTCCTTAACTCTCTTTTAAGAGCTCTGGTATGGTCAGTAAGCCAAGGTGAGGCTTTGATGGACAGTTTTGTCCGAGTTTTTAAAGGGGCCACAAGATCTAAAATTACCTGGCAGGTCTCATTAAAGTAGGTAATCTGATCATTAATAGAATGGTGGGGAGCTGGGGAGGTTGCGGTGGAGTTAAAAATAGTGATGAATTTACTTGCAGTTAAGGGATTCAGAATACGTGAGCAAATGGTGATGGGTGTTTTCTTAGGAGGAGAGGCAATCAATATACTAAAAACAACACTTTTGTGATCAGAAAGAGAAAAATCTAGAGTTTTTAATTCAGAAATATTAACACCATAGGACAAGACTAGGTCGAGTATATGACCTTTTTCATGGGTTGGCCCTGAGGGATGAAGTACAAAATCAAATGAGTCAATAATGTTCCGGAAATCCTTGGCTAATGGATTCATAGGACAACAGACATGGACGTTGAAGTCCCCAAGAAGAGTTATAGCACTGTATTTTGCCATAGCTATGGATAATAGTTCAGAGAATTCAGAAATAAAGGAACCGTTATATTTTGGGGGACGATATACTGCTATAAACAGAGTGGGCTGTTTATTAATAGTGAATGCCAGGTATTCAAAAGATGGGAAATCACCAAAGGGGATAGGAGAACAAATATAGTCAAGGTTAAAAATTACGGCTAAACCACCCCCAGTGCGGCCCGAGAGCCTGGGTTTCTGTATATAAGAATAAGTGGGGGGGGAGGCTGCATTGAGGAGGGTAAAATCGTCTACTTTCAGCCATGTCTCAGTAAGGACAAGGATATCGAAATTATTTGAAGTAATAAAATCATTACAGAGATTAGATTTACAATTGAGTGCTCTGATATTTAAGAGCGCCATTTTTATATGTTTGCCAGATGAAATAGGGGCAGAAGGAATCATGCTATGTTGAAGTGGGATTGAAATTAGGTTTGGGGCTGTAACAGAACGAGTTATATGTTTGAAATAGTGTCTAACAGAGATTATAGTGGGAATATGCTGGGTGGTAGTTGTTATGAGACCATCAGGCCGCCAGGGGGAGGTTTCATGAGTAAAACTGGTTGTTTGCTGTGAACCGGAATGGGTTAGAGGGTTACCGGAAGTGATTGGATCAGTATTGTAAACAACGTGAAAGTGATTGGAACGAGCTGGGATAAACAGTCAATCGCGTGATTGTAACTGGGGAGCCACAGCGCGACGTAGATTATGTGAAAGCATTTGTGTACCATGTTTACTGGGGTGCAGGCCGTCGGGCATATAAAAAGAGGGACGGGACCAAAATAATAAAAAGTTGCATCCCCCGATCGACACGGACACGGAGGTTTTCTCTGTGCTTCCATGGGGAAAAAGGCATCACTTCTGTAGTTATGGCCCCGTGAAAATAGCTTGACTTGCCAAAAGTGCATTCCCCAAAAAGAATAAAGGAAGTGGATGGTGGAGGAAGTCTCAGGATCACATGATCTCCTGGATCTCTGTATGACTAGAGAATGAAATGATGGCTTATGGGGCTGTTAAGTCTGACATCATTTTGTAGGCAGAGGAGAACTTTTGCCCCCCAAAAAAGCGAATCTTTTTACTATTTTTACTATTTACACATTTTTCTTCTCTTTGTTGTTGAAAGGAAAGTGGTAGAATTATACTTTAGTCGTTATTTTTGTCTCGGATCTGTTGAAATAGCGAGGGACAGATATTGACAATAAATCTGCTTGGAGGTCTGACTACAAAATGATGTCACAGCTTAAAAGCCTCATAGCAGGGTTCCCCGATTAGTTTTCCCCAAGGGCCGAATCATGTCTAGGGTACCAAGCCGAGGGCCACAGCATTGCAGGGGGTGACGGTGGCGTTCCTGCTACTCCAGTGACAGTTCAGATATCGTCGTTGTCGGGTGAAAATCTTGTATGTCCAAAACCGTTCGTTTTGCATTTATCATTTTAAAAACGATTTAAACGAGTGAAAACAGCAGATCTACAAGCACACAACGCCTCGCACCGCGAGGCGTTGTGTGCTTGTAGATCTGATGTTTTCACTACTTTTGTGCGACGGCCTCGAATGATGAAGCAGGGCTTTACTTTGTGAAAGAACATACATACACATTTTGAGATAAATTTTGATGCGCTCTACCAAGGGCTGATGTTTCATAAGTTTGGATATGAAGCAAGTTTCCATATACAGATAAATGGTAAATGGTAAATGGTGCATTTATATAGCGCTTTTATCCAAAGCGCTTTACAATGTGCATTACATTCACCCATTCACACACACATTCATACACCGGTGGCGGTGGAAACCATGCAAGGCACCAACCAGCTCACCGGGAACAACTTGGGGTTCAGTGTCTTGCCCAAGGACACTTCGACATGTAGACAGGAGAAGCTGGGATTTGAACCGCCAACCCATGGATCATTGGCCAACCCACTCTACCTCCTGAGCTACAGCCTGAGCTACAGCCGCCCACACAAAAGAAGGCAGATCAAAAGAACAACCTATTTAAAGATGACAACTGATTTACGTGAATGAAAATAATATCTGGAGCATTTGGAATATTACAATTTTGAGGATTCCACCCAACAATGCGATATACTAGTGTTGTTGCTGCTCTTATACCACCATTATTACTGGGGTTGTAATTCGAGGCTTATGTGGCCTTAAGCTAGATGCAGAATAGACAAAAATCTAATCTTTGCTTCTGGGGGTCCCTGGAGCGGGATGTAGTGAGCGGCAAAAGTAGTGAAAACAGCAGATCTACAAGCACACAACGCCTCGCACCGCGAGGCGTTGTGTGCTTGTAGATCTGATGTTTTCACTACTTTTGTGCGCCGGCCTCGAATGATGAAGCAGGGCTTTACTTTGTGAAAGAACATACAAATTTTGAGATAAATTTTGATGCGCTCTACCAAGGGCTGATGTTTCATAAGTTTGGATATGAAGCAAGTTTCCATATACAGATCAAAAGAACAACCTATTTAAAGATGACAACTGATTTACGTGAATGAAAATAATATCTGGAGCATTTGGAATATTACAATTTTGAGGATTCCACCCAACAATGCGATATACTAGTGTTGTTGCTGCTCTTATACCACCATTATTACTGGGGTTGGTGGGGGCCTGAGAGTAGCCCCCCGCGGGCCGCAAATGGCCCGCGGGCCGCCTATTGGGGAACCCTGGCTTATAGGCTAGCAAAAAGAGCGCCATCTAGCGTAAACACTGAAAACGCGCACTTTAACGTGTTACATGATGTCATTGGCGGTGTGGGCCTTGGGGGGAAAAAATTACGCACATTGCCACTAAAATGAGTTAAAAGCGTCAGACAGAATGATACTGACATCCCTGAAGCAAGGGGGGAGGACCGCAGAATTAAAATGAAACCATTTAGGAAATACAACTTCCTACGAATGGCCGCTAGGGTCGCCATTTCCCCCCTCCTGGTGTCAGAAAGAAAAATGCTCCATTCAAGTGGATGGATTTTTGCCGATCTTTACACTTGATTTTATTACCCTAATAACCATTGTAACCAAAACAAAGACAGCTTTTGGGAGTTGAAAGTGCACTTTCCTTAGTGGACCACCTCATGTCTAAAATACACTTTTTGTCCAGAAAAGAAAATATTTCACCTGAAGGTGAAAATCTGGTCAAAAGACATTATATTGACAAGATCTAATCAGGGGCGCTGTGGATTGGAGTAGCTAAAATGGCCAAAAGGTGTATTTTAGAGGTGGGGCACTCCGAGTGTTCACACCAAGGAAAGTAGGTTTTCAACTCCCAAAAGCCATCTTTGTTTTGGTGTAATGACATGTCTCTCCCTTGTAGCCCATGCCCTAGACAGAGCTGGATGATGTTAGAAACAACAACACTGATGTAATGACATGTCTCTCCCTGTAGTCCAGGCCCTAGTAGAGAAGGCTGATGTTAGAATGTAATGACATGTCTCTCCCTGTAGCCCAGGCCCTAGTAGAGAAGGATGATTTTAGAACAACACTGGTGTAATGATATCTCTCCCCTGTATGTAGCCCATGCCCTAGTAGAGAAGGATGATGTTAGAATGTAATGACATGTCTCTCCCCTGTATGTAGCCCAGGCCCTAGTAGAGAAGGATGATTTTAGAACAACACTGATGTAATGATATCTCTCCCCTGTAGCCCAGGCCCTAGGATGATGCTAGAACAGAACCAACACTGATGTAATGATATCTCTCCCCTGTAGCCCAGGCCCTAGGATGATGCTAGAACAGAACCAACACTGATGTAATGACGTGTCTCTCCCTGTAGCCCAGGCCCTAGAGCTGGATGATGTTAGAACAACACTGATGTAATGATATCTCTCCCCTGTATGTAGCCCAGGCCCTAGAAGGAATGATGTTAGAACAACACTGATGTAATGATATATCTCCCCTGTATGTAGCCCAGGCCCTAGACAGAGCTGGATGATAAACACTGATGTAATGACATATCTCTCCCCTGTATGTAGCCCAGGCCCTAGACAGAGCTGGATGATAAACACTGATGTAATGATATATCTCCCCTGTATGTAGCCCAGGCCCTAGGATGATGTTAGAACAACACTGATGTAATGATATCTCTCCCCTGTATGTAGCCCAGGCCCTAGTAGAGAAGGATGATGTTAGAACAACACTGATGTAATGATATCTCTCTCCCCTGTATGTAGCCCAGGCCCTAGTAGAGAAGGATGATTTTAGAACAACATTGATGTAATGATATATCTCTCCCCTGTAGCCCAGGCCCTAGTAGAGAAGGATGATTTTAGAACAACACTGATGTAATGATATCTTTCCCCTTTATGTAGCCCAGGCCCTAGAAGGAATGATGTTAGAACAACACTGATGTAATGATATATCTCTCCCCTGTAGCCCAGGCCCTAGTAGAGAAGGATGATTTTAGAACAACACTGATGTAATGATATATCTCTCCCCTGTAGCCCAGGCCCTAGTAGAGAAGGATGATGTTAGAACAACACTGATGTAATGATATATCTCTCCCCTGTAGCCCAGGCCCTAGTAGAGAAGGATGATGTTAGAACAACACTGATGTAATGATATATCTCTCCCCTGTAGCCCAGGCCCTAGTAGAGAAGGATGATTTTAGAACAACACTGATGTAATGATATATCTCTCCCCTGTAGCCCAGGCCCTAGAAGGAATGATTTTAGAACAACACTGATGTAATGCTATATCTCTCCCTGTAGTCCAGGCCCTAGAAGGATGATGTTAGAACAACACTGATGTAATGCTATATCTCTCCCTGTAGTCCAGCCCCTAGAAGGATGATGTTAGAACAACACTGATGTAATGCTATATCTCTCCCCTGTATGTAGCCCAGGCCCTAGAGCGGATGATGAGTCCCACGTCGGGCCCCAGCCCCAACCCCAACGTCCCGTCAGAATACTGCAGCACCGTCCCCCCCCTGCAGCAGGCCCGTGCCGCCGGCACTCTAAACTCTCCGCCGCCCACCGTCATGGTGCCCGTGTCTGTTCTCAAACAGCCGAGCAACGACAGTACGATAACACCACTTAATAATAACAACAATAACAATGCCTCTCGTATCATAGGGCTGGGCCATTTGTGACTTTGTTATTTTCCAGACTTTCGCTGCTCGATTCTGATTGAATGGCAGATCTATAAGCTCGCAACGGTTCGCTTTGCGACTCGTCGTGAGCTTGCAGATCGTCAATTGTCACTAATTTTGTATTCTACCTTTGTATAATACAGCTTTAACTGCTTAATCATACTAATTGATTCAGTCGATTATAATAAAAAAAATCAACTGACATTTTCTCATGTTTATTCATTAAAGACATTTAAAAAATATATATATTTAACCCATTTAGAACGGGTACACATTGTTGTGTATCATTATTTTATGCTTTAACTATTGAATAATAACAGATATACAAGCTCACAGCAAGCTTGTAGATCTGCTATTTTTGAAACATCGTGAAAATTAGAATTTTGACCCGATTCTGTAAGTGTCTTTTGAATCCTTCTAAGATAAAAAAAAAAAAAAAACATGTTTCTATGTGTCAGCAATCTGGCCAGCCATCGTCAAAGAAAAGCTCCTTTTCACTTAACTGGAGCTCAGTTAGCCTGTTCTTGAGATACTGCTATGTCAGTGGTTCTCAAACCTTTTCATGTGAAGGACCCCCAAAATGATATGTATTTGGCCACGGACCTGCATCTCAAAATATTTAGTTCCAGGGACCCTCCAGAAGCAAATTTTGATTTACAAACGTTCACTTTGAAAATACATATATTCAAAGATTTGCACACATTTTCACGACTTTTTCAAAAATAGCAGATCTACAAGCTCGCA
Source organism: Nannobrachium achirus (assembly GCF_963921795.1). Lineage (NCBI taxonomy): Eukaryota > Metazoa > Chordata > Actinopteri > Myctophiformes > Myctophidae > Nannobrachium > Nannobrachium achirus. The sequence goes on along the minus strand of NC_137822.1, from coordinate 42,726,327 downwards.
GCGCGCTGTGAGCTTGTATATCTGCTATTTTTCACTGGTTAAAGCATTCAATAATTCTAGGCCTAAATGGGTTGAACAACCTGCTTCTAAATTATTCGATTAACCTACAAGTTAAGTCGGTTGTTGGTTCTAAAGGTCGGTTTTGATGAATCAATTCAAACATTTTCAGTTAATTGCCCAGCCCTATAACTCTCATAACAAATACACGTAGTTCCAGTTGAATCAGACTGTCAGATTGCAGTCAGTGCAGATGTTTTATGAACATACATTATGGATGTGTGTGAGTGTTGAGGACTGCTTGTGTCGTGTCATCTGTCTCCAGGTTGTCCTCGGGAGCAGAAGCGGGTGTGGTTCGCAGACGGCATCCTGCCCAACGGAGAGGTGGCCGACACCACCAAGCTGACCCTGAACACCAGCCGCCGGGGTCCCCAGGACGGAGAACCCCACACTGTAAGTTATCATCACCCAGCCAGGACACAGACCAGGGGTGGACTGGGTATCTGGCATACCGCTTTTTATACCGAATTATTTCTGCCCCCGTTTTAGGATAGTTAACTTTGAACGAGCGCGCTCGTCCATTTATTGAAGTAGCGCACGGCCACAGATATAAAAAGCTAGATACCTCATCCGCCGCTGCAGTTCATTGGCGGACTGGTAAAACAGGACTGGCGGACATGCGGAAATGTGGAACTGTGGAAGGCACTCTGCTGCCCCCTGCACTGGGAAAGAGGGAGTCCTGCATCTGATTGGCCTACCGAGCATCCCATTCTGTGACACACAAGGAAGTCTTCTTCAGAATTCAGAAAGCTTGCCAGTCCTCTTTTACCAACGCCCCAGAGCCGGAGGAGGCGTCTACCTTTATATGTCTATGCGCACGGCCATGAACAAGCGGTCGTTCGTTCATTCTTTTCCCTGTCTGAGCAGATGAGGGGTGGCGCGGGTCTCTGCAACAGCAGCAGCTCAAGTTACGCTAGTCTCAAATCTTGACCACACATAAACATTAATGGCGGCGGGATCACTTTTCTGGTGGTTTTCTATGCCTGGATCCAGTTTCTCCATTTCTATGCTCTAAACAACTGGTGCGAGCGAGGGACAGATACGCCTGTCTTTTACAAAAGATTGTGGTTGGAAATAATGTATGGTTATTTTTCTATAAAATCGCAAAGGTAAGCTACTTTTAAGCTACTTTGATGGCAGTTTAAGACATCTGTAAATCCTTAATGTGGCAGTAAGAGAGTTAAGGTCATTTTTGGGCTAAGAGCAAAGAGACATCGCATGATTGGGCAACTGGCTTGTCTGTCATCTAAATACAAGCCTTGTAGCCCAATCACAGCTTACTGTGGCCCAGCCCAGTCCCATCCAAACATTTAACATCTGATACAAGCCCACAACGTGTCGCTGCCTCGATGCGTTGTGGGCTTGTAGATCTTCCGTGATCGGTTCGCACCGGTTGTGGTGGGCTGGTCTGGGCCAAGATGCCAAGGCCGAATTAATGTCCCAGTCCAGCCCTGACACACCGTAAGTTATGATCACCTGAGTGGTGTTATGAGCCCCCAGGACTCAGACCCTCCTCACACCTTAAGATTCAACCACTCTCAAACATGGCGTCACCCTGTTTTTGGCATGTCGAAAATGCTAGAAGTTATGGTCGTGTTGTGCGCTTGTAGACTGGCTATTTCTTATTATTCATCATGCGATGAAGTATATAGGACTTAAGTGGTTAACAGTGTCAACAGAGACACACATACAGTAAGATTTAACAGTGTAAACAACACAGTAAGATTTAACAGTGTAAACAACACACACAGAGTAAGATTTAACAGTGTAAACACATACAGTCACATACAGTACTTGTACATTTAACTGGGGACCCCCTGGTACCTCCTCAAGGACCTGTGGGGGTCCCTGAACCCTAGGGTGAAAACCTGTGGCCCTGTACAGTGCTGTGTTTTTGATCTCTTTCTAATTCTAGTAATCTAGTGTTTGTTCTTCCAAAGTTTGCAGGGTTGGTCCATTTTGAACAAAATGACTTAAATCGTGAACACAGCTTGGGATTACAGAGAAATTCTGCATGCACATTCCCACTAAGTCAATGACCCAATGCCACTCTTTTCACATTGGCCTGTTATAGCTCCACCAGCAGGTAGACTTTTGCCAAACTAATTTTTGGAGCAAAATGCCTCAAATCATGCATGCAGTGTCACATTGCCATTAAAGGCCGATTAAGACATGGCACCCTTTTCACATTGGCCTATTATAGCGCCACCAGGAGGCCACGATAACATACCTGACCTGATGGAGACCTGTGCTCGGAAGAGCACTGTTTCTAGTTTGATATATTTTGTCATTCATCCAGAAAAAAACACCTCCTCTTTTACCACCTTCATTAATTAATGGATAACTAATGTCCAGTGTCTTGGCTGTGGTACTAACTGACCGGTGTTCCTTCATTTATTAAAAGATAACTAATGACCAGTGTCTTGGCTGTGGTACTAACTGACCGGTGTTCCTTCATTTATTAATAGATAACTAATGACCAGTGTCTTGGCTGTGGTACTAACTGACTGTTGTTCCTTCATTAAAAACCCATTTAGGCCTAGAATTATTGAATGCTTTAATCAGTGAAAAATAGCAGATATACAAGCTCACAGCGTGGCTGCGTGAAAAAAAAAAGTCGTGAAAATGTGTGCAAATCTTTGAATATATGCATTTTTAAAGCGAACGTTTGTAACTCAAATTCTGCTTCTGGACCTGGGGGGTCCCTATTTTGAGATGGGTGTCCGTGGCCAAATACATATAATTTTGGGGGTCCTTCACATGAAAAAGAACAACTGACATAGTAGTCTCTCAAAAACAGACTAACTGAGCTTTTAACACGTTAAACGCCCACGTGGTGTCAACGCGCCAAACTCTTTGATCTTTACGTGTGCCCACGACGCGTTCGACGCGTTGTACAGTAAACTATACTGTACTGTAGCTACTGCACTTGGCTACCGCGGTGATGAAACAAACTCCATTTCCCAACATGCAGCGCGCAATTACGTCACCCGGACGTGCTGTCTGTCTCGTTGACTTCCTGTTTAGCGGCTGCACAAAAATGCTTTTTTCTCCGGATTCTCTTCCTTTTTTCATTTTTTTCTCAAAACGGCAGCCTCTTCTACCGGCCGTAACACAAACACTGTGGCTTAGAATTGATGAAAAACGGTCCTGACTGAAAGAAAAGATTTTCGCGAAATAAACAGGACATACTCGGATTACATTTACTCGGATTACTTTTCTCGCCAGTACTTCGAAGGTAGGTAAAATGGCGGGTTGCCATGGGCACCAGCAAACACACACGTCGAATAATTCTGGCCATCCGGTGTGTTAAGTGACTCACTTTTCTTTGACGATGGCTGGCCAGATTGCTGACATACAGTAGAAACATAGGTTTTTCAAAAAACCTTAGAAGGATTCAAAAGACACTAATAGAATCAGGTCAAAATTGGGCAAAAATTTAAATGTTCCCTATTTTTTTTAAATAGCAGATCTACAAGCTCGCAGCACGGCACTCGGTGCCGCGCTGTGAGCTTGTATATCTGCTATTTTTTAATAGTTAAAGCATAAAATAATAATACACAATATAGTGTACCCGTTCTGAATGGATTAATGGATAACTAATGTCCAGTGTCTTGGCTGTGGTACTAACTGACCGGTGTTCCTTCATTAATTAACCCATTTAGAACAGGTACACATTATGTCTATCATTATTTTATGCTTTAACTATTGAAAAATAGCAGATATACAAGCTCACAGCGCGGCACCGAGTGCCGCGCTGTGAGCTTATAGATCTGCTATTTTTGAAAATCGTGAAAATTAGAATTTTGACCCGATTCTGTAAGTGTCTTTTGAATCCTTCTAAGACTTTTTGAAAAACCCATGTTTCTATGTCAGCAATCTGGCCAGCCATAGTCAAAGAAAAGGTCCTTTTCACTTAACTGGAGCTCAGTTAGTCTGTTCTTGAGAGACTACTATGTCAGTGGTTCTCATACTTTTTCATGTGAAGGACCCCCAAAATGATATGTATTTGGCCACGGACCCCCATCTCAAAATATTTAGTTCCAGGGACCACCCAGAAGCAAAATTTGAGCTACAAACGTTCGCTTTGAAAATACATATATTCAAAGATTTGCACACATTTTCACGACTTTTTCAAAAATAGCAGATCTACAAGCTCGCAGCGCGGCACTCGGTGCCGCGCTGTGAGCTTGTATATCTGCTATTTTTTAATAGTTAAAGCATAAAATAATAATACACAATATAGTGTACCCGTTCTGAATGGATTAATGGATAACTAATGTCCAGTGTCTTGGCTGTGGTACTAACTGACCGGTGTTCCTTCATTAATTAACCCATTTAGAACAGGTACACATTATGTCTATCATTATTTTATGCTTTAACTATTGAAAAATAGCAGATATACAAGCTCACAGCGCGGCACCGAGTGCCGCGCTGTGAGCTTATAGATCTGCTATTTTTGAAAATCGTGAAAATTAGAATTTTGACCCGATTCTGTAAGTGTCTTTTGAATCCTTCTAAGACTTTTTGAAAAACCCATGTTTCTATGTCAGCAATCTGGCCAGCCATAGTCAAAGAAAAGGTCCTTTTCACTTAACTGGAGCTCAGTTAGTCTGTTCTTGAGAGACTACTATGTCAGTGGTTCTCATACTTTTTCATGTGAAGGACCCCCAAAATGATATGTATTTGGCCACGGACCCCCATCTCAAAATATTTAGTTCCAGGGACCACCCAGAAGCAAAATTTGAGCTACAAACGTTCGCTTTGAAAATACATATATTCAAAGATTTGCACACATTTTCACGACTTTTTCAAAAATAGCAGATCTACAAGCTCACAGCGCGGCACTCGGTGCCGCGCTGTGAGCTTGTATATCTGCTATTTTTCACTGGTTAAAGCATTCAATAATTCTAGGCCTAACTAGGTTAATAGATAACTAATGTCCAGTGTCTTGGTTCTGGTACTAACTGACCGGTGTTCCTTCCAGTCTGGTTCGGCGGGAGGGCTTGACGAGGCGCCAGAGGCCTGCGGGGCAGCGGAGATGGTGCGCCCCCTGGTGTCTGGACCCTGGGACTTCGCCCTGCTGTGCGGTGTGGGACCCTCTGTGAGGAAGACCCCCAGCCTGCTGCCAGACAACCCAGAGGAGCTGCCCCCCCTGCTCATCACCACCGGAGAGGAGGGGCCCGGAGGTACAGCACAGCAGTGTTTAACAAACTTTTTTTCAGGGGACACATTTTTTAAGATGAAAAATCAGGGGACCCATTTTCTTTAAAGGACCAGTTCACCTCTGAGACAACCAGATCTTATTTTATTGTTGTTTGGGACACGATCAACACAAACCTGAGTTATCTTTTGTGTTCAATCTGTGTTTTGAGATATTTTAGTATTTCAGCATGCTACAAAGCATCATATGATGCATTTTGCATCATATGACACATCGCATGATGCAATGCTACAAAGCATCATATGACCAGTTGTAGCATGCTGAAATACTAAAATATCTAAAAACACAGATTGAACATAAAAAAAACTCTGGTTGTCCCAGAGGTGAAGTGGTCCTTTAAGGTGAAAAACCAGGTGGTCCGCAGACCACCGGTTGAAAACCCATGAATATGTATGCCCTAAAAAAAAACATACACAACACTGCGACCAGCATCATTGGATAAGAATAATCCTAATTCCTAGTGGCTTCTGTTCTGACTGCACAGTCTAGCCTGTCAGTCGGACAGAGCAGAGAGCACATGCAGCCATGGACATCAAAGGAATGCGGCTGTAAGGAGCTGATTATTAACTCTTTTACTGCTTTGGACGTTCCCGTTCGCCCCATTTTTCACGGCGGCGCGATGCCAATAGTTCGTTCTTTGGCTCGTTCTTTTGTACCTTGTTTTGATGTCTGTAAACTGATGAGGGGTCGCGCGGGTGTGTACCGTTAACACATCTCACGTAAAAGTGCTCTCAAAAACCCACTGGACGTTAGCATTAATGGAGTAACAAAACGCGGTCTATTGCTCTGTAGCGATTTAGTGGCCTGGACGGATGGGAGCCGACCGCGGCCATTTCACATTAATTCTTGCATGAGGCTGCACTCTACTGCTAGTATGACCAAAGTGCACTATGTAATGAGGATTTTTTTTTTTTTTAACGAATAGATCTTTGTCTATAACCTCGCAAAGGTAAGCTGCTTTTGCTGGCACAAGACCCAATAAATAAATAATAACATCTGGCAGTAAAACTGTTAATGAATGGCCGAGTGAGAACTCCAGTGTCTCATTCCATTGAAAAATCACCATTCGAAAAGGAGAGAATCATTCTGTCTTTGACAACAATATATTTTTTTTCTCTTTTTTTTTAACTTTTTGCAAAGAAATGTTTTGGCGACCCAATTGAAATCTCGGGTGAGTCGCGACCCAGTTTCTTGGGAAACAGTGCAGTACAGTACGAGGGTCTTCAGGTCAAGGACCTCTTAGCTGAGAGACAGATGAAGCAGGGACCCCCCACTACCAGGGGTCATCAACATGTCCGTACATGGACAAATGTGTTTGTGGCACCATTATATATAGGGATGGGTATCGTCTGCGTTACTTTTAATGGTATCGATTGAATGACGTCGATACTATCGGGTATCGGTTCACGTAAAAACAAACGATACCTTGTTTCGATACTCTTGAACACACCCCTGGCCGGTCGCATCTGTAACAGTTGGGCTACTGAGAGTTTAATGACTGCTTTAGTAGGCGACACTCGTTATTGTGGAAAATAGCCGACAATAGCCTATAATGTTTATTATTATGATGATTATCCAACGTTTAGGCATTTAGCAGACGCAACGTCTATACTCTCCGCTCCGCCACACTGTGTGATCATCATCATCACCTCTACTCTACCGCTGCTGCGGTAGAGTAGTTAAACTTAAATAAAAAGTATCGAAAATGGTATCGAAAAAGGTATCGTATCGATTCAAAGGTGAACGATACCCATCCCTAATTATATATGTTCTTATTTTGATCATATAAGACCCAATTACTGAATGTCAGTGTCCAGGTTTTCTTCAGAATATGTAATGACACTTATTTACTATGACACTATGGCATATTAGGAGTCCAACTAGTACTAGTGGTTCTTAATGTTTTATTTTCAAGGACCCCCATTATACTGAAAGTGTAAAAATGGAACCAAATGGACCTTCAAGGGTCCATTTGTACACTCTCAGTGTTACAGACCTGTTATGGTCATTCAGGGCTATCTTTGTTTCTGATAATATTATTCTCTTCACATTTTGTATGTCCGTGGCATAAAATTATTTTTTACAAAAATGTCCACCATAAGCCAACATGGTGATGACCCCTGCCCACTACATGTTACACTAACATTGGGTTGCAGATTAAACTTTTTCATAGATTTCAAGGATAGCTTCGTAGACTTGCTTGACAGCATTATCATTGTCTCCACCAGCCGAAGGCATGGGGGAGAGTATGTTTTCCTCTCTGTCCGTGCGTGCGTCCGTTGGGCCGGTCGCTGCCAAAATGAGCACACACTCTCCCTGGATGCCAATGCAGAACCTCTGCCCCACATTTTTCAAACGGGCCTGTTGTAGCGCCACCATGAGGCCGATGTTTGCAAAACGTGCGTCCTCGCAGTTTGTTACCACCTAATCTCAGTTGCCGTTGGCCCGGTCGCTGCCAAAATGAGCACACACACTCCCTGGATGCCAATTCAGAACCTCTGACCCACATTTTTCATTCATGTGTGTTTTGTTTTGTTAATGTGTTCCTTTATTCCCACCTCTATCATTCATTCATTACGAGACCATCTTCTGTTGTTTCTCCTGCAGACATATTGGTGGAGGAGGGCCCCGCCCCCTGCCAGATCCTCCTGCTATTGGAGGAGGGAGGACCGCGCCCTTTGACCTTCGTGTTGAACGCCAACCTGCTGGTCCACGTCAAGCTGGTCACATGTGAGTGACACGTCATGGATTAAAGTTCTCACAGTTCTGTCATTAGGATTCCATAGTCAAGTCAGTTTGTCTTCTATGGGAGCATGTTGTGCAGCAAAAATAGCAGATCTACAAGCTCTCAATGCATCTCGCTGCAAGCTTGTAGATAGCCTATTTTCGGTCATTCGTAATTTTAAATATTAAAGATAATTTGAAGTGGTCAAACTAGCAATACATGTTCAGTCTTCCAGAAAGTGTGAATATAATGATCTTGGAGATGTCATAAAAGCAATGTGTAATTTCTGGCTGTATGGCTCACACAACATCATATTTCTACATATCTTGCTAATTGTTTATTAAACTCAGCGTTATAGTGTGTGGGGCTCCTCTCACGCCGTTTCACAAATCACAAGCTGTGCTTGCCGTCGTATAGCTAAGTATTAATCAGGCTTTATACTTCATTGTACGATGGTGTCACTGACTCACTAGTCTCACGTAGCCAGACAACTTTTCCACAATCTCTGAATGCTATATATCGTCTGGAACTACAGCTCCTGAACGGCGAGTAATGGAAGCTGGCATTACCGTTCAAGAAAATATATTTTAAAATGTCATTTCTGAGCAGCAAGCTAAATATGCTTAGATGATTTTTATTTATATTAGGATAAATGTGCACGATGTGAGACGGAAACGGAAGTGAGGAGGAGGCTTCGCTTCTGCTTTAACCGGGTACCCATCGTTCTTCTAACGTTAAGTCAACAGTCTGGCCACACGAGACTACTGACTCACCAATAACAGCTGATCTACAAGTTCGGCATCATGAGCATGTTTGTACATCCACCAATTTGAACACACTTTCTGCCAGGATCAAAAATCGGTGATCCACACTTTTTAACAGATCTACTGCCAAACACGAGGTTCCCGACATTAGGCCGAATATCTCCCACTGCCAGAACTCGGGAAACTTGTGTTATTAATTGTATTTCATATTTATATAGAATATCAAAATAATTATTGCCCCAACATAGTGCCGAAGTGCCCCGGACATAGTGCTTCCCATCTGAGACACATTTCTCTGTTTCACCTTCCTGTCATTTCAGTCCCTAGGAAATCATGCTAACTTGTTGCTCGGGGCCAGTTGGACATGAACATGCAGCCTTTTCTGATCGAACACAGACCACTAAATGCACTGCGATATAGCGATCGTGCACAATGGACACGCCGCAAGCACATTAAAGAGCCACACTGTGTTTCATTAGAATAGATGAGGGGATAGTTTTATGTTGCCCCACAAACCCTATTGCCTGTGTGTTTTCTCATTGAGTGTGCTCTCTCCTACTGTCAGACTGTTGTTGTTTTTTCTGTGTTTTCTCTCATCGTGTATGTTTTTCCTCACTGTGTGTTTGTTCTCACTGTGTGTGTTTGTTCTCACTGTGTGTGTGTGTTTGTTCTCCCTGTGTGTGTGTTTGTTTGTTCTCCCTGTGTGTGTGTGTGTTTGTTTGTTCTCCCTGTGTGTGTGTTTGTTCTCCCTGTGTGTCCCCTCCTGTCATGCTGTCAGACACCAGCAGGAGGTGCTGGTGTCTGGTGTCCTGTGGGCTCCAGGCTCTGGGCCAGAGAGAGCTGCTGTTTGTGTTGGAGTGTCTGCCCGAGGAGAAGACTCTCCCCAGGGACCTGTTCACGCTTTACCTCAGCATCTACCAGGACGCTCAGAAAGGTACAGCATTAGATTTACACATCTACCAGGACGCACAGAGGGTTTAAGTGGTACTGGATATGCAGCTTGGCAAATAAAAGGTGAATTGATCCCAGTGCATGACGGAGGACAATTTCACGATAAATTAAATCTCCACGATACAAGTGTTTTTCATCACGATAAACGATCACCCCATCCCTAATTTACACACACAAACAACTCCTTTACTCCCTTTTTTTCGTACTCAGTAATTATCTCTTATGTTTTTCTGCTAACAGCTGGATCTTTCGGCACCACTGCCTTGAATGTGTAGTGTTGTTACTATGAACGTGGTTAGAGACTACTTCCAAAATGTTTTGCTGTCAGGCAGAAACAAGAGCGTGGCACAAAAGCAGTGGAAATAGCAGATCTAACAAGCTTGTTGAGCTTGCTTGCTGAGCTTGTAGTTCGGCTATTTTAACTATTTTTTTAAGTTTTTACTATATTAGGAAAACTCTAAAAAAATAAGAATTAAAAGTAATAAAAGACAACAAGAGTTGGATTCAAAGTCAACACTTTTAAAATTGTAATTATCCCTTCCTGCAGGTAAGTTCATCGAGGACCTGGGGAACGTGACGTTCACCAGCAGCTTCCTGGGCAGTAAGGAGCATGGAGGCATGCTGTTCTTCTCTCCTACATGTCAGCCCTTGGAGGGCCTGAGCCTGCCTCCTCACCCTGTCCTGGTGGGGGTTCTCATCCAGAGGCTGGAGGTACCCTGGGCCAAGGTGTTCCCTCTGAGACTGCTGCTGCGCCTGGGAGCAGAGCACCAAGGTGAGACCCTGCTTTATGGCACTGCTTCCTCAGAGTATGGGGTCGTTGAGGAGAGGGGGTTCCAGGCAGTGTTCATTTTGACAGCAACATTTTGATTTAGTTTTTAGTCATAGTCTTTTGAATACAAATTAAAACGTCATCTGAATATTTTTAGTTTAGTTTCAGTTGACTAAATGTAAAGTTGATTTGGTCAACAAAAATGTATTTTGTCGGCACCCGCTGGACTACCGGTCCAGGCGCATAGCACATAGGTCTCAGTGTAGTCTGGTCGTTGGGTCGAGTCCCGATCCCGACTACCTTTGCTGCATGTCACTCCCCATCTCTCTCACCATTTCCTGTCAGTCTACTGTCCTATCAAAAAAAGGCATAAAAGCCCCAAAACATATCTTAAAAATATATTTGTCAGGCCTTGATGGCGTCGTAATGGCTGATTTTACACTTGGTTGCAATGCATGTTGAAAATGGACGATTTTCTGCAATCTGCTATTTTCAGAGCACAACACCCGAGTGCAACCAAACATAAAATGACTTGTCTTTTAGTTCTACTGATTCTCTTCTCCACTAGTCCCACCCTAACATTTAGTCTAGTTCTTATTTGTTGACAAAATTGCCCATATATTTAGTCTTGGGTTTAGTCATCATAGCTTTAGTTTTTATTTAGACAAACCTTTTTTGTCATAGCTTTAGTCGACGGTCTGTAACTCTGAGAGTGTACAACATTGAACCACATGGACCCGAAATGGTCCATTTTTTTGGGTTCTTGAAATTAACACGTTTAAGAACTACCTGCTTATGTGCTTCCTTTCTGTCACACCAAGGCACGTTACTAGGAAATGTGTCACCATTGAACAAAACAACATTGTTTACCTGGCGCTCCTCTCTTCAGCCATGCGTCATGTTATTCTAGAGGTTTTTAGACACGCAATAAAAGATAATATGTTCTTAACCTTTCAGCACAAGGCTGTAGTCGCACCACTTTCCCTGTTTGGATGCCTGTAGATGTGGTAGAAACAGTAGGACATTGGCAAATACAGACAAAATCAATGGTGTAAAGTAACTAACTTTAGTTGGAGAGCCATTCTCAAAACAAATAAACACTAAACACAAGTGAATATAATCTTTATTTTTATTATTTATCTTTTTGAGAGAGATAAATGATGCCTTTGCAGAAAGCAGTGTAACATAGTATATGTTTTGAATCTGTAAATGCCACAGGTGATTACAGTAATACACTGTAAGCTAAAATATGTGCATTTTGTTTTCTGTGCCAAACCCAACATTTGATCAATAATGATATTCTATACTTCAGTGTTCGTGTTGTGTGTATTGAATGTCAACCCAAAGTTGTCTTTTTCCAGTGTACCCCACAACACTGGTCAGCATTCGCTTCAGGCGTTCTGTGTACAGAGAAACTGGACACACCATCATGAACCTACTGGCTGTAAGTACCATTAACCAATAAACACCCTACAGTATATGCACAGGTTCTTTTTTTTCTCAGTGAACCCCTGTAAAAAACTTTTTAATCCATGGCACTCCTGTTATACATTGTTACTTTACATTTATGTCTAATATGTAAATCTTTCCCCATATATAGTTTATGTCACAAGGAAAAATGTTGAGAATATGTGTTTCCAATAGGACAGATTGAAATAAAAATAACTTTTATATTTGGTGATTAACCAACGAAACCCCATCAACCCTATTCTGGGGGGAACATTGACCAAAAATAGCCGAACTGCAAGCTTACAACGTGTTATGTTGTTGTTGTGACGCATTTTGAATTTGTAGATCGGTATTGGGTCAAGAGACTTGGTGTAAACTGAAAAAGATCAGTTCAACTTGGGTGGCACCCAGGGCTCCAGGGTGCGACCTATTAGGTTGCATATGCGATCTAATTTCATAAAGTGCGAGTTAAAATTTAACCAGGTCGCACCAGTGCGACCTCAAGGAGGATGCTCCCTACCTCTCTCTCCCTGCTCCAGCCTGCCTCCAAAGAGCCTACTTGCTGCCCCTCCCCTCCCTTCTCTCTCCCTCTCACACTCACACAGACGGGGAGAGTGAGAGATGCACCCCACACAGACACACACTCAAGCTACGCTAGCGTTGGTGGTCTCCTCACGTGGAGTCACACAGACAGACAGATTCTATTGCTCTCCGTGGATAGATCTCATTCTCACATACCTTTCTTTATACAACCTTGCTTTTTCTGTTGTCATCTCGAACTGGATAATGTATAATCCATGGGGCTGTGATTAGCAATCGCTCGTGATTGTTTCAACCGTAGGTTACATTAAACCTACTGTTACTCGTTAAATTCCTCAGTGCCCAAAGCATTTTTACTTCAAAGACAATTAGCTGAAATGGACGGCACCTGTAAACTCTTCTGTGTGTGTGTGTGTGTGTGTGTGTGTGTGTGTGTGTGTGTGTGTGTGTGTGTGTGTGTGTGTGTGTGTGTGTGTGTGTGTGTGTGTGTGTGTGTGTGTGTGTGTGTGTGTCCAAGTGAACGTTTTTTGTTGATACTGTATCAAGCAACCTACTTCCCAGTAACTCCTCTTGAAACTGACTTCTACTTCACTCCAAAACCATAAGGACAATTTTATTTTTCTATCCTGAATGGCAGCAGGCCTATTATGGCATATACAGGTCCTTCTCAAAAAAGTAGAATATTGTGTAAAAGTTCATTTTCTTCTGTAACATAATAGATGTTTTAAAACTTTCATATATTTTAGATTCATTGTGCATGCATGCAGTGAAATATTCAAAAGCTTTTTTTGTTTTAATTTGGATTTTTATGGCATACAGCTCATGAAAATCAAAAATCCATATCTCAAAATATTAGAATATTCCACATGACCACTCAAAAGAAGCATTTATAATACAGAAATGTCAACGTTCTGAAAGGTTATGTTAATTTATGCACTCAGTACTTGGTATGGAATACTTTTGAACAAATTCCTTCATCAATGGGGCGTGGCATGAAGGTGGTCAGCCTGTGGTACTGCTGAGGTGTTATGAAGCCCAGGTTTGCTTTGATCGAGGCCTTAAGCTCATCTGGGTGGTTAAGTCTGGTGTCTCTCATCTTCCTCTTGACAACACAACACAGATTCTCTGTGGGGATCAGGTCAGGCCAGTTTGCTGGTCAGTTAAGGCCAGTAATACCGTGGTCACTACACCAGTTACTAGTAGTTTTGGCTCTGTGGGCAGGTGCCAAGTGCTTCTGGCTAAAGGAAATCATCGTCTCCATAAAGCTTGTCAACCTACAGAAGCACAAAGTGCTCAAAAAGCCCTGGATAGATGGCTGTGTTGACTCTGAACTTGATAAAACACAGTGGACCAACACCTGCAATACATTGCAATGCTGGTTTTGCCCACATTGTGATTTATCAAGTTCAGAGTCAAGACAGTCATCTACCCGGGGATTTTAGAGCACTTAATGCTTCCGTAGATTGAAAAGCTTTATGGAGATGATAATTTATTTTATCCAGAAGCACTTGGCACCTGCCCACAGAGCCAAAACTACTAGTAACTGGTGTAGTGACCATGGTATTACTGGCCTTAACCCTCTAAGGCCCGCATTAAGAAATACTTGAAATAAAAAATTGAAAAAAATCAGATGGTGTTGTAGGAGTCCTATTAAGAGGAAAATGTAATGTTTTTTTCAAAAAAATGTTTTTGTAAGATTTTATAGCCATAAATCAAAAATCATAAATCATGCTCTAATTTACATATGGGGGATATTTTTCACAATAATAACATATGTACATGTTCTAGACATTCTAATGATCACCAAAAAAAATAGTACAGGCATTTTACTTATGTTTTTGTGAGGTATAGCTTCCATGAAAAAGTGAGATGTTGTTCGTCAAAACTCTGGAATTTCAGCGGGTGTGGCGGGTGTGAATGTCAGCCCCTGTGGGGGGTATTTATATGCAAATATTGTGGCCAATGGCATTGTAATACTAAACAATAGAATCCAATGGTGGTGTTTAGGTGGTAGGGGTAGCTAAAATAAAATGATTTAAACCTTTTTTTGGATAAAATACAAACGTTGTAATATTACAACCGTGGGCCTTAGAGGGTTAACTGACCAGCAAACTGGCCTGACCTGAACCCCACAGAGAATCTGTGTTGTGTTGTCAAGAGGAAGATGAGAGACACCAGACTCAACCACACAGATGAGCTTAAGGCCTCAATCAAAGCAAACCTGGGCTTCATAACACCTCAGCAGTACCACAGGCTGACCACCTTCATGCCACGCCCCATTGATGAAGGAATTTGTTCAAAAGTATTCCATACCAAGTACTGAGTGCATAAATTAACATAACCTTTCAGAACTTTGACATTTCTGTATTATAAATGCTTCTTTTGAGTGGTCATGTGGAATATTCTAATATTTTGAGATATGGATTTTTGATTTTCATGAGCTGTATGCCATAGAAATCCAAATTAAAACAAAAAAAGCTTTTGAATATTTCACTGCATGCACAATGAATCTAAAATATATGAAAGTTTTAACAAATCTATTATGTTACAGAAGAAAATGAACTTTTACACAATATTCAAATTTTTTGAGAAGGACCCCTGTAGTCTACGTAGTGCAATCATGCAGCTGAAAGTCAAAGTTCTAGGTATTATATTGCCTTTGTTAGCCTAGATATTTGTTATTATTTTCTTGAATTAATGTTGTTAGTTTGAAAATATTAACTTGAAGCAAAAATACATTAAAACTACAGCTTTTTTTTTTACTTATCATGAGCATCATCAAGATTATATTGAATATCGAAGGCTTCCTAATATCACACAGCCTTAATGCTGACCTTTTTTGTCAACTACTGCTGCTCATGCAGAGAAACCTAAAGTTCAGATTAAAATATTTTGCAACTATCAAGTTTGGGTCATTGTCAATCTTTACATCAATGCAAACCTATGGTATGGAAATGAACACAACTATCATCAGCATGATAAGGCTTTTGACTAATTGATTGATTGATTGATTGATTGACTGAACATTTGATTAGACAAATATGGAGAACAGTATAGACAGTGTGCGTAAGGCGGAGTTAGGGCGGAGTATTGCTCCAGATGACGTATTCAATACTATAGTACAGTGCAAGTACAGTTAAACACCCTGCCTAAAAGGAACATCCCAAATAAGTCCTTTTACTGTCTTTTTTACGTTGGATGTCCTTGGTATTAAGGCTATGTATTAATACCACGCTATAAAAAGAAAAAGATGGTGCTACCTAATTTCTGGTGGTGCTACCTAATGAAAAGGTAGGTGGCACCAGTGCTACCTGTGAAAAAGTTAGTCTGGAGCCCTGGTGGCACCCCTGGACTGGCATCACGGCAGCCTAGGGTGCTACACTAAACCCTGCTATACTGTATGCTTTAGTTAACTGGTGTCCCCCAGGGCACTATAATTGGTCTGCTCCTTTCTTCCTACTACAGAAATATAGCCTAATCTACAAGCTCTAATTTCTAATTGTCTAATTTCACTGCATGTTCCCCCTAGAATAGAGCAGGCATGTTGGGGTTCATGTGGTTACAACACTGTGGGGAATGCAGGGAATTGTCCTGGTGGGCATAACGACTGCATTGGGAATAATTGGAAATAAAACCATCTTCTGTAACAATGTGCCCAAGACACCTTTTTGATGTCCCAACTATTACCACAGATGCAGACTCCTGTCAAACTAAAGACAATTATTTTTGGTTGTCACACACCTCAGCTTTTCAGTGATCCTGGCAGCTAAGAACCATTCATTGTAAAAGCATTGTTTCCTACACCATGATCTGGTGTGTCCATAACTTGCCACTTCCACGTTGGGTCGATTTTCTCAAAAGTTGGGAAACTGAGCCCCCTGCAGGACACTGAGTGCAAGTGTTTTTGACCTCAGATGAACCATGTCTCCACAGGACTTAAGGAACTACCAGTACAGCCTTCCAGCAGTAGAGGGGCTGAGGATACACATGGAGATGGGACACAGCTACATCGACATCCCCAAGAGTCGCTTTACTGAGGTAAGACTACATTTATTTATAAAACAGACCCCCATCTACAAGCTCACAACATGTCACATTGCAACACGTTGTGGTCTTAACTCATTGACGGCTTTCATTAAACTTCAACTTTGAGGGTTCCCTGCCACGCTTTTTTTGTTTTTCGTACCTTTCAAAGTCGTCGGCCACAAACCGCTTTTTTAGTTTTTCGTACCTTTTAAAGTCGCTGTGGCGTGTCCATCGTGCACACGATGACTAAAGACCGCACGTGAAACCATCATACTGTTCCAGAGATACAAGCTAAGGAGTAGTGTTTACAATGTAGGAGGCAGGCAGGAAAAGGAAACAGAGATATGTGTGTTTTCATGCAAAATTGAACACGGCCAGGCGCCCGCTGACCTACTGGTCCATGCGCATACCACTTAGGCATTGTCACATAGGCGTGGATGCCTGGTGGCGTCTCCAGTTTGAATCCCGATCCGGGTGACCTTTGCCGCATGTCACTCCCCATCTCTCCCCCCATTTCCTGTCAGTCTACTGTCCTATCCAATAAAGGCATTAAAGCCCCAAAACAAATCTTAAAAAGAATAAAATAATTAACACGGCCAATGGAGATTCTTTTTTTATCACCTTACTTCATGTTTCCGGTGCTAAGCACATGCACTGCTTTTTCGAGCTCATCGGCACCAGCGTGATTTTTTATTAAATGAAATAAAACAAATATCTCTGGAGTCTCGGGCGTAGAGGCCTGTGGACCAACGGGAATATCTCGGGAGACTCGGGTCGGGATGAGTTAATAGACCTGCTGGTTTCCCAGAGTGACACTTCACTCCTAAAGCCGATGAAATGAAAGACACTATTGTGCATGCACTAAATGCATGATGAAACCTTGCGTACTGCTGCTGTATGTACTGTAGCAGCAGGTACTACTGTATGTGATCTGGGCCTGCAGAGCAGACATAGTGTGTGTTTGTCTTGTTGTGTAGATGCTGAAGGTGATCAACTCGTCTAACGAGCACGTCATCAGCGTGGGAGCCAGCTTCAGCCTGGAGGCAGACTCTCACCTGGTGTGTTTCCAGAACGAGGAGGGAAACTACCAGACCCAGGCCAACAGCATGCCTGGCAAGACCCGCACAGGTCAGTTACATTACAACTACCAGACCAAGACCCTCACAGGTCAGTTACATTACAACTACCAGACCAAGACCCGCACAGGTCAGTTACATTACAACTACCAGACCAAGACCCTCACAGGTCAGTTACATTACAACTACCAGACCAAGACCCGCACAGGTCAGTTACATTACAACTACCAGACCAAGACCCTCACAGGTCAGTTACATTACAACTACCAGACCAAGACCCGCACAGGTCAGTACAACTACCAGACCCGCACAGGTCAGTTACATTACAACTACCAGACCAAGACCTGCACAGGTCAGTACAACTACCAGACCCGCACAGGTCAGTTACATTACAACTACCAGACCAAGACCCTCACGGGTCAGTTACATTACAACTACCAGACCAAGACCCTCACAGGTCAGTTACATTACAACTACCAGACCAAGACCCTCACAGGTCAGTTACATTACAACTACCAGACCAAGACCCTCACAGGTCAGTTACATTACAACTACCAGACCAAGACCCACACAGGTCAGTTACATTACAACTACCAGACCAAGAGCTGCACAGGTCAGTTACATTACAACTACCAGACCCAGACCCGCACAGGTCAGTTACATTACAACTACCAGACCCAGACCCGCACAGGTCAGTTACATTACAACTACCAGACCAAGACCCACACAGGTCAGTTACATTACAACTACCAGACCAAGACCCTCACAGGTCAGTTACATTACAACTACCAGACCCAGACCCGCACAGGTCAGTTACATTCAACTATTTTAGACCTGCATCCTGCACCACTTTGATCATTATATTATGCTAAAAGCTCACACAAACTTTTTGATCTGCTATTTTTGAAAAATCATGACAATTTGAGCAACTCTTTCAATATATTGACCTGATTCTATACATCTCTTCTTAATCCTTCTTCTAAATAAATCAGTGGTTCTCAAACCTTTTCATGTCAAATTATATTTATTTGGCCACGAACTCCCATCTCAAAATATGTTGTTCCAGGGACCCCCAGTAGCAAAGATTTGAGCTACAAAGGTTTGATTTGAAAATGATATATTCAAAGATTTGCTAACATTTTCATGATTTTTCAAAAAATAGAAGATCACAGTGCAGCACGGTGAGCTTGTACGGTATATCTGCTATTTTTCAATAGCTAAAGTCTAAAATAATTCCAGGCCTTAACAATTTCTCTGCCATTTTAAACATAGCTGTAGTAAGCAGCTGCCAAATTGTCCTTACCTTTTAGCGTGGGCACGCGCACGCATCGTGCACAATCTGTGCGCGACTCATCTAGTAGACGTGTAGACTCGGTGACAAGCTTTCGAATACAAAAAACCCCATTGAAAAAGACATATCCGTTGCCACGCTGTATCCCTGCTTATCCGCCAGTGTTTACATGAAAAAGCATTGAAAAAAGCCAACTGTGCGCTATGGTAACACGTGGACACGTTCGCGCACAAAACGCACGATATGTGCGGGGATCATAATCCAGGCGTGTAGAGACTGGATCAAAGTTTCCAAACGCAAAAATCCGATTGAAAAACGAGCGTTCCATCGCCGAGTAGCTTCCACTTCAGTTACACAGTAAACCAATGGAGGCGGGACTATGGCCCAGGCTCAGACTGGATACGGAAAGCTGGATCCAGTCCAGACCGGAAATGACCGGATACAGTTAGGGGGGCGGGCCTAAAGAGCCAGAATCAGCGAAAATCTGCGCTAATACTTTTAATCCTTTCATAATGATTAAAGCTAATTAAACTTTGCGGGCTCTACGGGCATGGCAGCGCGGTACAGCGGGAAATCTACGGTCTCTACGGGGATCGCGAGGTATGAGTTAATGGGTTAATGCCATTAAGACATGAGGCTGATTCTATACACATGCCTTCTCCTCAAATGTTTCCGTATCAAGAACCCCCAAAGTAACATGTATTTGGTAGCTAAAATCACAAATATACTTTCTCAGTTTAAAGGTTCAAACAGTGTGTCTTGATGTGTTATTTGTTTGTTCCAGTGACTGGAGCCAGTTTTGTGGTTTTCAACGGCGCTCTAAAACCCTCGTCAGGGTTCATTGCCAAGTCCAGCATCGTTGAAGGTAAGGATCATGTCAGTTTTAAAATAATTATGCTGACCTTTAACTTTAAACTTTAACATGCAGTAAGATCCCATTGTGTTAATGCAGCCAGCTAGCCTGACACTCAGCCTGAATTGACATTTCGTTTCACTCCATTATTCAGTCTGAACTCACTTCCACCGAAGGCGATGCAGGGATGGGCGTTGCCAAAAAAAAGGCAGTCTTCAGCGATTGGTTCAGTGTGGCTGGCTAGTGGCTAGCCTGTTGCTTGCTAGTGCTACTTGCTAACCAAAGAAACAGTCAGAATAGGAGCACTACGAACTAGTAATCAAACACAACATAACATGCCTGCTACTGGTGTTTCATAGCGAGATCGATACCATCGCATTTTACCGCAATTTACCGCATTTAATCGCGACGCGATGCGTGGTATGGTACGGCGGCGGCGCTGGTGTACTTGGAAACACACATGAGTTCTGGGAAACCCCCACCCACGCTGATTCACGACGCTGATTCGCCGATCGGATTTTCAACCGAGGCAGGCCTCTTCTTATGAGAGCGATGCTAGACCTGAATCGCCAAAACAAAAAATTTAAAGGGATGTGGCTAGCGATTCAGGGTCTGGAACTAGGCTAGCAGCCAACAGCAAATTGACATATTTGTTATGATTCAAATGATTCCTTAAATTGTCATATACTGTGAAAAGGGGGAGCTGATTAGAGCTTCTTTAACTTCAAGCCTTTCATCTTATAATAGAATATATTATCTACTCACATTGCATTGCAACACCTTGTGAGTTGGTAGATCTGCTATTTTTGCCAAATGTAATAACCTGACATGCCCAGAATCATGATGCTAGGGTTCATGTGGTGGTTCACTGCTGCTGCTGCTGCTGCTGCTGCTAAAGTTGGAATATTCAAGAATATATTTACACAAGAGTAAAAATCCTTGGTTCCAGCTCCTCGACACAGTAGCATGTACAGCAACACAAATAATTATAAAACCACAAGGAATAAGGGGGCTAATATCATTGCTGTCGGGTGGAAACCCTTTTAAGTCGCTACTTTTATGTGACCTTTTCTGTTGGGCATTCATTTACGGGGAGAAAAAAATAATAATCTGGAGTTTACTAATGTGGTGTGTGCGTGCGTGCGTGCGTGCGTGCGTGCGTGCGTGCGTGCGTGCGTGCGTGCGTGCGTGCGTGCGTGCGTGCGTGCGTGCGTGTGTGTGTGTGTGTACGTGTTTGTTTGTGTGTGTGTGTGCACCAGATGGGTTGATGGTTCAGATCCCTCCAGACACCATGGAGTCTCTGCGCGTGGCTCTGAGAGAGCAGACTGACCTGCAGATCCCCTGTGGGAAGAACGATGGAGGAGAGGTCAGGGAGAACGTCACGGTCCGCTGGGTGGACTGGACCGCTCCGCTCAACACAGGGTAACAGCCAGCACCACGCTTATGTACTGGTGTGAACCCATTTGGTGCTAGGATTTTTTTATTTCGTCTAAAAGTTCTGCCATAGACGGAGATCTTTATTTAATAAGCATATTAATATTGCTGTTTCTATCCGTTGATCGCTCCTCGGTTGCTAGGAGTTGCCCTGGAAACAATGTTTCCAGGGCAATGTATTATATTTTGTATTATATTTTTAACTATTACCATGTTGTGCTTTTGCAGCATAAAGAGTGGTGTTGACGGAAGGCCTCTGGACGGAGCCCACAGAGTTCGGATGCAGCAAGACGCAGAGTTTGAGTCGGAGGGTCGAACCATTAGATGCACCGAGGTGAGTTCCTTTCTTCATTCTCTTTTCATATCGTGGCTATCTACAGAAACCTTTCACTTTTTGTGATCTTTCGTAAATTAACGCCCTACTTGATCATTACTAGAGCTTCTCACAAAAGCATCAAAAGTAGCAGATCTGCAAGCTCAAAACGCGGCGTGACGCAACGCGCTTTGAGCTTGCAGATCTGCTACTTATGTTCTGTAACAGTTTTGGACTTTCCACCCAACAGAGTCGATATACCACTCGATACACAGACCGATACTGTGGTATCCTTTTAGACCTCCTGTGAGCTTAGAACTGTAGATCAGATATTTTCTGTGCACAATGCGATAGTATGCACAACTCAGCATAAACCACAAACCAGTCATGTATACTGTATTTGGTTTCACTTCTTGTCATCTACAAGCTCATAATAAATAAACTGGTAGATGAGTAGAACTTATAGATCAGCTATGTGTCACACGCGATATCAGTGCACAACGTATTAATTTGCCTCCCATGAACTTATAATATTGTCAAAAATGGTCACAAATGAGCTAGTTGATACCAATATTCACTCAAGTTGAAATCCCACAAAGTTTATTTTGCATCGACTCTGATTTCTTTTTGGATTTCAACTTCAGATTCTAAAGTATAAGATATTTTGCAGTTATAGTGTACTACTACTATCAAATGGTGGTTACAAAAGACACAAAATATTCACATTCCTTGCATGCCAAGATTTGCTAAAGCACTCATATTTTGGTGTGATACCGATTTGATAAACTACATAATAAGTCAGGTGTTATAACTACAAGGGGTGTAATGATATAGTAACTGAATCAAAACAACGATTTTAATTTGCAAAGATCTACTAAATCGATACACAAACAGCAAAATATCATATCGTTTGGCTTTGTATCGTATCGTTTTACAATGCAATTAATCTGTATCGAATCGCTTTGCAATGCAAATAATCAATTTTATGGATACAAAGTACTTGTACCTTTTATTTAGCAATTTTAAGAAGAAAATGTAAAAAGAAGGGTCTAATTACTTTTCCATTCCATATAGCTACTCTCGGTCTATCGCTAAATGTGTGTAATCTCTGTTTAATGTCAAGGTGCAGGTTTGTCCATATGTGTTAAAATATGATGTCCATGTATTTGCCAGAGAGTCACAGTGTTAGTTGTTTATATATACATTTTCCCCTTAAAAACCTGCACTATTGACACATTTCACACAGATTTAATTTCTTTGCTAAATAGTTACTACTATTTCGATTTTAAATCCTAGAATCGAATCGTATCGCCATGAATTGACCACTATCGTCCATGTATCGCATCATCAACCATGTATCGTGATGCGTATCATATCGCTATTAAATTATAGTTACACCCCTAATAACTATGTATGATCTCTCCATGCAGGTGTTCTATGAGCTGAAGGACCCAGACAGCTGTCTGAACACGGTGCTGTCGTCCTGCAGTGTGTTCCAGAGTGAGATGGCCATCGCAGCCTGCACGGCGCTGACGCCTCACCTCAGCGTGCTGGCGGCCGGCGGCATCAACGCTCTCTGTCTCCGAGTCTCCACTCAGACTGACATGGTAATAATAATAATGTAGACACAGTGACAGCTGTGGGCCTTCACTAATCCAGAATTCATGACATGGAAAAGAAACGGTTTTCAATAGAATCTGTAGAACGTCTTGCATCTCTGGCAGTTTGAAAATGAGTGGGCCAGCGGAGACTGGGGTTGGAATCCCTGCAGTGTTTTGGGAGAAAAAGGCCAAATAAAAACAGGCGTTTGGGGAGTTTAGGTTCCTGCCCACCCAAGTGCGCATTTGGGAGGGGACGCAACCGTCTATAAACTCAACGTGAGATATCTGTCTAAACACCTGAACGTGGCCAGAGCGCTCTGTCTTCTGGTCTGTGGAATACAAAATAAGAGCACTGTTGACCTATGTGCTGTTTTCACTGTTGCTACACTTAAAAATATAAAATAACAAGTGTGAAACCATAGTCATATTCATAGATATGTAGTGAATTTGGCATAAAAATGGAGGTATGACATTTTCTTTATCATGCAATGAATTAAGTGTTACATTGAACAGTAATTCAATGGACGGTGTACTTTTCTGGCAAGTGGGCATGTAGCCTGGGCCATTTTGAATTTTGTCCATAACTCACTTCCTGTTTAAGATTCTTTTGGGCACCCCTTCTAGGATGTTTTAGGATGACCCAAGGGACATCTGTACCAAATTTTGTGCTTTTATCCACCGCATAAAGATTTGGCCATTTTCTGTGCTTAATTCCCCCTACTATTTCAAAACAACAATAGCAAAAGTGTAACAGTTAACGCTGAAACAATAAAACAAGCAATAAGTGAAGTTATTTCAGAGTTGGAATCAATTACAACAATTAAAAAGGAACAGAAGTATGCGTTGGCGGAGCTCATCTGCCGAAAAGATGAGTTTGCCATTCTTCCGACTGGCTGCACTTGCACTGTGATGACGTCAGATGTTTTGCTACGCTGATTGGTTAGAGGAGTCTGTCAAGGCAAGTACTCCCGCCCACTTTTCAAGCTGCCTATAGGCTATAGGCCAAAGTCCAGACTCATATTGTGGGAAGGAAAAAGTGAGTGAATGCACAGTATGAGGCTGGCTGGCCAGGCTAGGAATCAATTGGTATAATGACTAAATTGGGGAGAAAAGGCCAAATCTGTCATACTCCTCATACGACGTGTCTCTCTCTCCCCCTCCCCCCCAGGTGGAGTACCAGGCTGGCTGGGGAGGCAGGCTCCTGCCCCAGCGCTACATGAACGAGCTGGACGGCGCTCTGATCCCCGTCATCCATGGAGGTAGTGCCAGCGTGCCTCACACCTCCATGGACATGGAGTTCCTCTTCTACATCACCCATATGCTCTGATCCCCGTCATCCATGGAGGTAGTGCCAGCGTGCCTCACACCTCCATGGACATGGAGTTCCTCTTCTACATCACGCATATACTCTAACTGTCTCAAATATAACAAATAATAATAATAAGTCTCATTCAGTTAGAAGAAGAAGAACAACAAATATATTATATTGAAGACGTGTAAAAATATACCACACAGAGATGCTGGAATACAAACAAGGAAGTGTGTGTGTGGACAGCTGGAAGGATGTTTGCGATTGAAACCAAGCCAATGCTGCGTAGTTTGACTGACGCTTAATTTATACGACGGTAGAGTCACGCGGGCAAAATGGCCGATGTGCAAAGCTCACAAGTCGCCGCAAACGCGGCGACTTGTGAGCTTGTACATCGGCTATTTTGCACCGCACGGCAAGCCAGCCGGGATTCACACCAAATAAAAAAATGTAAAGATGGGTCTGTTGAGACCATCCATCTCTGTCTTCTTGTGTTCAGTGCAGTGAGTTGTAGGCTAAAAGATTGTGTGCTGCAGGTCCGGCCACTCAACGACAAAAGACTACAATACCCAGGAAACTGGCACGACGACAGTGAAACGAATCCCATTTCTATAGCAACTTGAACCTTTTTAAGTTGTCATAGCGTTCTGTAGCCGCAGTTTCTCGCAAAACCTTACCGTGAACTAGACTTCCCGTCTAGTCTAGAGACTTTGCTTAAGTGCTAGCTAACCGTATACCTTGACCAGCTAACCATGGCCTGATTTGTTATTCACATAATTAAAGGTTATTAAAGGTTAATATTTAATGTTTTCCCCCACCAGAAATGATACATTAGAGGTTGGCAGATTTTTTTGCAAGAATGT
Organism: Nannobrachium achirus; assembly: GCF_963921795.1. Lineage (NCBI taxonomy): Eukaryota > Metazoa > Chordata > Actinopteri > Myctophiformes > Myctophidae > Nannobrachium > Nannobrachium achirus. The sequence goes on along the minus strand of NC_137822.1, from coordinate 42,701,082 downwards.
AAATCAGGATGTGATGGGTTGTCTGTCTGTCGGTGTGACATTGTCCTTGTCTGCCAGATGTGTATTTTGGGCGTTTTTACTAATTAAGCTGCTTTAACTCAACAGATCTAACACTAAAAAAGTAATTAAAAACCAAAAGAAAACAACCAAGCCCCATCTGACCATTTTATTTCCTACTCTGCCTTCCAAACCTTGTCACTGCTTCTCTCTTAGAGCCCCATGTGTGCTTTCTCCTATGGCGTGCCCGGAAACAGACGATCTACAAACTCACAACACGTCGCATTCGCGAACTGTTGTGAGTTTGTAGATCAGCTGTTACACCATAGTACCACGGAGCATAGGCCAACAGCTCTGTGAATGTGTCCACTAAACTCTTGTCTGGAAAAGACCGGTGGCTTTGACCTTTTGGATGTATTCGTTCAGCATTTATAACGGTGACATCGAATAAAAGATATGATGTGTTGAAGAGCTACCGTAAAGCCTTTAAAGAAAGCGAGAGAAAAGAAAAAGCCTTTTTTCACACACGGTTGCGATGTGTAAATATGCAGCACAGGTTAGCGGAACGATCCCCATGTTTTTAATTTGCGTTAAATGCTCCACACCTTGTCTGGTGGTGCAAACGTTCGCATTCTAGCGCCCCCAGTTCCACCCCACGAATGTTCACAGTTCATCATCTAACTTCTGCCAGTGTTTTCCATTTTCTGTCTGTTGCGATTTTTGTCATAAATGAACCGACTCGCTGTGTGTGGTCACTGATTTGTCATCAACCTCAGTTCTCCGTCTATATGTACAGTATGTGTTCCGTTTGTTTTACTCCATGTTCGTTTTATTCACAACACGTGAGCATTTTTCAGATTGTAATCTTAAAAAAAATAAACTGTTGTCTGTTGCCTCTCTCTCAATAAAGAGATGCTGAAATTCCCTTCAGCTATGAACCAGTATGGTTAACAAAAACAAACAAAATAAGCCCCACTTTAGAGAAACTTTAGAGCTTGCAGATGAGCTATTGTTTTGCCATGTTTGAACATTTTAGGTTGGAAGTGGTTTGTAGAGGAAAGTCCTTTTGCACACCTACAGTACGAGGTGCATAGGAGCAAGCAACCAGTGCAACAATAGAACAAATGGAATGGTTGGAAGTGGTTAAAACAACGTGCACAGTGAATGGGAGGTCTCTAGGCTTTATTCCACACAGGATTTACTGGTTCAAAAGTGATGTTGACCGGGGGGGCAACTTGTCTTCCATCCGTAACGTCTCATCGAAGAACCACAACATGTTTTGTGGTAAGAGTGAGATGAATAAATAAATCACACATAAAGCCTGATTTATGTTGGGTCATGCATCGTGTCAACTACCACGCGACAGCACTTAAGTGTGTCTCCTTGCTAATAATCATTGTGTAAACGATTTAAGAATGACAAGAATACTGAATACTATGTGCCAGGTTCAAACTAACATGGACTGCTTCAAGTTGCTCACTGCGATTACGCCACACTAACATCCGTTTCTATTGTCTCTGTTTTAAATGGAGACAACAATCCTCTTTTTCAATCCTCTGTTCAAATATCCAGGCTACAGACAAATTGAGAGTTATATCAAGATTTTGTTATATATTAAATAACTATTTTTTTTGGGAAAGGTTTTAGCAAAGATGTTGCTAAAACAATTAATGTTAATATTTTTGATAGGACGTTATCTCCATAGATTTGGCCGTTTTAGTGTAGCGATCCTCGAGCAATGTAAAATAACAAAACTTATTTCAAACTTTTTCTTTCTCCAGGAGTCCAGTGTGTCAATTGGTTAGGACTGAGATTGATTGTGTTTATAAAACGATACATGATCTAAATAATAATGATAAGCTGCAGCTTTAACATTAGCCAGGCTCTACTCAACATCGCTGTGGTTGATTTATTAGTCTAATTTTAATTAACAAGAAGTCTAATTGCTCAAGTTGCTTTTGGAAGTGATCTTAGGTTAATAACACCGTTGGTGCTACTTAGATTGGCTTTACTTTAGACTATAGTGAATGTATTGGTGACATCCTTCTCTCACAACCCTCAATAATACATAGTGTCTGTCTTCACTCTCTTTAAATCCTTCCCCTTTGTGAACCCCGAGCTTCATTTAAATGTAGTTGAGCACCGCTGAAAATAACCGATCTATAAGCTTGTAGATCTTCTATTTCCCCACGAGCAACACCGGCACCTAACTACGTATAAATCAGGCTTTTCGTGAACCAAGGAGGCTGTTAAAGATGATAACAAAAGAGCTGTATTCACTCAAGCTGAAATCTCACCTAAATAATTTGGCATCGCCTTAATTCCAACAAATGGGGGTCTACAGTTACCGTGTACCTGTATGTGAGTGGTGGCAAAAGATGACTGAAATTATTCACATTCCCCTTAAGCAAAGATTGATAAATCCAGTCATGTTTTGTTTTCCAGTATTAGAAGGCGATGATGATAATTGACAACAGTAATAATTGGCTGTCATTTGAGCCTCATAAGTCTTCTTATGTCAGTAGAAACATCCTGTATTAGCTGGATGGTTTGATATATAATTTTTTTTCTTTCTTTTTTTTACTTTTACATTTTAAGCTGATTGTTGAAGCTATTGAACGCTTGATTCGCTGACCACAAGTGAGTTTATATGTTTTAATGCTAAGGCATAGCGTGCTTCCAAGACTCTTAATGTTTGTGCTTACTTAGTATGGATCTACAATGTCTCTCTCTCTATATATATATATTAATTATGTTTCACTTTTACAATACCAGTGTATGTTAAAACTCGTGCATATGTAAGCCCTCAAATCTGAATGAAGGTAGTTCAACCACTCAAGCCTCTCTGTACTTAGTCATACAACAAATAGCGAAAATAGCAGACCCACAAGCTCTCGACGTGTTGTGCCTCAACGCGTTGTGAGCTTGTAGATCTGCTTTTTTCCACAATTTGGGGGCGAAATTTACTTTTCGGAAAATATCTGAAATCAGGTTGAAAGTGGTTTAATGACATGAGGGTAAAACGTGAAGGATTGTCTTTTCTTTGCTGCTAACGGACTGTAAAGATGTTTCACTAATAGTTGTTGCAAATAACATTCACTGCAAGCATTTAAAGATCAGGCCCGGCTACGTTTTGTCGTTTTTTTCCTAATGGATTTCTCTCCTCGTATCCAGAGGAATGTTTTTGGCACCAAACATTACAAAAAAAGAAGAAATTCTCCTACTTGTGAAAAGAAAAAGAGAGAACTATTTTTATGCTTTGTAATTTATGTTTTAAAGTACTCTTTTGTGTAAAAAAAAAGAATCATATATTTATTCATTCGCACTGGCTTTATTTGGTGAACCTGGTATCTGGGTCATTTTTTGATTTCTTCAAAGTATATCTTTCTAAATATCTGTGTATTTACTTAAGAATTAAAACAAGTTTTATGAATACAATTGTCTGGCACGTCCCATTTATTCATTCTCATACTATAGCAGTTGATGCCTTACATCAGGGGTGCCCACACTTTTTTTGACTTGAGAACTACTTTTAAAATGACCAGCTCGACATGATCTACCCACCCCAATAAAAATGTACCTGAGGTGGCTTTGGAATAGCAGCACTGGCTTTAAATATTAAGACAAACATACTTGAAATGGAAAATAGTGGGGGGGAAAAGGTCTTCATCCCATTCTGTATTGAAGTGGTAGGTTTATTTGTAATTCTACTGACTCTTGAAAACAAAGCATTGCATTCGGTGGTTTTCTTACATGAAGGGAGCTGACAGGCCCCTTTTTATGTCAATCAATCAGTCACCGTAATTCAAGTGACACATGTGACAGAATTGTTTATACATATTTTTCTTTACATTTTAATTCTATAGTTTTAGGGCATGTCATGTGGTCTACCTGCACAGCCCTTGTGATCTACTGGTAGATCACAATCTACCTTTTGGGCACCCTGCCTTACATGATTGTGGAAGAGCCTTGAGGTGAAGAATCTTGTCTCTATGGTAGCAGGAGAACTGGGCACTACAGATATCTGGGCTCAGATGGGCAGGTTCACTAAAAGAATTTGGATTTTGGGGGTGATTTAGAGATTGCAGCTTTAAGCCCTACTTTGGCATATGAAAATCTGAGCTGGTAGATTAGCTATTTCTGAACATTTTGACTGGTTGAAACACCTCACACACTGAATGGAATATTCACACAAAGTTGTGATGGTCTCCGGCGTTATTCCAAGATTTGCTGGGTCAAAGTGAGGTTCTCATCAGGTCAGAGCAGAGCATGGAGTTGACTGGGGACGACTGGCTTCAACCCTTAAAGGGTTTGTAGCCGGGTAAATCATGCAGAGCCTGGCTTAAATTAGGTTGTGAACCGATGTGTCATGTACCATGCAACAGGCAAACAGCTCAGTGTAAATCACCCTTAAGTGTGTTTACTTGCTAATAATCATGGTACGTTATTTAAGAATCACAACAAGAATATCTTACTACGTGCCAGGTTCAATCTAACATGGATACAACACAAACATCTGTATCTGTTATCTGCATTTTCAATGGAGACAACAGACACCACATCTTCATCTTTTCATATGTGGGGGTGAACTATAGGCCCAGTGTGGGATAACTAACTAACACAATACAATACAATATAACAGCAAGAAATTAATAATATAAAGTAATAATAATGGATGAGATATATTTTTGTCTTGTCTACATATTTTTTTACCATGGCTCTGACAGACACAGGGTTATGAGGTTATGAGGCAGTTTACTACCCATTTTGCATATTCACAGGTCTGCTACTATAGGATGAAGTTTGTCCATCATTCGTTTTGCCCTGCCCTATTAATGTCCTGCAGTGTTGAGCTCAGACTACCTCTCCACCTTCCACAGCTCTCATATAGGTCTGTCTATACTATAGCAACGCCCCTAGGATGAGGACAGGATGCTCTGGGTTGGAGTAGTAGAAAGATTTCAGGACCTTCTCTGACACTTTGCCTTCGGGACCTTCAATGATACACAGGCTGTGTGCCTTTCCCAGCCAGTTCCTCGCCGACGTGCACCTCAGGGGACTCAAAGCTGTTCACCCTCTCCACTGGTTCCCTGTTGATCAGGAGAGGGACTGATGTAAGACCTTCTGCCTCTGCACACAGAAGTCCACAATCATCTCCTCCTTGGGTTTTAACAACGTTAGGAATATGTGAGGCCTGCTGCCACCTCCTCCAGATAGGCCCTCCAGGGACGTGCAGAGAATGTTAGAGAGGCCAATGCAGGGACATTTCTAAAAAGGGCCTTTGGTGAAAATATTGAAAATAGCCGACACAACGCATGTGTCGGCTAGCTCACAACGCGTCGCACTTGGAGGTCGGCTATTTTCGGTACTTGATACCACACTGAACTATAGCCATAATCAAGTGAATACCGGAGATGTGGTGTACAGCATGGATTTCTACACAGAGAGGGCAATTCTTTCAACACAAGATGTAGCATTCAAGTTTGGACAAGGCAATTCTCTTGGATGCTGCCTTCAGGTATGGCATGGAAAGAGGGCATTTGCATAGTAAAAGTGGTCTGGAGAGAGGGCACTTTTTACTGATGGCTAAAAGAGCAGTGGCTCAAGCCCCCTTTGATGTCTATGTATGCACGTGCTTGAGGCCCTCCCTTTGTTGGTTTGAGACTGGACCCATCATCACTGTTCTGGAGGTCTAGTAGGCCTACTCAGTCACACACTGCAGGGTTCAGTCTCTGCATGGTGGGGCCTATGGTGTTGAAGTCAGAGCTGCATGGTGGGGACTATGGTGTTGAAGGCAGAGCTGCATGGTGGGGCCTATGGTGTTGAAGTCAGAGCTGCATGGTGGGGACTATGGTGTTGAAGGCAGAGCTGCATGGTGGGGACTATGGTGTTGAAGTCAGAGCTGCATGGTGGGGACTATGGTGTTGAAGGCAGAGCTGCATGGTGGGGACTATGGTGTTGAAGTCAGAGCTGCATGGTGGGGACTATAGTGTTGAAGGCAGAGCTGCATGGTGGGGCCTATGGTGTTGAAGTCAGAGCTGCATGGTGGGGACTATGGTGTTGAAGGCAGAGCTGCATGGTGGGGCCTATGGTGTTGAACGCAGAGCTGTAATCAATCAATAACAGCCTAACATATTGTACTGTAGCAGCCCTCTTTGTTGTTGTCAAGGACAGGTGGGAGACGAGAGGGTGGTGTGTAGAACCTGCAGAGAATGGTGGCTGGATGCTGGTGAATGGCTCTGTTTGCAGGGGGCCGAGGTGTTGTAGGAGATTCAAGATTGCTTTATTTATTGTGTGTCTTCTGCAAGCAGCATCGGTACAGAAAATTATTGCAGTTTACTATGAGAAACGTCACAGCTAGTCCGTGTCCGTCCATCCGTGTAGACATGTACACATTTTTTACAGTCTATGGGTTTGCCGCTCTGACATCGTGCTCTGATGTCACTGTGATGTCACACTAACAGAATCCCTTTTGTGCCCATATATGTAGTTCCCTGAAGTCATCAATATTAATTTGCCCTGTTAGAGAGATCCCTGTGATGCCAGGGTGAACAAATCCCTTTTATGCCCATATATGGAGATCGCTGATGTTCACACCCCTGATGTCCACATCACTGTGGCGCGACCTCGCTTAATTGTCGCCCTGAGGTGTCTTACTAGTGATATACTGTATAGGCCTACTGTAGTATCAAAATCTTGAACATTTGAATGAATATTTGTGGCAAAATGTACTCTTCTCTTATGGGGGTCCCTGGCATAAAAACATTTTCAGATTTTCCACGGCTAAATGCTTATCAATTTGGGGGTCCATGAAACAGTTTGAGAAGCACTGATTAAGGTTACAGCACTCTGAGGTCAACGCAGGTCGTTAAGGCCAGCTGGAACAATTAGGAACAATAAGGATCATTGTTAGCATTCACTGTAAGCTACATTAACTTTTACAACATGGTGCATTTTACAGCTTCTCCACAACATGCCGCCTGTGTCAAGCATGCAGCATGATATACAGTACATGATGGATGAACAGTAGGGGTGCCACGGTTCAGTCAGCCCACGGTTCGGTTCGTATCACGGTTACGGTACGGTTTCGGTACAGTAAAAATGTAAAATGAAAAAATAAAGAATCCAAAATGTTCTGTTAATTTTAAAGATACAGTGCAATCATTTGTTTCCCCCCTTAAAATATGAGAATCAGTTATTATGATTATACTAGGAGGAAGATTTTCTCCAAAAAAGTGTACAGAAAGAGTTAAAGTTATGTTTTTATGTGACCACACCCAAAAAAAATAAAAAAAATTCGGTTCATTCGGTATGGGCTGTTGTCGGTTCGGTACAGGGCCATTCGGTTCGGTATACCGGTTCGGTTAAGTATTGTGGCACCCCTAATGAACACACCTCCATTTGCACATTTTCTCAGCTTGGCCTTTTTGGAAAAACAATAATGTTGCAATGCATTTAGTTAATAAACAAAAACAAATAATGGTGAATGTGGTATAGGCTACTTATTTGAATCATAGAATTGTGGGACAAGAGAGGATAGCATATGGTAATTAGGTCATCAATCATGTAATTGATTGATTAGTTTATTTTCGATTGATTGATTAGTTTATTTTCTGCCCAACCCTCATGGGTTTATAAGACACCATTTCAAGTTTACAGCATGTTTTACAATATAGTCATACATTCAGTTACACAGAATTATACAGAATATGTTGTCTTGTTAATGCCCAGGATTTGAACCCAGGTCTCCCACTTGAAAGTCCAACATCTCTTAACCACTAGAGCAGACCAAAGAGATATCTTTATGAATTGGGGAGGCCACCAGCCTGAGGCAGTGAGTCTCCCTGCTACACTTAAAACCAGGAAAGCATTTCGTGTCATTTTAGATTTTTTAGTTCGCTTTTCAAAAACAGCAGACATGCAAGCTCACAGCTTGTAGGTCTACATCTGCTATTTTTGAACATCTTTGAAAAATATTTAAAGTATGAGACAAAGATACAGCCTATACATCAGTGGTCTTCAACAGGGGGTCCGGGACCCCTAGGGGGTCCTCCAAATCATATAAACTTTTTTTCTCCTTTTTTATATTAACCACTTGAACCCTAGTGTCCTTATTCTGCGAACTTTTGCCAAAAATAGCAGATCTACAAGCTCACAACGCCTCGCAAAGAGGTTTGAGGGGAAAAAGAGCAGACTAAGTACAGAGTGAAAGGTCAAGTTTAATAAGTATTGACAGTTCAAGTGGTTAAATATCTGAAAACACAAATTGCCATGAATCCAAAATATACTGATGATTGTTCAAAAGACGAAACTACGTGGATCGAGGAATCTAGTGGGGGTCCTTGCTTCATCTCTCTCTATAAGGGGTCCTTAATTGGCCTGAAAACTTTGAAGACCCCTGCATGGCCTACAGATTATCACAAGTCAGGGCCCACTTCATATAGAAAAGGCCCAGTTCTCCTCCTGCGGTCTGCTGTTTTGGGCCATAGATGGGATGCAAGGGGAGGGGCCTCAATATGGGGCGTGTCTGTATAGCAGCCTACTGTAGTAGTTTACAGTTGAACAGTTCATTCATGCTTTTTCTGAGTGTGAGTGTGACGAGTGACACCTGTTAGCTCTCTCTCTCTCTCTCTCTCTCTCTCTCTCTCTCTCTCTCTCTCTCTCTCTCTCTCTCTCTCTCTCTCTCTCTCTCTCTCTCTCTCTCACACACACACACACACACACACACCACGCTGTCAGTGTCAGCTGGGAAAATGAGCGGACGGGTTGGAGATCTGAGCCCCAAACAGCAGGAGACTTTAACTGAGGTTGGTTGGATTAAAATAATATCAGCCTATTAATTCAACTTTATGAAATGCACTGATTATTTCTGTGCTGCACAGCCTGCTCTGAATTCTTGGATGATGTTTGGAGGAAAACAGAGCTAAGCCTTGGTTATTAAAGCCTAGAGCTACACATTTTAGCGATTTGTTGATGGGCTATTATTATGCCAATTAAATCGAGTTTTACATAAAGCATTAGGCTATAAAGTGAAAATCATATAGCTCTGTTGAAGTTTTTTTTTTACTCGGCTGTTATCAAGGACACGTTATGAATGTTGCATTTACTATTTAGTTTAACACGTTAGGCTATTATAGGCTATGTCATCAATAACTTCTAAATTCCATCCTCCCCACCACCAGTTTCGGGAAAGAATTGCAGATATTCTTGCAGACCTTCCATCTCAACATGATCCCTACCTGCTCCGCTGGCTCAGGGGTGAGTTTGTTCCATCTATAAACAATAGGCTACTATTAGAAATTAATCTAGGCTAATCTGCAATTATTACAGTGTTTTGCAGACTTTCAGCTTTTGGAGTTGGGTGGGGGTGGGGGCCACAATGCATTGCGACTTGAGAGCTTGTAGATCAGCTATTTTCACTGTTTTTTGAAATAGGGCATGAGTTCATAATAATTCATACAGAGTTCCGACGGTCATGAAATTCCTGGAAATATTTTGAAATTAGAAAAATATTTTTCCAGTACTGGAAAAGTTTTGGAATTGATCAAGGGTCCTGGAAGGTCCTGGAAAAAATATCTATATGCATTGTCTTTGGTTATTGATTTTGTTAATACCTCTGAAATGACAAATTAAACATTGGCCAAATTGTCAAATATTAGAGGCAGAAATTGTGAAAATAGCCGATCTACATGCTCACAACGCCTCGTGTTGCGAGGCGTTGTGAGCATGTAGATCGGCTATTTTCACAATAGAAACGTGTTATACAAAATTCCTCAACTCTTAGTGCTCGTCAGGGTGCCCGGGTCCCCAGTTAAAACATGATTATTTCAGGGGTCACAGCCTGAAAAGGTTGAGAACCACTGGCATACACTACCTGTCTTTGGGCATTGCGCATAGGAGTAAGCGACTTGTTATTGAGCTGAATTGTTGTTATATAGTCGTGGAAATCGGGTTAAATATTCTGGAAAAGTTTTGGAAAGGTTTTGGAAATGAATTGGTAAAAATGTGTGGGAACCCTGTTCATAGTGTATTTATGTAACACTTTATGTAACTCTCTTTTGGGTCTCGGCTGAAATAGTGTGGGAACCATGTGTTGTGGGGTAGCAGGCTCAGGGGTGTCACAAGGGGGGTGGGGGGGGGGTGGGACTGAGTAGCTAGGGCCCAAGGTGGAGGGGCCCTAGTAACTTTAGCTATTGAAAATGTGCCGCGCTGCGAGCTTGTAGATCTGTTATTTTTGAAAACTTGTGAAAATGTGTGCAAATCTTTGAATATATGTATTTTTTAAGCGAACATTTGTAACTCAAATTTTGCTTCTGGGGGGTCTCTGGAACTAAATATTTTGAGATGGAGGTCCGTGGCCAAATACATACCATTTTGGGGGTCCTTCACATGAAAAGATTTGAGCTCCACTGACATCGAAACATAGGTTTTTCAAAAAAACCTTAGAAGGATTTGAAATATCCAAAGATTGTCATGATTTTTCAAAAATAACAGATCTACAAGCTCGCAGCGCGGCACTCGGTGCCGCGCTGTGAGCTTGTATATCTGCTATTTTTCAATAGTTAAAGCACAGGGGCCCCACAGTGAATCCTTGTACCCAGGGCCCAGAATGTGGTGCGACACCCCTGGGTAGCAGGCTACATACAGTATGGCCTATTATGCATGTCTATTAGTGGTCTATTCATATGTAGTTGTGTGTACTAATTGAGGAGGCCTACTTTAATTGATTATTGGAGTTTGTTTACAATAGGCCCCACTTCCCCCTCACACACCACCAGCCTCAAACAATTAAACAAAAAAATCAATTCAAAGGAGCTTTATTAGCATGAGAAAACATACTGTATGTTTACACTGCCAAATGTAAAGTGATAATGAAAACAATTTAAGGAAAAAATGGGGAAAGGATTATAAGATTTTGTTAAACAGAACTATGTCACATTGCAATGTTATACGCCCGCCTATACTGTACATCAGGGTTCCCCAATTAGTTTTCCCCACGGGCCGAATTATGTCTAGGGTACCAAGCCGAGGGCCACAACATTGCAGGGGGCGATGGCGGCGTTCCCGCTACTCCAGCGACAGTTCAGATATCGTCGTTGTCGGGTGAAAATCTTGTATGTCCAAAACCTTTCGTTTTGCATTTATCATTTTAAAAATGATTTAAACTAGTGAAAACAGCCGATGCGTTGTGTGCTTGTAGATCTGCTGTTTTCACTACTTTTGTGCGACGGCCTTGTATGATTTGGGAAAGAGCGTACAAATTTGGAGATACGAGGTTTCCACCTGACAACGACATATAATAGTGTTGTTACTGCTCTTATACCACCATTATTACTGGGGCTGGTGTGGGCCATGCTGTACATGTTGGCAATGGTATGGAGCTTTTTGAAACATATAGCTTAAAATGAAACATGTCTACTTGCACAATATGGACAACTTTATTATGGGCAATGTTTCGGTCAATAGACCTATACTTCATGCATCTGCTGACCAGTAGTAGCACTAGCATCACAGATTCATGCAAAAACAAATACAACAAATCGCAGAAATCTTTCGAGGCTTTGCAGTCACTTTCGGGACAATTAGCAGCCTTTTCCCCTCCCAGGCTCAGATGAAACTCAGTTGTCACGTGTCACGTGTGTAGAAAGCAAAAAGCATGGGAACAGGACAGGTTCCATTAAGCTGAGAGAGTCATGAAGGCGTGTTGACAGGCAGAGAACGCGTGTAGTTTCAATGTTGCACCATTCACTCTGCCCCCAGGCAGGCATTAAGGAGCTCTCAGCTCTCTCACTGTATGGCAGGTAGCTGTAGGTATCTGAAACATTTTAACGCATGGACACCTGAGGCCGGTTCTGCAAATGAACATGATTTTCAGAACTATTTGTATGCCTTTATACCTTTATTATATGTCTCAGTCTCTCAGTCAGTGTTTAAGGGCTATTTATTTTATTTTATTGTAGAATACGTGTTAAATTGCTCTATTTTCCCATCATTGCTAGAGCGTTTGCTCCGTAACAAGGGGCCCTACCATCTCTCCAGCTTTTAGTAAAACAGAAAATCCATTTTCAGGCTGGGATACCAGTTTCATCCAATGAGTATAGAGAACTCATACATCATAGAGGATAAACACATGACATTGGAAGTTATGAAACAAAGAAATTAGCTAACAAAACTGTAATTGGAAGAGTTTATATGTAAGCTGATCAATGTGTTTTTTTTCCCCCCGGATTGGATGAAATTGCTGACCCACCTGGCTGGAAATGTATTTTCTGTTTAGAGCTCGGATAGACAAGGGGACCACTGTACTATCAGAATACAGAGCTTTATGTTTTACCCCCCCCAAAAAATATATAGCATAATCAAATCAAAAATCACTTACAGCATCTTTAGCAAGAAAATATGACATGAGTTTTTTATCTATTTTCCTTTCAGTTTAGGTCAATCTAGGGTGACAATATTCATCCCCTCAAACCGGGATCCTTTAAATCAATGTGCATGTTTGTCGTGCACAAGCATGCCCATTCATGCACGCGCACATGTACATATACCGTACACACCATAGGTGTTGCATACAGGCAACGACTGACTGACAAACATCATACGCAGCGTTGAGTTCAGACACACAGTGCATTTGTTCATGTTTTCTGATTGGTTAGGTGAGCATGATTATAATATATATGCAACCACTGAAAACAACTGTAGTTTTTGTAATTATTATTATGGCAAAAACTCAAAATCAATTTGTAGTGAATGTGGACATAGTGTTTAGTGTTTTAGAGATATTTGTTGGGACTCAGGATGTGCAGCTTTGAAAGCAGGACAATCCCGGCCAAAGCGGGACATTTGGTCAGCCTAGGTCAATCTAGACATTAGACTGTGGTTCCTTTTCTCTGAGCCATGTTATAATTAACCCACATGTTCTCAGAGGACCATCAGGTCACAGTTTGTTCCTATTTTCTGCCCTTGTTCTGAAAGGAAAACATCCCCCCCCACCCCAATGTGTGCCACCTCATTAAACAAATACTGGAAAAGACACCACAAAGAAAAAAGAGAAAGAAAAAAAAACATCAAAAAAGCCATCTCTTTTATGCTTTATTGCAGTGGTTCTCAACCTTTTCAGTCCGCGACCAGGAAAATAATCATATTTGAACCGGGGACCCCCCCACCCTGACGAGCACTTGGAGTTGTAGGACTTTGAGGCATTACATTTAGTTTAACACGGTTCTATTGTGAAAATAGCCGATCTACATGCTCGTGAGGCGTTGTGAGCATGTAGATCGCCTATTTTCACAATTTCTGCCTCTAATATTTGACAATATGGCCAATGTTATTTTTTAAATTTATTTACAGGTATTAAAAGGGTCTTAAAAGTCCTTAAATTGTCACGTTAGAAATGTAGAGATGTATGTTGGTTTGTTTACTGTTGAGTGAACAATGTTTCACATTAAGCTAATCATCTGGGGACCCCCCAAAATAATTTGGGGATCCCGACCCACAGGTTGAGAACCACTGCTTTATCGTTCGAAGGTGACTTGCAAAAGCAAACTTCTACCAAAATAGCGATGCCAGGTTGAAAAGTGTGATTAACTCACACAGACGGAAAATCAAAAGGGGATACACTTTGTCTTTCACTACAGTGAAGATGTTTTAAAACTGTGTGTGGAAGTGTGGTTTGTGTCAACCTAGTGTAGGGTGTAGGGCAGGGGTCTTCAACAGGGGGTCCGGGACCCCTAGGGGGTCCTCAGAGTTACTATAGGGGGTCCTCCAAATCTTTGTGTGATAGATTTTTTCTCCTTTTTTATATTAACCACTTGAACCCTAACGTCCATATTCGGAGAACTGCAGCCAAAAATAGCAGATCTACAAACTTGCTGTGAGCTTGTAGATCGTCTATTTTCGGCAAAGAGGTTTGGTGTAGAGGGGGAAAAGAGCAGAGACCGACGGTCTTACTGGTAGGTAATGACGGCTCAAGTGGTTAAATATCTGAAAACACAAATTGACATGAATCCAAAATACACTGATGATTGCGCTGTCAAATTATGAAACTATATGGAATCTATGATAACGTTGTGGGGGTCCCTGCTTCATCTCTCGCTCAGTTAAGGGGTCCTTGGCCTGAAAACGTTGAAGACCCCTGGTGTAGGGTGTTCTAGTCACCTTTTGGATGAAGTTTGGCGCAGATCAAGGTTCTGGGCTGTTCTTTTGAAGCAGATAACAAACCATGTTTGCCTGTCGTGTGCCTTTCTGCTGCCCCTCTGCACTTAGGACCGTGTTTGCTCAGCCACACAGAATAACAAGGGAACTGAATTCCACTTCAGTCCACCGCGCTTGTTCCACCTACAGTATGTCAGGGTGCAGAGTAGAAAGGTGGCCACATGTTGACTCGAGCCATGTGGTTACCTGTCTTTAACAGGTCTCCTTTGTGATTTTACTTTCCACTATGTGACTATGTCACCTGTGCGGTTACACAACAGTATTAGGTGTAAGAAAATACCTTGGAGGTAAATACCAATGAAGTCACTACACCAGGCACGTGCACACATAGACATCAAGAGACCCTCATAGACCCTTTTATCCGTCAGTAAAAAGTGCCCTCTCCAGACCACGAATGCAGTTTTTTTACTATGGTGAAAGAAATACAAATGTCCTCTTTCCATGCCATACCTGAAGGCAGCATTCAAGAGAATTGCCTTGTCCAAACTCTCCTGAAATTGAATGCAGCATCTTATGTTGAAAGAATTGCCATCTCTGTGTAGAAAACCATGCCGTTACGCCACATCTCCAGTATTGACTTGATTATGCTTACCGGTAGTTCAGTTTGGTATCAAGCACTGAAAATAGCCGATCTCCAAGCTCACAATGCATCGCGCTGCGACGCGTTGTGAGCTTGGAGGTCTGCTATTTTCAATATTTTCGCCAAAAGGCCCTTTTTGAAATGTCAGTGCCCCAGCAAAACGATTGATAGCTAAAGGAACCAAATTGACCCTTACTGGTCTCAGTTTCACAACTCTGATAGTGTGCAAAATGGAACCAAATGGACCCTCACGGGTCGTACACTCTCAGAGTTATGGGGATAAGCATATCCCAAACTGGGAGGTCCTTGAAATTAAAACGTTTGGGAACCACTGATCTATAGAACATGCATGCTGTCGAGGGGTGAGTCGAGTGGGAGTGTGGGAGGACACGGGTCTGTTAATGATCAGTGGTGTATTGATTTATCCGTACCCAGGCCTGAAGGTTTCTAGGAAGGTTACATCAATAATAGTTCAACTGGCCTTCAACCTACCGTACGTCAATGATTTGCCTTCCTAGAACAGGACAAACACATGCATCTGTGCCAGGATCATCACTATACTATGATTATATAGTAGTAATAGTAGTGGTAGTAGTAGTTGTTGTTGTTGGGGTATTGTCTACTCTACAGTATATTTGCACAAATATAGAAAGTTTTCAGTTTATTTATTTTGTTAAATTAACACCCTACTCGATCACACTACAGAGTCACACAAAAGCATCAAAAGTAACAGATCCACAAGCTCGAAACACGGTGTGATGCGACGTGTTTTGAGCTTGTTTTTGATATTTTTGAATTTGAAGCCTATTAAAAAAAAACCTTTAGTACAGCACCAGTGGAGCAGTTATGGGGTTAATTAAGTGCCTTGCTCAGGGACACATAGACTGGGTGCCATGGGAGTCTAACCGGCAACCTTCTGGTTCCCCTGAGGGCCTTTGTCCAGTCCACCCACTCATCTATGGTCCTCCTGACTATTGTTTAAATCAGTAGTTCTCAACCTGTGGGTCGAGATCCCCAGGGGGGCCAAAAAAGAGAGCTTGTATATCGGCTATTTTCAAGTCATACTAAATGTATATCATCAACTTCTAGAAGTCCAAGTGCTTATCAGTGTGGAGGGGTTCCCAGTTCAAATATGATTATTTTGGGAGGTCATGGCCTGAAAAGGTTGAGAACCACTGGTCTAATTACTGTACTTCTCTATGGCTCATTATGTTTCATAACAATCTTTTAGATCAATGCTGTGACAAGATCCTTAAAGGAGGACTTTGCCACTTTTCAACCTATCTTCATATAATAGGTCCTCACTAATGTTTTTGCAAAAAAAAAATCTACTCGGTCCAAGTCTCTTAGGAGAGCTGTGGGAAGTTCAGAAATTCATAGTCTTGTGACATCATCGTTTGACAGATTTCTTTTTAAACAATATTTTTGAAGAAATCATGAAAAGATATTCATGAACAAAAACTCCCGCACTCTGCTCTTGCTCAGCTGCTCATCTTTATTTTAGTTGACAGACGTTTCGGTCCCCCTGGACCTTCTTCAAAAGACACTTTTGAAGAAGGTCCAGGGGGACCGAAACGTCTGTCAACTAAAATAAAGATGAGCAGCTGAGCAAGAGCAGAGTGCGGGAGTTTTTGTTCATGAATATCTTTTCATGATTTCTTCAGTATTCACAGTCCTACGCACCTGCACCTGAATCTAGTGGATGTGCGAATACTTCCCCTACATAAACAATATTTTTGAAAAAATATTTTTGATTTTTATTATCGCAAGAACAATAGCTTCCACTTTAACATTGCAACTTTTCAGGAATAGAAAGCCTGCATTTTCTATTAGTTTGGATTCCCCATTGACGATGTCACAAGACCATGGATTTCTGAACTTCCCACAGCTCTCCTAAGAGTCTTGGACCGAGTAGATTTGTTTTTCTTTTTTTTGCAATTTTATTATGAACATTAGTGAGGACCTATTATATGAAGATAGATAGGTTGAAAAGTGCTTTAAGTTTCATAAAATGCGTCAATATACCGTGACCTCTTTCTTTATAGTCACTGTGTTTCTTATCTTATATTCAGATTCAGAATGAAAAAATAAATAGTCAAAGTAATGATGATGATGATTATGAATTTTTAAATGATATATGTGATTATCAGTGTGTATTCTTTAAATTCTCATCAGGATTTGTCTCTCTTTGCAGCCCGCAACTTCAATGTTCAGAAATCGGAATCCATGATCAGGAAGGTAAGACGTCAATTAGTTGTGATCTGCTACAATGTGTATCACATACTAGTATGAAGGATTGTCTTTACAGGTGTATATACTGTAGTGCAGGGGTTTTCAAAGTGGGTGACGGGGCACCCTGGGGTGCCGCGACGGCAGTCCAAGGGTGCCGCGAGATAATTTGATAATATTTGGAATTTATTTGGACACTTGAAAAAATATTTATTATCATTTAAAACTTGAAGTACAAAGTTATTTTCAGTCAGTTCTAACCAAAATGGCTATTATCTCAACGTTTTCCTCGCAACATAATCACTAAAATATCGTCACTATCGGGCAGAAACCTCGTATCTCTAAGTTTCAAATGTGTACGTCTTTTGGTAAAGCAAAGCCCTGCTTCATCATACAAGACTGTCGCACAAAACTAGTGAAAACAGCCGATCTACAAGCACACAACGCCTCGCATCACAAGGCGTTGTGTGCTTGTAGATCTGCTGTTTTCACTAGTTTAGTACATTTTATAGATGATAAATACAAAACGAACGGTTTTGGACATACAAGGTTTCCACCCAACAACGACGATATGCAATAAATATATAAGGTGCTGGGAGTGAAAATTATAATGTAGGGGTGCCTCAGATTAAAAAAAGATTCATGGGGTGCCCTGAGACAAAAAAGTTTGGGAACCCCTGCTGTAGTGTAGTCACAGTCCCTGTGTGTGCATCTGTATTTGCTGTTTTGCATTGTTGTGGTCATTTCATTGTACTTTTCTTCAGTGGTTTACATTGTGAATACTGGTTGACATGGTGTTCCTCTGTGCAGCACGTGGAGTTCAGGAGACAGATGAAAGTGGATGCTCTCCTAACGGACTGGCAGCCTCCAGAGGTACGGTAGCCTATACTACACTATGCATTTATCAGTGTCACAATGGAAACATCATTTTCTTTTTTTTATAATTTTTATCCCACGATTTATTTTGTGACCCATTTTTTCACCCAGTGCCAATTGCCTATGTAATCCTGGGCTCTGCTCTCCCTCTGCCGTGCCTGGGGAGACAACGGACTGACCTCATGCTTCCTTCAGTGCATGAGGAGTCCAAGTTGCTTCTTTTCACCTGACAGGGGGGATTTCCCTGGTTTGGACGTAGTGCGTGGAAGGAACACGTTATTCCAACCAGTTCCTTTCCCCTCCATCAGGCGCCCCAGCTGGCCAGGGGGAGGCAGTATAGAGACCAGGATTACTGCATGTTTTTGTGAGGGTATCTACCCTAGGAGACACGGGGAGAACATGCAAACTCCACAAAGAAAGGCCCTATCGCCAACCCCACCTAGGGTATGGGTGCTGATGACGCAGAGAAGGGAACACGCCCCCAGCGCCCACAGTGTCCCCACGGCGGGAATCGAACCCAGGACCTTCTGGAAACATAATTTTCAAGCTCTTAAATAAATCAATAACTGACTGGTGATTCCACTGTGTTACTCTGAGCAGCCATCAGTTGGGTGAAGCTGTAAAAGCAACCTCACATTCCTCCAGGGACCAGTAAATGCTCAATGCTCAGTTACATTTCATTATGATTCTGCCAAAACACAACAAGTTGTCTCAAGACAACTTTACATGTAGAGCAGTGGTTCTCAACCTTTTCAGGCCGCAACCCCCAAAATAATCATGTTTAACTGGGGACCCCCCCCCCCCCCCCCCCCACACACACACACACACCCTGGCGAGCACTAAGAGTTGAGGCATTACATTTTGTATAACACGGTTATACGTTGAAAATTGACGATCTACATGCTCACAACGAGCATGTAGATCGGCTAGTTTCACAATTTCTGCTTCTAATATTTAACAAATAGGCCAATGGTTAATTTGTCATTTTAGAGGTAGGACTATAATTAAAAGTCCATAATTGTCACTTTAGAAATGTGCAGATACACTCTATACACTTAAACTTTATGTTGGTTTGTTTACTGTTGAGTGAGAAAACAATGCACGATGCACATTAAGTTAATCATCTGGGGACCCCCAAAATAACCCGACCCACAAGTTGAGAACCACTTCTATGGAGCAGAGAGCAGCCCCACCCTGAGGAAACAGGGGTTAGGGAAAACATCCCCTTTCCTGGAAGGAACAAAACGTGCCTCTTCTTTCCTGGAAGAAACACATTCTATGGTGGGCAGCCATCTGCCTCTACCGCTGGGGGGCGGGGAAGAGAGAGAGAGAGAGAGAGAGAGAGAGAGAGAGAGAGAGAGAGAGAGATACAAGTTACAACAACGGCAGTGGTGTAAAGTAACTAAGTACTCAAGTACCTAAGTAAAATCTTTTGGTATTATTTTTACTTTACTGGAGTATTTTCCAATCTCAGAGGCAAATATTGTACTTTTACTCCACTACAATTATTTGAAAACTTGAGTTACTTTGTAGATTTAGATTATTATTACAAAACATAAATTACTCACTTCAGCCCTGTACACATTTCGGCCATTTGAAAACAAAAGATCTACAAGTTCCATCACGTGGCATTGTGAGCTTGTGGATTTACTTGCAATAGTGAGCCTGCTATTTTCACTACTTCGTAAAACCTTTTTCTTTTATGGAAATTATTGACTTTGGGGATTTTTTTATGAAATACTTGCTGGAAATGTTGTTAACTGATAAAAAGTTGTGACTTTGTTTTTGTTTAAAAAGTTTTAAATATTTTGAAATAATATATTATTATTATTTGTATGTAGGAAATGAAAAAAAGGGGATATTGACTCGTAGAGGGTTAGGGTAGATCACTAGTGTGTTTGGTGTGATGATGATGGTGTTGTGGTGGTCCTCACTCCCCAGGTCCTGGAGAAGTACCTGTCTGGCGGGCAGTGCGGGTACGACCGGGAGGGCAGTCCCATCTGGTACGACGTCATCGGACCGCTGGACCCCAAGGGTCTCATGCTGTCAGCCAGCAAGCAGGACTTCATGAGGACCAAGATCAGAGACACAGAGAGGCTCTGGAGGGAGACTCAGGCCCAGTCCCACAAGGTTAGAGACAGGGAGACCCAGGCCCAGTCCCACAAGGTTAGAGACAGGGAGACCCAGGCCCAGTCCCACAAGGTTAGAGACAGGGAGACCCAGGCCCAGTCCCACAAGGTTAGAGACAGGGAGACCCAGGCCCAGTCCCACAAGGTTAGAGACAGGGAGACCCAGGCCCAGTCCCACAAGGTTAGAGACAGGGAGAGGCTGGAGGGAGACCCAGGCCCAGTCCCACAAGGTTAGAGACAGGGAGAGGCTGGAGGGAGACCCAGGCCCAGTCCCACAAGGTCCTGAGCTGCATTTATTTATGGATTATATACAGCAAGGGTTATTGATCAATTAAAGGTGTTTAAGGAATCAGGAATGCATCGGTGTCATCCACTTTAACCATTATTTTTTATACTTTGGCTATTAAAAAATATTAAAACATATTTTTGAAAATGTGTGCAAATCTTTGAATATATATTCTTTTAAAGCAAACATTTTTAACATTTTTTAACATTTTGCCTCTGATGGGAGGTCCCTGGAACAAAGTATTTTGAGATGGGGGGGTCTGCGATCAAATACATATCATTCTAGGGGTCCTTGACATGAAAAAATTCAAGCACAACTAATAAAGAAACGTGTATGTTTTTCTGAAAAACATTAGGATTTGGAATACTTTTTTAGCTATTAAATGGGTTAAGGCATTTTTGATGCTCTGTCTAACGTTGGTGTGTGACGTCTCTGTCTATCTGTCTGTCTGTCTGTCTGTCTGTCTGTCTGTCTGTCTGTCTGCCTCTCAGCTGGGTAAAAACATCGATGCCATCACGCTGATCTATGACTGTGAAGGCCTGGGCATGAAACACATGTGGAAGCCTGCCATCGAAGCCTATGGAGAGGTACACACACACACACACACACACACACACACACACACACACACACACACACACACACACACACACACACACACACACACACACACACACTTCCCTGTCATTTCACACTGCCACACCTACACGCAGAGCAGCACTGCTTTCATTGGCTTCAAGAGCTCACGCACACACAATATTGAATAATGTTGGTCGAGACGAACTTCATTCAAATTTCTCAGTCAGTCTGATGCGTGCGCTCAGCGTGATATTTGGCGTGTTTTGCCGGATCGTGCTAGACGGGCTGCACGCAATTCTCCATTGGGAATGAATAGGACAACACACAACACACACGCAACACGCGGCCAGTGTGAATGAGCCTTTATAAAGTAGCTCTAAAGTACCTCTCTCTCCTGGCCAGATTCTCACCATGTTTGAAGAGAACTACCCTGAGGGACTGAAGAGGCTGTTTCTGATCAAAGGTGTGTGTGTGTGTGTGTGTGTGTGTGTGTGTGTGTGTGTGTGTGTGTGTGTGTGTGTGTGTGTGTGTGTGTGTGTGGTTTGTGTGCGTGCGTGCGTGCGTGCGTGCGTGCGTGCGTGCGTGCATATGTGTGTGTGTGTGTGTGCGTGCGTTCGTGCGTGGCTTTATTACAGTGATAATTATGTTTATGATATATGAAATATTTGCCCCTTGTTTCATTTCATGTACTTCTTTCTTATCCTTTTACCATTAATTGTACAGTTTACAGTTAGTTTAGGCATTTAGCAGACGCTTTTAATCCAAAGCGACTTACAATAAGCAGATAATATATCACTATTATAATAAACAAGATACCATGTCAGAACATCAACAACAATATAACAAATGCATATGAATATCAATCTAAAAAAAAACAATATAATCAGTAAAGAAAAAAAAGGATTCTAAAAAAAAAAAAAAAAAGAAAAAACTAAAAACAAATACTTGTAGTTCATAGGCATCTCAGAGAGAAAAAATACATAATTATACCAACTTTCCAGGGGGTCCTCAGCAAAATTAGGAACAGTTTGAACATGTAATCATGACAAATCTTTTTACAGGGGTCCCCTCCCTTGATCTGTGTTATTCACAGTTTTCCTCACTTGCTTTGTATCTCTGTCTTTGCCACACAGCACCCAAGATCTTCCCTCTAGCCTACAACCTCATCAAACACTTTCTGAGTGAGGAAACGCGACGCAAGATCATCATTCTGGGAGGTAAAGATGACTGCTTTTATCCCACAGCAGGACAAAACAACAAACAAACACTGTGTATCATTATTTTATGCTTTAACTATTGAAAAATAGCAGATATACAAGCTCACAGCGAGTGCCGCGCTGCGAGCTTGTAGATCTGCTATTTTTGAAAAATCGTGAAAATTTGAATTTTGACCCGACTCTATAAGTTTCTTTTGAATCCTTCTAAGGTTTTTTTTTGAAAAACCCATGTTTCTATGTCAGCAATCTGGCCGGCCATCGTCAAAGAAAAGGTCCTTTTCACTTAACTGGAGCTCAGTTAGTCTGTTCTTGAGAGACTACTATGTCAGTGGTTCTCAAACCTTTTCATGTGAAGGACCCCCAAAATGATATTTATTTGGCCACGGACCCCCATCTCAAAATATTTAGTTCCAGGAACCCCCCAGAAGCAAAATTTGAGTTACAAATGTTCGCTTAAAAAACACATATATTCAACAAACAAACACTGAAACATGTTCACAGCCAGGCCTGGATTGTCA
Organism: Nannobrachium achirus; assembly: GCF_963921795.1. Lineage (NCBI taxonomy): Eukaryota > Metazoa > Chordata > Actinopteri > Myctophiformes > Myctophidae > Nannobrachium > Nannobrachium achirus. Next base: position 42,678,457 of record NC_137822.1, on the reverse strand, counting down.
TCATTTTAGGGGCAAGGCCACTTAGCCATTGGTGTTGTCCATTTTTTGAGGGCACAAAGTCCAAATGCCAGGGCAGGAAGGCCATCAAATAAAACAAGATTTTAGTCCATTGAAAGAATTTGTTGAATTTTAAGGGTTAGGGATGATAACCTAATCTGCAGTGAAATGGATAAATTATGGTATTTACAATTTGATCCATGCTCAGCCCTGCACCAATCAAAGTCACTGGATTGGTTTAAAGATGGGGACTCAGGGGAGTTAAGATTTCAGAATCTCAACAAAAGACACTGGTGTCTACTGTACATGGCAAGAAAGAGACACTGGTGTCTACTGTCTACATATTGACCAGAAAGAGACACTGGTGTCTACTGTCTATATTGACCAGAAAGAGACACTGGTGTCTACTGTCTACATATTGACCAGAAAGAGACACTGGTGTCTACTGTCTACATATTGACCAGAAAGAGACACTGGTGTCTACTGTCTATATTGACCAGAAAGAGACACTGGTGTCTACTGTCTACATATTGACCAGAAAGAGACACTGGTGTCTACTGTCTATATTGACCAGAAAGAGACACTGGTGTCTACTGTCTATATTGACCAGAAAGAGACACTGGTGTCTACTGTCTATATTGACCAGAAAGAGACACTGGTGTCTACTGTCTACATATTGACCAGAAAGAGACACTGGTGTCTACTGTCTACATATTAGAGTTCTCAAATTCTGTCCGAACCCGACCATACCCGAACCCGACCGACATTTAGGGTAGGGTAGGGCCTAAAATGTATGCTAATTAGTCAGGTCGGGTAGGGCCTCGGGCTCAATGAAAATAGAAAATATTTATTTGTATTATTTTATTACTATTACTATATGAGAGACCCGACCCGACCGACGTTTTCGGGCCGGGTAGGGCCTAAAATGTATATTAACTAGTAGGGCCGGGTAGGGCCTCGGGCCTGCCCAGTTAGGGCCCAGTTAGGGCCGGTCCTTAATTTTCTACTACATATTGACCAGAAAGAGACACTAGTGTCTACTGTCTACATATTGAGAAGAAAGAGAAAGAGGAGAAAGTGGTACAGTCAGCTGGGGCATTAAGGCCACTGTGGCCACTGGTTTGAGGGCAGAGCACACGAGCGGAGTGGAGAGATGACAAAACCCGCTCCGCGCTCCAGAGGGCTCTTGTCCCACTCGCTCGTCGCTCTGGTCGGCCACCGGGCCGCTCCGCTCCCCGCCGCTCCGTCGCTCAACTTGATTTTCGCATCTCTCGCTCCGCGCTCGCTCCATGCTCCGCTCAGTCGCTCGCTCACGCTCAACTAAAAAACGTCTCGCTCCGCTCCCCGCACCGCTCGCGCTCCACTTCGCTCGTATGCTCTGTTTGAGGGGCACAAGGCCAAGCTGAGGGGCAACGGCGGCCATGGCCTTCATGGCCTCTGTGAAATTTCCTGCCCTGTTCACAACGATTGTTAGATTGTGTTATTTCCCTTGTGTTTTCAGGTAACTGGAAAGAGGTGTTACAGGAACACATCGACGCAGACCAGCTTCCTGTGGAGTACGGAGGGACTCGAACGGACCCCGATGGAGACCCTCGCTGCCGGACCATGGTGAGAGCTGTCCCCATCTTTTACAATTCAGACATTAAACCATTCAGAACGGGTACACAGTATTGTGTATCATTATTTTATGCTTTAACTATTGAAAAATAGCAGATATACAAGCTCACAGCGCGGCACCGAGTGCTACGCTGCGAGCTTGTAGATTTTTGAAAAATCGTGAAAATTTGAATTTTGACCCGATTCTATAAGTTTCTTTTGAATCCTTCTAAGGTTTTTTTTTTGAAAAACCCATGTTTCTATGTCAGCAATCTGGCCGGCCATCGTCAAAGAAAAGGTCCTTTTCACTTTACTGGAGCTCAGTTAGTCTGTTCTTGAGAGACTACTATGTCAGTGGTTCTCAAACCTTTTCATGTGAAGGATCCCCAAAATGGTATGTATTTATTTGGCCACGGACCACCATCTCAAAATATTTAGTTCCAGGAACCCCCCAGAAGCAAAATTTGAGTTACAAATGTTCGCTTAAAAAAACACATATATTCAAAGATTTGCACTCATTTTCACGACTTTTCAAAAATAGCAGATCTACAAGCTCGCAGCGCGGCACTCGGTGCCGCGCTGTGAGCTTGTATATCTGCTATTTTTCAATAGCTAAAGTATAAAATAATTAAGGCCCCTCCACCTCCTTGGGCCCTAGTAACTCAGTCCCACTTTCCTACCCCTTGTGACGCCCCTGGCTGTCCCTATCTTTCAACCTGATTCAATTTACAATTTTGACATTTATAGATGCTCCTATCCAGAGCCACTAACAATAAGCGAGGTAAACGCACATCAAATGCAGAGAGACAGTGCAGTTCCTCAGTAAACTCTAGGATCATTGGTAAACTGAGGGCTTTCAACATAAAAAAGACAGTAAAAGTTCTTACTTGGGATGTTCCTTTTAGGCAGGGTGTTTAACTGTACTTGTACTGTACTACATTTCAATTCTATTGACTATACTTGTACTGTTCTCCATTTTTGTCTAATGCAATAATCAATCAAACCAAGAACATAGCATCAGTCTAAACAATATGCTATCAAAATAATAATCTGCACATTGAAACTATGGGGTACCAGCATCTGTTGAAATAACATGCTATCTAAATTACTTTTCAACCGTTGCATAAGTCTGCATGGTTGTCAAGACTAAGTCATGTGCTAAATTGGTGAGTCTGAAGATTACGGAGTACAATTTGGAGTGAATCTGTAGTTATAAATGGTTTCTTGTCCACAGGTCTTATTAATATGTGTTATATGGTTACAGATTAGGTATGGTGGTACAGTTCCCAGGTGACTGGTCCTATTAGGTTTTATTGTGTGGTTACAGAGTAGATTTGTTGTTAGGTTGCCCAGTTTTTATTATTAATATGTTTTATTGTATTTACAGATCAGGTACGGTGGTGCCCAGGTCTAATTAAGTAAGGGATAACGACAGACTGATAACTCCCCGAGGCAAAATCAGGCTGAAGGGATTTTTATTTCTCGAGAACGACCAAGGAGCAAGTCATTATCCCGCTTATTACCCGGCTACTCATTCAAATGTATAATTTGACTCGAAACTAAAAACAGTATTTCCTTGTTTACAGACTGCTGAAAGTGTTGCGCTGGGTGTCCCCCCCAGTGCAACATGGTCGCCTTGGAAAACAAGGAAGTGCTGACCAAATAGAATCCATTTTCTGATACTGCATCGTCTATTTCTCGCTTCAAATATTTTTAAAAGCATTCTTGAGAGCAACGTTTAGTTGTAAATGACGCTGTGTGTTTGTTTACGTGGCTGACATGTTGGATACGGCACTAAATTCACGCAGTGCAGCCTGAGTGCAGCAGGTGCTCTGAGACTTTGATTAGGCATCGGTCTGTTATAGAGCGGAGCGGCCTGTTATCAAGAAATAACAGACCGTTGATTTCAGCGATTGACCAATCAGTATCAAGCATTCAACCAAGCCGGATAATAATATGTTTTATTGTATTTACAGATCAATTATGGCGGTACAGTGCCCAGGTCTTTATATTAATATGTGTTATTGTATTTACAGATCAATTATGGTGGTATAGTGGCCAGGTCTAATTAGTATTATTGTATTTACAGATTAATTATGGCGGTACGGTGCCCAGGTCCTACTACGTGCAGGACTCCATCAAGGTCCAGTATGACAGCATTGTGACCGTCAGCCGAGGCTCCTCCTTCCAGCTGGAGTATGACATCACCAAGCCCAGCAGCATGCTCAGGTAATATGTCACTGCTCACTGTTCCATCTGATGGCTGATAAAGGCCCCTCTCGGACCCACATGTCACATCATTTAAAGCTATACTGTGTAAGATGCTCAACTAGTGGTCAGTAGCCCTATAGCAAACCGCGGTCGCGTCCGCGTCTTTCGTCCGTTTTTCGTACCTTCACACCCCCGCGTCTGCCTCCACCTCGCCGAGAGCTATCTTTAGAGGGGTCCCTGGTTCCTGTGCGTTCAGGCATTCCGGAGAAATGGACTCCTTCACCCTGCCTGGTAGGCGACATTACCTTTTGACACACGGGCGACTACAAATATGGCCGCCATAGCGACCCCACTTCAAGATGCGCTGTGATTGGCCGGCAGTGTATAACCCTCGCTGTGATTGGCCGGTAGTGTGATGACGTAATTTTGCCGGGAAATCCCGCCCCTGTCACGGCTAAGTAGAAAACAGAAAAGAGAAGGCTTCAGAAGCTGAAAATAACGGAGTGGGGGTTCTAAAACTTTAGCGATTTAACAGTTAGGACAATTTTAAGATTTGTTTTATAAAAAAAGTTACATGGTATAACTTTAACCTCAGACACGTTTAATCGCTACTGTGGGCTTATTGTGAACATACAGCGGAAATAGCTCAACGTGGCCCAACGCAACGTGAACTTGTACAGTAGATTGTCTATTTTCTGCAAAGATACCGTAATTGCCGGACTATTAAGCCTCTGCTTTTTTCCCATGTTTTGATCCCTGCGGCTTATACAACGGTGCGGCTTATATATAGATTTTTACAGCTAACGGCCAGTTAGTTAGTTTTACAATGGTCTTTAAAAAGGATTTATATATAGATTTTTACAGCTAACGGCCACCAGGGGCGCTCTAGCAGGAAGTAGGAAGGACACCTGCGGCTTATAGTCCGGTGTGGCTTATATATGTAAACATTTGTTTTTTGTTCTAAATTTAGCTGGTGCGGCTTATATTCAGGAGCGACTTATAGTCCAGCAATTACGGTATATATTTTTAAAGATATGTTTTTGGGCTTTTATGCGTTTATTGATAGGACAGTAGACTGACAGGAAATGGGGAGAGAGATGGGGAGTGACACGCAGCAAAGGTAGTCGGCATCGGGAATTGAACCAGCGACACGCTGTCAGGCTACAGTACACTGAGCTCATGTGGTATGCGCCCTGACCAGTAGGCCATAGCAGGCACCCCCTGTAAAGTTATTTGGTGTAGAAGGGAGGAGGCTAAGGATAGCCCCCTGGGGAACCCCCGGTCAATGATATACTACTGTATATAGGGTGGATTTACTGTATTGTTCGAGTGTGGGGGAAAATAATTCTGTATTTTTCTCCGGGAGATGTTTACGTGAACACCCATGATTAACGTCAAACATTTAGTGTCACCAGGCGTATATTCCATTTCTACATTCACAGAGAAAAACATGGCTTTAATAAATTGTACAAGCGTAGCCACAATTTAATAAACATTTTTAATTAAATAATTTGGGCACAATGCTGGTATCGGCAACAGGGTTAACAACTCAAAAATATACTCTGGCACACGACACCGTCATCCAACAAAGCATTACATGGCGCTCCATTCTCTCTCCTCCGTACAGGTGGCAGTTCACCAGTGACGGGGCAGACATTGGGTTCGGGGTGTACCGGCGGACCCAGCCTGGTGACAGCCAGAAGGTGATTGACATGACCCCGGTGCTGCCCAGCGAGCGCTACAACGCACACCTGGTTCCAGAGGACAGCTCACTCACATGCCACGAACCTGGAGTCTGTGAGTAGTAGTACCATACACAAACACATGCCACAAACCTGGAGTCTGTGAGTAGTAGTACCATACACAAACACATGCCACAAACCTGGAGTCTGTGAGTAGTAGTACCATACACAAACACATGCCACGAACCTGGAGTTTGTGAGTAGTAGTATGATACACAAATAAATAGGTAAATAGCAGATGCTCTTAATTTACAGTAAACAAGGAAAACATCAAATGCATAGAAATAATCATCTAGGATCATAGGTAAACCAAGATCATCAGTCTAAAAAAAAACTGAATATTGAAAAATCTATAATCTGTACATTGAATCTATACACACTATTATAGGATGCCAGGTCTACACATGACACAACATGCTATCCTATCCTATTCTATCTAAATTACATTTTCATAAGCCTGCAAGGTTGTCAAGGCAAGTGCTACAGGCTAAGGTGAGACTCCAGGCTACGGCGGAAGTTGAAATAAAGACATTTTGTTTTTATTACAAAATACTTTATATGACATTTTTGAATCTCGCCCCAGACAAATACACAAATTACCATTAGAAAACTAAAACCAACGCTAAAACGAATAACATCTAAAAAAAAAACTGAAAAAAGACTTCAAAGTACAGTCTCATGACAGTACAAATCACTGGTACAAGGTCAACTAAAAGAAGATCCTAGTAAGCGTTTCGTTTTTATTTACACAGGAACCACTTTATGTATCTCATATAACATTGAAAGACAGACGGATATATTGCTAATTAAACACCTCCTGAACGTTGTGTCCTCTCCTGGGTGCAGATGTGGTGTGTTTTGACAACAGCTACAGCTTCCTGCAGTCCAAGAAGGTGAGCTACAACGTGGAGGTTCTGTCTCCACCAGAGGACCAGCAGCACAACCAGAGAGGCAGAGGAGACCGGAGGCAGAGTGCAGGCCAGGTTTACTGAGCAGCAGTGGTGGGAACAGTACTCCTTAAGTGTTTTACTTCAGGAAAAGTATCAATACTGCAATGTAGAAATACTCTGTTACAAGTAAAGGTCCCGGAATTCAACATTTGTAAAAAGTACAAAAGTATTGGTGAAAAATACTGGACCAAAAGTAGAAAGTACTCATTATGCAGAATGTCCCATTTCACAAGTTTTTCAAAGCTCACAATGCGACACATTGTGAACTTGTGGGTCAGCTATTTTTAAATGGAAAAAATGTATATACTGTGTCTGTAGAGCTGAAGTGATTAATGTATGTTTTGTAATATTAATCAAATATAGTATTAACCCATTTAGGCCTAGAATTATTGAATGCTTTAACCAGCGAAAAACAGCAGATATACAAGCTCACAGCGTGGTAGAGTATTAAAATACTCTAACACGCAGATTCGTAACATTTTTTATATTCATTAAAATTGCTCCAGATTGCATCATTTACATGATCAGTGGTTTAGCATTGTGTTGATGGACTCCAGAACATCTGTGCTACATCAACGGGAAACATGTTGATGAATGAATGTATAGCCTTATCAAATAACATTGAATTAACAGTTTCTTGTATACTTACATAATTGTTCAAATTGAACAAAGATATCAGGTGCTGAGTTTTTTTGTTTTTTGTGTTTGTTTGTTTGTTTGTTTTTATCAACATGAAATTGTATAGTTGCCTTCATGTGTTTAATTATCATTGTAAATAAATGTGGTGTCAGTAAAATTTTAATATGAAGACTATTGTACTAGGAAATCAATGAAGGACGTCAATAAAGGTAATTGTTTTACCACTTGTAACGATGCATTTTAACAGCGATTCGATACATATCAGATATCACGATACATGGTTGACGATACGATACATGGACGATATTGGTTCATTCATGGTGATACGATACGATTCGATTCAATGATTTAAAATCGATATAGTAACTATTTAGCAAAGAAATTAGATCTGTGTGAAAGTTGTGGATAGTGCAGGTTTTTAAGGGAAACATGTATTATTATGGATATAAATAAGTAAACACAGTGATTATCTGCCAAATACATGGTCATTGTATATTGACAAACCTGCACGTTGACATGAACCCAGAGAAGATTACACACATTTTCTTGATAGACCATTGTAGCTATATGGAAAGGAAAAGTAATTAAACCCCTCCTTTAAAGTTTTTCTTCTTAAAAATGCTAGTATCGATACAATCGATTCTTTTCACTGCCGATTTGATACGATACAAAATAAAACGCTACGATTCGATTTTAGCTGTTTTCATTTCGATATAATTCGATATTTTATGTTAAAAACAATATTTCAATACAGTTACTATATTGTTACACCCCTAATTTTAATACATCAATCACCATGTCAGGCAAATGATAGACTAGTAGCCTAACTATGCCGAGATTTTCATGCTCTTTATGCAGACATATACATAAAAAAGATAACAAAGATAATTCATGTATTGTGTTTACCCGTTAAAGTATACACAGACACACGCTACCATGCCTTGTGAAAGAGTGATTCCTTAATGGTATGGCACTGATAAAAGAAACAGACAGGAGTCATCATTTAGGCATTTAGCAGATGTTATTAATACAGAGCGATTTACAGTAATTAAGGTAAAAGATAATATATCTCTGCTGTGGGCCGAAACCTCCTAACTCCAAAATGTTCATTTTCAGGAAAATTAGCTCAAGTGGAGTTAGGAGGTTTTGACCGAAGGGCTTTTTACTACTTTTCATTGGTTCAATATTATTTTAACCAACACGCAGACATAAAGGATGTTCAACAGCACATATTTACGGAAAAAGAGAAGGCCAATCGGTTGGAGTTGGCAGAAAGTGTGGAGTTAGGAGGTTTTGTCCCAAGCTCTTTTTACTACTTTCCATTGGTTCAAATTAATATTATTTTAACCAACACTCAGATGTAAAGGGTGTTCAATAAATGCATAGAGGCAGTGTAGTGCCTCAGTAATCTAGGATCATACGTAAACCAGCATAATATATGTACAATGAAACTATACAAACTATAAGAAGCCAGCTCTGTCAACATTTGACATTTGTCTAAAGACTGCATGGTCAAGAAGTCCTTGATTGTCAGACCGGTCTGGGGAAAGCTGCAACCAACATCATAGAGGTTTATACATAAAGGTTTAGGTTTCACTCATGCAAAACTAGTTAACTTTAAATTCTATGTTCAGCAAAGTTACACAGGAAGCTTAGTGTGGAGGGCGGTCGTCATCATGTGATTTTAATCAAGGTACACAGCATGTTAATGGCTTAAGTATGGACAGGACACAGACAGCCATCTATCTATGTCACATGTACATCCTGTGACATTCCGGTCATACTAAACATGCTTTACTTCTATAACAGATACACTGAGAAGTTGACACAGAGAAGTTGGACTCAGTACATGAAAACTTAAACTTGGGGAGGGGACTGTGAGGGCCACTGTAGACGGAGCACCTTTAGTTTGGACAAAATGTTCTCTCCATCAAAGGTTGCTCAATTCCAAACCATCTGGGCTGCACTAATGGCCCCACATTCAGAGCATTCAATTGAAACAGTGGTTAAAATAACCAGATTTGTTCACTGCTCACTTATAAGTAGTTATACTCTAATTATTTTTAATATAAGCTTTTTGTTGATGTCACTGAGTGTTTTGTTATGTTATGTTGTAGGCCTATTGAGATGTTTTAGGCCTATGTTGTGTGTGTGTGTGTGTGTGTGTGTGTGTGTGTGTGTGTGTGTGTGTGTGTGTGTGTGTGTGTGTGTGTGTGTGTGTGTGTGTGTGTGTGTGTCTGCCTTGGGGGTTAGTCTGGGAGGACAAAAGGCTAGGGGAGCACACCCTGAGAGAAAAGCAACGTGGTGGCAGCACGCGTAGGCGGACCTCAACAGACAGAGGAACCGGCAGCAGCCTGCAGCTGGGGAGGGTGCTGGTCGTCTTGGGCTTCCCTTGCCACCGGAATCAACCCTTCCGCAGTCAAGTAGTGCTATCGAGGATTGCGCAACCCCTGTTGCACTTTAAAAACTTCAATGCGCAGGTCTCCACCTTGACCTCGGTGACAGAACATCTGGAACCAACCAAGTAGTCTGGCGGCGTTGGGGCGTTCGGTGACGGGGGCAGGTTTGAATTGACTGGAAGCTCCTAGCTGGAACCCTACACGTCAGCGGCACAGGGTTATTATGGTCGCTAACAGCTGGGACTGAGTGGCAGCTGTTTTCGGCAGATCCCTGTGCGACTGAGCAGCCCTATTTAGGACCACACTGCTCACCCCAACTGGGGAGGGGCCTAGAAAAGGTGGCCCAAAAATTGCCCACTCAAACCTTTCCTGGACAGGTTACCGCGCCTGTCGGGATATTCCAAACTGCGGTCAAAATAAAAATAAAAAACAAACAATATTGAAACTGGCATCATGGAACGTGAGGACCCTCCTGGACTCTAGTGGCAACTGTGACAGACCCCATCGCAGGACAGCGCTAGTTGCTGCTGAACTCAGGCGTTATAACATCGATATCGCTGCCTTGAGTGAAACCAGGCTCCTGGATGAGGGATCCCTGAAGGAAGAAGGAATGGGTTGTACCTTTTTCTGGAAAGGCTTCCCTCCTGGTGGTAAACATCTACATGGTGTGGGACTGGCAGTCAAGAACACCCTCCTACCAAGCCTGACTGAAACACCTGTCGGCATCAGTGAACGGCTGATGTCCCTCCGTATCCCCCTAGCAAAAAAGCGCTTTGCCACCCTTCTCAGTGCTTACGCACCAACCATGCCATCTGAGAACGAGGTCAAGGACCGCTTCTATCAGTCTCTGGATGAGGCACTCCGCCGGATCCCCAAGACTGACAAGATCCTCCTGCTTGGCGACTTCAATGCTAGGGTTGGCCGAAACAACAGGATATGGAGTGGAGTACTTGGTGGTCATGGTGTTGGCCAGGTCAACGCAAACGGCATGAGACTGCTCACTCTCTGTGCTGAGCATGACCTGACCTTAACAAATACACTGTTCCAGCAAAAGGATAAATACAAAACATCTTGGATGCATCCCCGCTCCAAACACTGGCACCTGATTGATTACATCATTGTGAGACATAGTGACATCAGCGATGTTCGCATAACCCGGGCCATGAGAGGAGCAGAATGCTGGACAGACCACCGTATGATTGTTGCCAAACTCCACATCTCGGTGCGCCCCCCCCCCTGCGGCTGCAAAGGTCCAGTAAGAAACGCCTAGATTGCACTCGGCTAAGGAAGTCTGAGGTGCGAAATGACTTCCGCGGCTCCCTAGCTGAGAAGCTGAGGGAGATCAAACCAGGCCTGAGCTCGGAGGATTCCATGGACCAGAAGTGGGCCTCGATCAGCTCCTCACTATATGAGGCAGCAGCTCAAACCATTGGCTACAAAGTCAGAAAACATCAAGACTGGTTTGATGAGAACTCGGACTCCATCAGGACCTTACTGGACAAAATGCATAAAGCACATAAGGCAACCTTAAACAACCCCTCATCCACAACACTCAAGCAGCAGTGGCAGGCAGCTCGCAGGGAAGCTCAAAAAACCTTGCGGGCACTGCAAAATGAATGGTGGACAAGTAAGGCCCATGAAATACAACTCTATGCAGACAAAAACGACATGCACAATTTCTACAACTCTATAAAAAACATCTATTGCCCAAAACATTGCTCAGTTACTCCATTGAAAACTGCAGATGGCCTCACACTCTTGAAGGACCAAAACCGGATCCTGTTGAGGTGGGCTGAACACTTCAATGCCCTACTCAACCAACACTCTTCTACAGACCAAACCATCCTGGAAGAACTACCTGAACACCCACCCATCAATGACCTCAGTCAGCCACCAACCTTCATGGAGGTTCGAGCAGCTGTTCGTGCATTAAAGAACAACAAGTCTCCCGGCGCTGACAACATCCCGGCTGAACTCCTGAAGGAGGGAGGGTACCTCTGCACCAGGGATCTCCATCAGTGTATACTGAGGGCCTGGGAAGAGGAGAGTATCCCCCAACAGTGGAGGGACGCAAACATCGTCGCCATCTACAAGAAGGGCGACAAGTCGATCTGTGGAAACAGCAGGGGAATATCGCTGCTTTCTGTTGCTGGCAAGGTACTGGCCAAGGTGATGCTGCAGAGGCTCATTAATACCATCACAGAGGAAATACTACCTGAGTCACAGTGCGGGTTTCGGAAGAACAGGAGTACGGTTGACATGATATTCACAACAAGACAACTCCAGGAGAAGTGTCGGGAACAGCACCAGGATTTATTCATGGCCTTTATCGACCTCTCCAAGGCCTTTGATACTGTCAACAGGGAGCTCCTCTGGAGTGTGCTTACCAAGTTTGGCTGCCCAGCCAAGTTTGTCAACATTCTCCGCCAGTTCCATGATGGGATGATGGCTCGTGTGACCATTGGAGGACAAGAGTCTGCATCTTTCCCTGTACGCACAGGGGTAAGACAAGGGTGTGTGTTGGCACCTGTGCTCTTCAATGTCTTCCTCCTGTGTGTCACCCATCTTCTCCACAAGGAACTTGAGTCCAGCAGTGGTGTTTTAGTGGATTTTAGGCTAGACGGAAACCTCTTTAACATCAGGAGGCTACAAGCAACCACTAAACTGTCCAGAGAGAGGGTCCTTGAGTTGCAGTATGCGGATGACTATGCTCTCGTGGCTCACTCTCCTCAGGATCTTCAGTCCATCCTTGCTGTGGTTGTCAAGGCCTACAGCAGGATGGGGCTGTCTGTCAATACCACCAAGACAGAAGTGGTCTGCCAATGGAGCTCCAGTACCCCACACACCCTGCCTGAATTCACCATTGACCACAAGCCATTAACAATAACTCCATCCTTCAAGTACCTGGGCAGTATCCTTTCTGAAGACTGCAGTATTGACAATGAAATCCAAAACCGGATCAAGCAGGCATCGGCTGCCTTTGGGAGACTACGGCGCCGGGTCTTCCAGAATAAGAACCTCCATCTGCACACCAAAGTTTCTGTCTACCAGGCTGTCTGCATCACCACCCTCCTCTACAGCTGCGAAGCATGGACGACATACAGTCGTCACATCAAGGCCCTGGAGCGCTTCCATATTGGATGCCTACAGCGAATCCTTGGCCTCACCTGGCGTGATCATGTGCCTCAGACTGAAATCCTTGCCAAGACCAACTGCAGAAGTATCGAGGCCATGATCACCCAGCACCAACTGCGTTGGCTCGGACATGTGATCCGGATGCCCCAAGATCGCCTGCCACGCAGAGTGCTGTATGGCCAGTTACACCACGGCAGGCGCCTGGCAGGAGGGCCAAAGAAGAGGTACAAGGACCAGCTGAAGACCACATTGAGGAAATGTAAGATCAGGCCTGATGACCTTGAGGCTGCTGCTGCTGACCGTGACTCATGGCGACAGCGCTGTCACCAGGGTACTCAGATGCTGGAGGAGGACAGGACTGCCCGAAGACAGCAACAGAGACTCAGGAGACATACACCCATGACTGCCAGTACCACCACCACCACTACAACCTACATATGCCCCACCTGCAATAGAACATGTGGCTCCAGAATAGGACTCTATAGCCACCAAAGAACTCACCGTTAAGGACATAAGTGGACGTCATCATCGGACTCGATGGACAACCATAAGCAAGTGTGTGTGTGTGTGTGTGTGTGTGTGTGTGTGTGTGTGTGTGTGTGTGTGTGTGTGTGTGTGTGTGTGTGTGTGTGTGTGTGTGTGTGTGTGTGTGTGTGTGTGTCATTACATAATGTCTTCGTGTTCTTTATTAAAGCAAAGTAAAGTACTAGTAAGTAAAGTAATAAAACATGCTAAAAACACATTGCCAACTCAACTGTCTCGAAACAATTGCTTATTAGCTGCCTGTCACAGAATCAGTTTCATTATGACAGGTTTACAGGTGTAAAGAAGAGAAAACCATTCTGAAATCATTTTCAGTGCAAGCTAATCATTCATACTTTTCAGATAAGAAGAAAAGGGGTTGAGGCAGAGAGAGGGAAAGCAAGGAGAAAACATATGAAAAGACTTCCACTAGATGGCAGTGTTGGCAGAGAAATGCCCTTTGGTGTCATTCAATTCTCATCCCTGACACCAATATCACAATTTGTCTGAACATAATGTAACAGTGTAAGAGCTATACGTTTTTGGTACAAGTCTATTCTAATCATCATGACACAATGTCAAATGTCTCCATGATAGGAACTTGCCTTGTAAGACAATTAAAGGCATTATTAGGCTACAGAAGACATGCTGACTCCAGCAAAACGTGCATGCCTCTCTCTCTCACTCACTCTCTCTCTCTCTCTCTCTCTCTCTCTCTCTCTCTCTCTCTATCTCTCTCTCTCTCTCTCACTCTCACTCTCTCTCTCTCTCTCTCTCTCTCGTCTCTCTCTCTCTCTATCTCTCTCTCTCTCTCTATCTCTCTCTCTCTCTCTCTCTCTCTCTCTCTCTCTCTCTCTCTCTCTCTCTCTCTCTCTCTCTCTCTCTCTCTCTCTCTCTCTCTCTCTCTCTCTCTCTCTCTCTCTCTCTAAACATAGCTAAACACTGTGGACTGGTGGAAGAAGTAGCCTACTCTTTTTATGAATCAGTGCTTATAAAACGTGTATTAACAGACATAGACAACATGGTTTGTTAGTGAGCATGTTAATACACAGTTAAACATGTATAGGACAGTATACTATATGTTTATTACTACTATGCACTATGCATGTCTTAGATCAGGGGTCTTCACCAGGGGGTCCGGGACCCCTAGGGGTCCTCAAAGTTACTACAGGGGGTCCTCCAAATCTTTTAGCAATAGACTGTTTTTTTCTCCTTTTTTATATGAACCACTTGAACCCTATAGTGTCCATATTCTGAGAACTTTAGCCAAAAGTAGCAGATCTACAAGCTCACAACGCCTCACGATTGGCTATTTTCAGCAGAGAGTTTTGATGTAGAGGGGAAAAAGAGCACACCAAGTACAGAGTGAGCTGTCAAGTTTATTAGGTATCGACGGTTCAAGTGGTTAATATCTGAAAACACACATTATCATGAATCCAAAATACACTGTTTGATGATTGTGCTGTCAGACAATGAAACTATATGGAATCTATGAGAAGGTTGTGGGCGTCCCTGCTTCATCTCAAAGGGGTCCTTGGCCTGAAAACGATGAAGACCCCTGTTTTAGATAACTATTTCTATGCATTATTTGATGTATTCCATTGTTCTGTCCTTGCTTAGGCCTATTGTAAGTCTCTCTAGATCAGGGGTCTTCAACAGGGGGTCCGGGACCCCTAGGGGGTCCCCAGAGTTACTACAGGGGGTCCTCCAAATCTGTGTGATAGAAAGAGAAAAACAAAATCTCCTTTTTAGCCATGCAGATTCTGAGAATTTAAGCCAACAATAGCAGATCTACAAGCTCACCGTTGTGAGCTTGTAGATCGGCTATTTTTGGCAAAGAGGTTTGGTGCAGAGGGGAGAAGTATTAACGGTTCAAGTGGTTAAATATCTGAAAACAATTGACATTTATCCAAAATACACTGATGATTGTGCTGTAAAACAATGAAACTATACGCATGTAATCTATGAAAAGGTGGTGGGGGTCCCTGCTTCATCTCTCTCTCAACTAAGGGGTCCCTGCATGGCCTGAAAACGTTGAAGACCCCTGCTCTGGATCAAGAGCCTCTGCTAAATGCCTAAATTGCAGATTGTACATGTTTAGATCAGTGGTGTGTTTATTTCTGCTGTTAGCAGAATCTGTCTTGAGAGATTACCCTCCAACATGCAATGCCAATGGGATTTAAGTGGTTGAAGCAGCAGCTGTTCAATGAATGTAGTCCTACTTACAGTTAGCCTCGGAAACCCAGGCTTCTTACAGTAGGCTATAATGTGCTGATAACAGAGTGTCATGGATGTGGTGTCAGTCAGTCAGTCAGTCAGTCAGTCAGTCAGTCAGTCAGTCAGTCAGTAAACCAGTCAGTCAGTCAGTCAGTAAACCAGTCAGTCAGTCAGTCAGTCAGTCAGTCAGTCAGTCAGTCAGTCAGTCAGTCAGTCAGTCAGTCAGTCAGTCAGTAAACCAGTCAGTCAGTCAGTCAGTCAGTCAGTCAGTCAGTCAGTCAGTAAACCAGTCAGTCAGTAAACCAGTCAGTCAGTCAGTCAGTCAGTCAGTCAGTCAGTCAGTCAGTCAGTCAGTCAGTCAGTAAACCAGCAGTAAGTCAGTCAGTCAGTCAGTCAGTCAGTCAGTCAGTCAGTCAGTCAGTCAGTCAGTAAACCAGTCAGTCAGTCAGTCAGTCAGTCAGTCAGTCAGTCAGTCAGTCAGTCAGTCAGTCAGTCAGTCAGTCAGTCAGTAAACCAGTAAACCAGTCAGTAAACCAGTAAACCAGTCAGTCAGTCAGTCAGAGGAGAGGAGAGGAGAGGATGCTAACAGTCTCAGTGAAGCCAGGGAGGAGAGGAGAGGAGAGGAGAGATGCTCATAGTGTCAGTGAAGCCATGTTGCTTCTTTACATAACAGCTGATGATGTTGTGAAGGAAGCTCAGCTGCTGTGGGCCACCCACGTTGCCAGATTCTGCGAGAGGAACAAGCGACCAGTAAGGTCTATATGAAAAAACTAAAAAGAAGTGACAAGTTTTTAACCACTTGAGCTCCTATTATGTCAGCTGTTTGAAAACAGCCAAATAGACCGTTTGTCAGCCTTCTGATTGGTCCCTGAGACTCCCTGACTGGCCAACCAGAAAAAATCATTCACTTTTTGCTATCGGGGGTGGAGTTTGTGCAGTGGAGAATGTTGCTTCAGGCTTTCAAAAACTGTCCGCACTGCGCGACACGGAGATCGGCCGGTACGGTGATAGCGACGGCAAGCGTCAAGCGATCTCGCTCATCATAACGAATAAGCTTCAACAAACTAGTTCACATGTACCTTATCAATGGTCTAAGAGTCACGATTGGGTACATATAATTTAAATGGGCAGAATTACGAAAAGCCAGCCTATTATGTGAGGAGAAACATTCTCTCTGTCCTCTTCCTAGTACCCAAGATGCAATGCGCTTCTCTTTCTATCTCTGATCCAGAGGATTAAACTAATTAAAACATTTATTTTTCGGGGGAAAACTACTGTTTTGCTATGTAATTACTGTACCTTTTTCTTCCCTTTTTATTAATATCACGTAGATGTGTTTTTTGTGGTACTTTATATAGCTGTAATGAGGCTATGAAGGGAAAAAAAATCGCATCCACTACCACTATAAAAGAATCTGCAAAGAGGATTCTGTCCCACTGGGATTAAACAAATTAAAACATATATTTTCGGGTAAATCCCCTGTTTTGCAATGTACTGTACCTTTGTCTTCCCTTTTTATTAATATCACCTAGGTGTTTTTCCTTTGGTACTTTATATAGCTGTAATGAGGCTATGAAGGGGGGAAAAAATCCCATCCACTTCCACTATAAAAACAATCTGCCCAGGGTTAATGTCCCATCATAGTAACAGGGCAGAATGGGGCGGGATTTGCAAAAGGGTTTATTGCAAGTGTGAACTGTAGAGTTCGGCTATTTTCAAAAAGAATCTGCACACAAAATGCATATCAATTTGGGGGTCCTTTGATAGGCCTTTGATAGGAACATGACCAAATTAAAGCAACTACACTTAGTTGCAGAAACAAAAGAATGCAACCCGCAAAACTGCCAATATTTACAAGAGACCATACAGAAAAAAACAATTATACAATATACAATATAACTTATAATAAGCAGACTTGGCAACACTGGCTGTGTGCCGCATTGCTCTGAGTCTGCTCTTCTCCTCTCCTCCTCTTTCTCTCTCTCTCTCTCTCTCTCTCTCACTCTCTCCCCCCCCCCCCCCCCCCCCCCCCCCCCCCCGTCTTTCTGTGTGTCTGTCTGTCTGTGTCCGGGCAGGGATTTATTTATTTATTCTCACTTCAAGGACACACAGTTTGAGATTATTAAGCCCCTCGACTCCCATTTGAATCAATAATCTTTAATCTCAGGGGGGCTCCTATCTCTACAATGTGAACTCCTCAGTGTTTGTATAGCATGTACCCTTGCCCTGTGTTTTATAGGGTGTTTTCACTGTTTGTTTTGTCAGATGCCCAAAAACATCCTGTCTACCAAAACAGTGAAAACAGCTAAATACAGTGAACGGACAGTGTGTTTTTGTCTGGAGTTACAGGCCTAGCTGTAAAGGGTGCAATTTGGTTCCATTTTGTTACAGAGTTTTACAGACCCGTAAAGATCCATTTGGACCCCTGGTGGAAACACAATGAGAAGAAGAATTCTATTGGACATCCATGGAAAAATGACTATACTGCTGTGATTCATACCAAATAAAATGTCTGTTTGAGTCATGAGTTCATGTTGTGTCTGTGTCCACTGTATGAGTAATGAGGTGTAGGCTACACTGTGTCCTGCAGGTAAGGCCATCTACTATTACATTTTTCTTAGAGCCGCATCCCACTTCCACGCCCATTTCGCCTCCACTTCAACTCATAGCCAGAGCAGATGTTGGTAGAGTGTAGGGAATCAGAGCAGATGTCGGTAGAGTGTAGGGAATAAAACCGCCCATAACTCTATCATTGGCCCCCCGTTGCCATGGTGACCGCCGTCCATTGGCTCGTATTCCCAGCTATGGGACCGGCAGATCCAATTTCAACCGAGGGGGGCGTAGCCAGAACACACACACACACACACACACACACACACACACACACACACACACACACACACACACACACACACACACACACACACACACACACACACACACACACACACACACTAATAGCTAATAGTTAGCTCACAACTTTCCACTTTTCTCTTTCACCTCAATCGCAGTAACATCCGTATACCATCGCATCACCAATACGTTTTATTTATTATTATTATTTATTTTTTTTCCAATTTTTTTTTCTCAAACATTTTTTTTTCTCAATTTTTTTTTCTCAAATTTTTTTCTCTCAAAAAATGTTTTTTTCTCAATTTTTTTTTCTCAAAAAAAAATTTTTTTTCTCAAATTTTTTTTTTCTCAAACATTTTTTTTTCTCAAATTTTTGCCAGACCCAGGGGGTCGGCCTACATAAGGCTTTGTCGGTCTGTCGGTCTGTCGGTCGGTCGGTCGGTCCCTCTTTTCCTCAGTGTCCCTCTTTTCCTCAGTGTGCCTGTGTTTGCCTCTGACTGCTCATCTGCCCCTCCCTTCCCTTGCTCGGCTGATTGCCTTGAGTGCCGTCACCTGTACGGGACCAGCTGAGTTGAGTTGGCTGACGAGCTGCTGAGACTATAAATTCCTGTGTGTTCATGTGTTAGTTCAGTGCTGCAAAACATTTGCCCCACAGCCATACTAGTGAAAACAGCCCATCTACAAGCTCACAAACATTTCCAGCTGCTCAGCCTATAAAATCCTGTGTGTTCATGTGCAGGGTTGTCAACATTGGACTGTCAGAATCCAGGAGATTTATTTTTGGGGGGTGCGCGGAACTCCCCAACCGGGGTCTGGGGGTCGTCTCCTCAAAACGTATTAATAGATATATTTTCCTGTGTTCTGTTGAATTTTGTGCATGTTTGATACATTTATCAGGCTTACTTTACTAGCATGTGTACAATTTCAGCCCAATATGCCAAATGTAGGTGTACAGATTTAATGACAGAAGCAAAGTAAGACATCTTTAATAATGACTTCTCATCTGTAAACTTTGCTTAAGTGAATATCTATATGATCTTGCATGCATTGCCCCCAACCCTAAAGCGGGTCCTCCCCCAGAACATTTTTAACATAGTAGATTTAATCTCCTGTGTTCTGGTGAATTCTGTGCATGTTTGATACTTTTATCAGGCTTGCTTTACTAGCATGGGTACAATTTCAGCCTTAAAATGCCAAATGTTGGTGTACAGATTTGATGACTGAAGCAAAAGGACATCTTTAATAATGATTTCTCATCTTTAAGTCATTACTTAAGTGAATATCTGTATAATCTTTCTTGCATGCATTGCCCCCACCCCTAAAGCGGGGGGTCTGGGGGTCCTCCCCCAGAAAAATTTTAACATAGTAGATGTAATTTCCTGTGTTCTGGTGAATTTTGGGAGTTTGATACAAAATCCAGGAGAAATCCAGGAGATTTGCCAATCCAGGAGACTCCCAGGAGAGGGGTTCAAAATCCAGGAGACTCCTGGGAAATCCAGGAGAGTTGACAAGCCTGATGAAGTTCATGTGTTAGTTCAGTGCCATACTAGTGAAAACAGCCGATCTACAAGCTCACTACGCTTTGTTGCTGAGACTATAAAATCCTGTGTGTTCATGTGTTAGTTCAGTGCCATACTAGTTTTCATTGCGGGTCTGGCACAACCAGGTGACCTGGTCTAGTTTTTATTCAAATTTTTTTTTCTCAAATTTTTTTTTTCTCTAAAATTTTTTTTTCTCAAATTTTTTTTTTCTCAAATTTCTTTTTTCTCAAATTTTTTTTTTCTCAATTTTTTTTTTTTCTCAAACATTTTTTTTTCTCAAAAAATTTTTTTTCTCTAAAATTTGTTTTTTGAGAAAAAAAATTTCTCAAAAATTTTTTTTTTCTCAAAAATCTTTTTTTCTCAATTTTTTTTCTCAAAATTTTTTTTTCTCAAATTTTTTTTTCTCAAAAAACTTTTTTTTTCTCAAAAAACTTTTTTTCTCAAAAAACTTTTTTTTCTCAAAAAATTTTATTTTCTCAAACAAACCATCAGATCGTGGCCACCCTGTACCTCAGGCATTTGTTTTCGATGAATATTTACTCCTATAGACGCAACGCGACGACCTAGAGGGGAGGCCGGCGCAGCCGGCCGACCTTCTAGTTATTTATAACCAAAGACTACAATACCCAGGGGACCAACTCCTGTGTAAACAAATCCCTTTTCTATAGCAACTTGACATGAGTTACCTCAGTCATTCTATAGCCACAGTTCTTTAACCCTTAATGCAGACACTGGGCTATTCACTGCATTAAACATGAGACTGACAGACAGACATACACATACAACATACATGCCCACCTACCACCTACATACATACATACATACATATATAGATAAATACATAGATATACAAAAAGCTTTATACCCTGTATAATATAACGACCCAATGTGACATAGGAGCTCATTTTACAATGCTGTACCCATGTGCTGTGCCCCCTCCAATTGTTTATATACGTTCCCTTTTTTCAACCATTTTTGGAGCTGTGTGGAACACAAGCTCCCTTTACGTGGCCGTGTGTGTGGGTCTGTCTGTCTCCGTCCGTCCGTGTAGCCTAAACTTCGGCGCGTAACTAGTGCTGCACCATTTACGCCACTCGCGCAATATATACATCAAAATGTGCGGCTCGGCCGGGAATGGTGTTCTATTACCTTTCGTTCCGATCCGCCTTACCATGCCGACGTAATCGGCAAAAAACGACGCTTAATTGTCCCCATTGACTTATAATGGGACAATGCAAGAAATCACTTTCAAGTATTTTTCTCTCGTAAACCATAGGAGCTACAGTTTCAAACCTCGGAGAGGAGATTCATAATGATTTTAAGAATGAATCGAAAAATAATTACATCACTCGGCCTCATGGTGGCGCTATAACGGCCCACTTTACGTTTTGCCCCGTAACTCTTGAACCGTAGATCGGAAAATTAAAAATCTTTTTTCCCTGGATTCCTTGGGTCAAGACGCATCTCCCCATATAGGCCACGCCCATTTGCGCCACAGGATAGATTTTCCGCCATCTTGAATTTTCTCCAAAACACACTTTTTGCTCCTTTTCCTACATATTTTCTTCAAATGTCACAAAAATCGGTACACATGATCCTGGGTGACCAGAGAGGTGCTGTTGAGTCTAGCCTGCCCTGAGCATCAACTGCAATACACACACACACACACACACACACACACACACACACACACACACACACACACACACACACACACAGCTCCACTTCGAACAGAGGTTCGATTTTTATTATATTTTGACACTTGCTTTGGCAATGTAAACGTAAAGGTATGCTTTCTCATGACAATAAAGCCACCTTTGAATGGATGGATGGATGGATGGATGGATGAATAGAGTTATTTCTCTCCTGGGTATAAACTCACTAGTCAGCAGTATTATGTAACCCAGTAGTTGTGTCAGCAAAAAATAATGCTGCTACCCAAGTCACTATACATAACAGTAACACGCGCACGCACGCACGCACGCACGCACGCACACGCACACACACACACACACACACACACACACACACACACACACACACACACACACACACACACACAGGTGTCAGTGTATAGGGCAGTGGTTCCCAAACCTTTTAGACCCAAAAGAGAAATGACACATTTGCCTGGCTGGGACCCAATAGTGAAAACAGCAGATCTACAAACTCACAAGGAGGTGTGACTTACTTCTTACACATTTGTTTTCTAATTGATGGAATTTCTTAGATTTTTCTTTGATTTCTTCATGAAATGAATGGGGGGAAAAACAGTGTTGGGAAAAAACATTGAATTTGTTTTTTTTTTTTATTCAAAAGTTTTTAAATTGAAATATTACACCACCATCACACCATCACACCATAAGGATAGGTAGGTGGAGGTAACGGCTAAATAACGGTAACCATCACACCATAAGGATAGGTGGAGGTAACGGCTAAATAACGGTAACCATCACACCAATAAGGATATAGTTGGAGATAACAATAACGGAATCAAACCATGAGGATAGGTAGGTGGAGCCGGAGGTAACGGCTAAATAACGGTAACCATCACACCATAAGGATAGGTAGGTCGTAGGAGGAGGTAACGGCTAAATAACGGTAACCTGCAGCCACACCAATAAGGGGGGCGGGGCCTCCCTATAACGGCGGTGTGTGACAAGTGTAAATAATGACGTCACGCAGCCTCCCCACCACTCAGGTCGCCATTCAACAGAGAGAGAACAAACATGGCGACAGAATGCAGCGGGCAGCAGCCAGCATACAGCGCTCTCACTCTCTCTGTGTTCCTGTGGGGCTTGGTGGTCGGCGGGGGCCGCGGCGAGGCGGCCGCGGCGGCGTGGGGGTCCGCGGGGGTCCGCGGCCCGGCGGGGGGCAGCCAGGTGCTGGGCATGCGGCTGGAGAGGAGCGACAAGGCGGCCCAGACCACTGACCATGGTGGTGTCATCCAGGTATGTTGGATGGATGACAGCAGGCTGTCTGTCAGTGTGCACTGTGTGTGTGTGTGCGTGTGTGCGTGCGTGTGCGTGCGTGCGTGTGTGCGTGCGTGTGCGGCATCTTGAGTGTGGGTGTGTGACTGTGTGCAGTGTGTGTGTGTGTGTGTGTGTGTGTGTGTGTGTGTGTGTGTGTAGGGCTACTGTGTATGTGCGTGGCTGTGGCAATGTGGCATCATTCATGGGTGTGTGCGTGCGTGCGTGTGGCGTGCATGACGTGTGCATGCGTGTGTTTGTGTGTGTGTTTATCTATTGTGATATTGCTCTCTGTTGACATTACATTCAGATTTGATTTCTTTTTATTTCATTGTATTTTATTTGAATGAATGAATGAATGGATGAATGAGTAGTTTATTTTTTATAGACCTATAGGTCTATATCAAAATAAATATTATTATTTTAAATGTTATTATTTAATATTATTTTCATGTAGGCCTACTTGTTTATGTGGGAGGGACCTCATGTAGGCTATTAATGAACAAGACATCAATATTATGCCATGCAATCACAATGGATTTAGCCAAAGATCTCAAGTCTATCTTATGCGTGAACAACACCAAAAAATATACTAGCTTGCAGAACTGCCCTTTTCATTAGCTAAAGAGGGTGTACCATTTCATTGTGTGGGTGTGTGTGTGCGTGCGTGCGTGCGTGCGTGCGTGAACAGCATGTTCCGGTACGGTAAGACATTAGAGGTGGATAAAACAAAAAAGTCTTTGGGGGGGCGGACTTGTTTCCATTGTGGTCCTATATCAGTCCATTGTGATCTTGGGCTCAAGAGCTTAGGGGGCCCATATAAGCCAGAGACTTGGTGTGAATTGTTGCCGTTATTAACTTTTCATTTCTAGTGGAAAGGGCTTAGTCATTCATCTGAATAACAGAGCTCCAGAAGTCCTAGTGAAAACTGGAGGAATATAGCCTGAACATTCACTTTGTAGACAAAGAAAGAAACCATCTTAATAATGCCGGCTTATAAAGTGCATGTTTATGTTTATCTATAGGACTTTAGAGGAGCATGCAAAAAGCAAAACAGCATAATTTGGAATCGTTAAAACCCAAAGTGTTGGAAAGAGTTTGTTGCTGAAAATCTGCTGTTGAATGGGCGGTGGGTACGCTCTCTTGCGCGTTGCTTGGGTCACAAGTTGTAGGGAAGCCGACTGTCGGCTTTCGATTGTCGGATAGCAGCGGGCTTTGTTGTTGAGGAAGACATCAAGCCAAAGGTTACTTTTAGCACCGTAGTAGCCGTCTGTCAGTGTCGGCTCTCAGGTGTGTTCAGTAATATTCCAACTTCCAACCAACTGCTCTCCTGACTTCATGCGACTGCCAATCTGTAAGTGATCTGTAGTCTGTTTGGAGCTACCTTTACATAATATGTCTGTGCAGCAGGGACAACCATTGTCTCACACTCCTCCTGTGTAGGGGTCATCACCATGCTGGCTTGTGGTGGACATGTTGGTCAAAATTACATTTTTGCCACGGCCATACAAAATGAGTAATATTACCAGAAACACATAAAGAGATATCCCTGAATGACTATAACACGTCTGTAACTCTGAGAGTGTACAAAATGAAACCAAATGGACCCTTACAGGTCCATTTGGTTCCATTTGTACACTCTCAGAGTTAAGGGGGTCCTTGAAAAATATAACATTTGAGAACCACCAGTACCCGTGGACTCCTAATATGCCATAGTGTCATAGTAAATCAGTGTCATACATATTCTGACGAAAACCTGGAGACTTGACATTCAGCAACTGGGTCTTACGATCAAAATAAGAACATTATAATGGTGTGTGAAAAGTAAATCTAAAACCTTCCATGGAGAAGTCCAAGTCTTTGCCATGGGACACATTTTGTCTGTACGGAACATATTGATGACCCCTGCTCTTGTGCAGAAACAAAAGAATGGCTCGCAACTCACTTTCAGTAGCTCCAGTATTTATTTGAGATTACAAGCAGCATTCACATAAAGGTTTCGACCCTACTTGGTCTTCTTCAGAATTTATTCTTCAGTATTTATACTGAAGAAGACGCAATGTTTATGTGAATGCTGCTTGTCGCCTCAAATAAATATTGGAGGTACTGAAAGTGAGTTGCGAGCCATTCTTCTTTTGTTTCCTAGTAATACTGCTCTGGCAGTTTCAGCTCAGCACCAAACAACGGAGGATGTGCAATATCTTTCCTTTGAATGTTCCCTGCTCCTGTGCATCCATCCAGGTGACGGAGGAGAGCACGGTGGAGCTGCGCTTCTACGGGCTCCACCTGACGCCGGACACCTGGACGCAGATCCGCTTCACCGAGCTGACGGAGGATGGCGAGGGCAAGGAGGCGGAGGAGGAGGAGGGGGGTGGTGGGGGGGCCGCCAGCGGCGACAACAACAACAACCTGGTCAGCAACAACAACAACAACATGGACGTCACCAACAGGACTTGTGCTGACTTCACCAAGGACATCAACGTGGTGGCGGGCTCCACCATGACCAACATCAGCGCCCTGGGCACCTCGGGCCTGCTCAGCGTCTACGTCAGGCCGCTGCGCAAGAGCGAGAAGCAGAAGGAGTACGCGCTGTGCACGCTGAGCCCCGACGGCTCGGGACGCTGGATGCTGATGGAGGAGAGCCACGGCCGCGTGCTGGTGGTGGAGGAGAAGCACTCGCTGCTGCCGCTGTGGATGCAGGTACGGGTGGGCGATATGGTGATAAATATCGCTGAGATGATACAATGTCTCCACGATATGCCTTTTCAGAGATATTGTATGTATTGTGATACAATGAGGGAGCCTTATAAAAAATCCTGTTGAATTGTTGATACAGAGATTCATTGCAGAATTCATTTAAACCTGCATTTTGGTCTAAATCAGTGGTTCTCAAACTTTACAATGTCAAGGTCAACCCTTAACTCTGACGGTATACAAATGAAACCAAATGTAAGGGTCCATTTGGTTTCATTTGTATGCTGTCAAGAGTTACAGTATTTGTAAGGGTCAATTTAGACCTCCCAAAAGGATCTTTTTCTTTTAGTTTTTGTTACCTTATAGGTGGTTGTACCTATAACTTGAAAAATATCCATAAAAATCAACATGAAAGAAGAATCGTGATAAGATTGTGTATCGTGATACAGCTTTGAAAAATATTGTGATATTGTATTTTACCATATCGCCCACCCCTAGATGCAGGTCAGTTTGATATGGGCTTAATATTGATGACATTAGGGTTCTCCATTTATGGGCATAAAAGGGATTTGCTTCCCATGGCATCACAGGGATCTCCATATCTCCATATATGGGCATAAAAGGGATTTGGTTCCCCTGATGTCAGAGCTTGAGAGTCAAATCAACAAAAAAGACAAGCGTTACCCATACATACAGATACGGTCAAGATGTGACAGTTCTGATACTAAACTGCAACCTACGGTCTCAATGACACTTTTTTTAACCATATGAACCCCTGCATCCCATTCTGGGGCGGAACGTTTGCCAAAAAAATAGCAGATCTACAAGCTTGTAAAGCTTGTAGATCGGCTATTTTTTGGCAAAGACATTTGGTAGAGAGTAAAAATTGTAGAGGGTTAGGGTTAGGGTTACTTTTTTTTTTTTTGGTGCATCAAAGGTGAATTGATCCCAGTCTACGACAAGAGGACAATTTCACGATACATTAAAATCTCCGCGATACGATTATTGTGAGCATTGTCTATCACGATAAACGATAATAACGATAAATTCTGGTCCCATCCCTGATGCAGATCATCATCATCACGGTGCTGCTGGTGCTCTCAGGCATGTTCAGTGGCCTGAACCTGGGCCTGATGGCCCTGGACCCCATGGAGCTGAGGGTGGTGCAGAGCTGTGGCACCGACAAGGAGAGGAAGTACGCCCGCAAGATAGAACCCATCCGCAGCAAGGGCAACTACCTGCTGTGTTCCCTGCTTCTAGGTAATGTACACCAGTGTTTCTCAATCTTTTTTGGCTTGAGTACCCCCTTTCCATGATTTCTGAATCCATGTATGTACCCCCTTTACCCGACAACAACATTTTGCTTATAAAACTGCAATTAAAATATAAATAGTGGTATATCATGCTATGATAACACCCCATTTCAAGAATATAAAATAACAAATAAGAAATGGGGTGAAAGAGTTTCAAACTGTGCATCCTTTTCTCGTTTTCAACACTGTGGTCATAACATTTCAGTCATGTTTTCATGTCAATAACTCCCAAACAACTTTAAAACACATCCCAGTTGCCTGGTACTACTGTATGTAAATTTGGTTAACAACGCAGGCTCATATCAAGTTTCTCCATGTGTCTTCATTAAACATAAAAGTAAATGTTTGTCCCCTCCCAATTCAATTGTAGTTGATTCTTTAATTTTCTGAGTACCCCCTGCAGTACCTCCACGTACCCCTAGGGGTACGTGTATCCCCATTTGAGAAACACTGATGTACACAAAATATAGAACTACCTGCTGTGTTCTCTACTGCTAGGTAATGTACACAATATATAGGAAACTACCTGCTGTGTTCTTTACTGCTAGGTAATGTACACAATATATAGAACTACCTGCTGTGTTCTCTACTGCTAGGTAATGTACACAATATATAGGAAACTACCTGCTGTGTTCTTTACTGCTAGGTAATGTACACAATATATAGGAAACTACCTGCTGTGTTCTTTACTGCTAGGTAATGTACACAATATATAGGAAACTACCTGCTGTGTTCTTTACTGCTAGGTAATGTACACAATATATAGGAAACTACCTGCTGTGTTCTTTACTGCTAGGTAATGTACACAATATATAGGAAACTACCTGCTGTGTTCTCTACTGCTAGGTAATGTACGCAATATATAGAACTACCTGCTGTGTTCTCTACTGCTAGGTAATGTACACATACTGTAGCACTAGGGGTGGGTCGGTATCGACATTTTGTTATCGCGTTAACCGTCTTCCCATTTACTGCCGGTATTGCGGTAATTACCGCACCCCCGTATCTATTAATTAAGGTTCGGCGATAAGCCAAAATATTGCAATCGTCTTCCCAAAAGTCGCCTCTCCACAGCCTGACTGCCCGAGTGATACTTCCCCGTATAGCACAGCAGGTCTGGCTTTGAAAGGAGCAGATCTACAAGCTCACATCTGAGCGTTTAGATCTGTGCACTGTCGGGTTACCATAGTAACGTAGGCTCCGTACTTTTCACACAGCTGTGTGTGAACAAACCAGAAGAGCGAGACGGGTAGTCAGGATCGTGTAGGCTACAGTGATTCTGTAAACTCCATAACTCTATGGTAAACTCACGTCTCAAAACGCAGTGATTGAGTGCTGATACAGGTTTTAGTTACAAGACTTGACAGAAAAGGTTATAAAATCGCCGACGGGGCTCATCGCGCGACACGGTTGAAAAAGTAAAATAGTTTCATTTTCTGTTTTAGTCCACACGGCCCGCGTTCCGCTTGTAATCCGTATGAATAAAAAAAGAAACTGCCACAACACAAGGTATGTATTAACATACTTGAGTCGTGGATTACAGAGAAAGTTTACGCTGTTCCGTACTCCCCTACGAGGCTGCTGCTGCCCTGCTGTGCAGGTCAGTCTCCGAGTGACGTATATGGCTTCCAAACATGTGGTACACGGCCCACAGCAGAGCGGCATGGAGCGCATGCGGCCCTCGCTTCTCCCCTGTTTTAAAACTCGCTTGTTTTCAATAAAAAAATATACTATTTTTTTGTCTTTTTTGACCGCGGTAAGGACCATGACACCGCGGTAGGCCTCGGTTTACCGCGGTACGGCGGTACGGCGGTTACCGTCCCCAACCCTATGTAGCAATGTGTTCTCTACTGCTAGGTAATGTACACAGAGGCAGGGCCTGACATTTCTAAAAGGGCCTTTTGGTGAAAATATCGAAAATAGCAGATCTTCAAGCTCACAACAGGCGTTGTGAGCTTGGAGGATATTTTCAGGGCTTCAAGTGCATACTGGAGATTTCTACACAGAGAGGGCAATTCTTTCAAACTGTGGCAGACCAAAGACCAGATGGAGGGATTCTATCTCCAAACTGGCTTGGGAACGCCTCGGTATACTCCCTGAGGGAGTGGAGGAAGTTGCTCAGGATAAGGAACTATGGAGGTCTCAGTTGGAACTGTTACCCCAGCGACCCGATTCCGGATAAGCGGTTGAAGATGGATGGATGCACTCATGGACTGGAGAGGGCACTTTTTACAGACAGATAAAAGGTGTTGTGTTCCCTGCTTTTAGGTAATATAGTATATCATATAGCATAGGGAACTATCTGCTGTCCCTGCTTTTAGGTAATGTACATATCATATAGCATAGGGGACTATCTGTTGTGTTCCCTGCTTTTAGGTAACTAGTCCTTACCCGTTCAAAGATATGAGCTCCGAAATGATGTGCAGTGTGTGGGTTATGGGGTGTGCACTGTACACACAGTATATGAGGGATGGAAAGTAACTTTCTGGTGCTTGCATGATAATATGTAGGAGCATCAATGTAAGAAATACCCGTTTTGTTTAAAGGCTACAGAGATACTGTGTACCGATCTACATGACAACATCTGAAAGAGGGCCAGCCACCACCCCCCCAGCCAACAACCCCCCCCGCCCCCCGCCCACCCACACACACACACACACACACACACACACACACACACACACACACACACACACACACACACACACACACACACACACACACACACACACACAACACACACACAGCTGGTTAAACATGTTGCCTCATGCTAGATGCAGAATAGATATGCCTCATGCTAGATGCAGAATAGATATAGATGCACCATAAAAATGCTAATATACAGCATACGATTTGTGAAAGTGACAAACGGCCTTCACAGTTATGTTAGGTGTGTTCATATGCTGATGGTGATGCGATTTCAGATCAATTGCTCCAGCCACCGAGGAGAAACGCTGGGACAGACAGACAGACAGACAGACAGACAGACATTCGCAAAATTATAGTATAGATGTACATATCATATAGCATAGGGGACTATCTGTTGTGTTCCCTGCTTTTAGGTAATGTACATATCATATAGCATAGGGGACTATCTGTTGTGTTCCCTGCTTTTAGGTAATGTACATATCATATAGCATAGGGGACTATCTGTTGTGTTCCCTGCTTTTAGGTAATGTACATATCATATAGCATAGGGGACTATCTGCTGTCCCTGCTTTTAGGTAATGTACATATGTAGCAGAGTGACTCACTGCCATTTGACGTGGGCGATCCGGGTTCGAATCCCAGGCGTTACACATACAGTATCATATAGCATAGGGAACTACTGCCTGCTGTGTTTAATGCCTCTAGGTAATGTACTTACAGCATAGGCAGGGGTTGACACTAACAGCCGCCCGACTGCCCGTGGCAAGTAAATAGAACGTTCGGGCAAAGTGGAGTTTGCTTTCTGGTTCCATGACTGGCAAGTGCATTCCATCTTCATTAAATATTATATAGGCTATTCATGAAGAATAATGATACCTTTTTACAACCAGCAGGTGCACTCATTCTTGTTTTTCAAAGTGACTGTCTCGGTAGTTATTGATTGGATTTAGCATTTATAAAGGAATTTTTACTCTTTGGGCAAGTAGAACATGACATGTACTTGCTTAGTGTCTTTGATTGATTGATTGAATACTTTATTAGAAGTTTGCATAGGAAAAGGTACAGTTTCATGACGGTACAGTTCGCTGGTACAAGGTCAACTAAAAGGAGATCCTAGAAAAGCACTTGGCTTATTTACACAGGAAACCATTTAAGTATCTCATATAACATTGAATGACAGACGGATAGAACACAGTACTATGCAGTAGATAGATATAGTCAGGAAAAAAAAACAGTGCAAAAAATATATACAGTAGGTAAAAAACAAAGAAGGGTCAGGGGAGGGTAAGGCTGCGCTAGGTTTGTTATTACCATTTGCGAACGGCTGCTGCCTGTAAGTGGTTTTTCAGGGCGATTTTAAAAGGTGCTAGGGATCCACACTCCTTTAAGGCCTTCGGTAGGGCGTTCCACATTTTGGTTGTATAGCAGAAGAACGAGTTTGACCCTTTGTTTGAGTTGACTCTGGGTTGAACGTGATCTGTGGTGCTGCCTCTGGTGTTGTAATTGTGGACAATTACATTACTCATGTAATTGTGTCAACCCCTGCATATAGGGAACTACATGCTATGTTCCCTGCTCCTGTATTGTTTATATTGCACATGGATTAAAGTTCTCAGTCCAAATGAATCCAAATAAACGATTTCAGTCGTTTAGACTCCATAGAAGTCTTCTGTGGAAGTACTGTATGTCGAGCACCAAAAATAGCAGATCTACAAGCTGTAGATTGCCTTTTTTCGGCTATTAGTTATTTGAAGATTAAAGAGTATTTGAAGAGGTCAAACTCGTGATAGAACCAATGCATGTTTAGAGGCATCTTCCATAAACATGAATGATCTTATACTGTAGTAGGCCTTAGCCACATGAACCAGCCTCTCCCGGACATCTACAGGAGGCTGGTTTATGAGGTTAAGTTAGGCCTATAGTTCTCAAACTTTTTCGTGCCAAGCACCCCCAAATTGACGTCACTCGTTTGCGACCACTCTTTCTTTGTTTATCTACTAGCCTAGCTCAGCTGTGTTTGGCCATTAGCTTTCTATGCCTAACTCTAACCCTAACCCTAACCTTAACCTCAGTAAAACTATGCCTAACCCTAACCCTAACCTCCGTGGGGTGAGGTGCTATCATTCCTGCCGACCCTACGTTGTCGTTGTTGTGGATCAAAGCGACGGCTTGTTCCGCCCCGTGCCGCACGACGAGCGCTCCGGTTCTCAATTTCACTGAAACTAAAAAAAACTGTGACATATATATTTGGCTGCGGACCACCCATCTGAAATTAGTTTGTGCCAGGGACCCCCAGAAGATAAGATTTGGGTTTTTTCAAGATCTTTCAAAAATGTTCAAAAAATAGAAGATGTACAAGCTCGCAGCTTGTTTTGAATAGCCAATTTATAAAATGTGGATAAAGGGGTTAAATGCTTATGATACTGTATTAACACTGTATTAACACATTTTGCTGGGGACCCCCTGGAACACCAGCAAGGACCGCTGGGTGTCCCCGGTCCACACTTTGAGAACCACTGGTAGACACAGTACATAATATAAGTTATATCTGTACATGCCATGGTTTGCCTTATTGCACATTCTCTTCTATTGTTATTATGCCTAGTGTTGCTGTTGCTGCTATTATCCTTTTACTAGCCTTTTCTCTTCTTATCTTCATTTTATTATGGCCACTGTGTTCAGTGAACAAACACAGAGGCCAACCTGGTGCTCACAGGAGATAATAAAAAACGTCTTAAAGGTGGTAAGGAGCTTCTCAGATCAGCAGGAATGTAGACTTTATAAAAGAAGGCCAGATCTGAGCTCTCCAAAAATGTGGAGGAGATGAATGAAGTAAAACGTAGAAATACTGTTCCTACGAAACAGTGTGGGCTTGCATGGAACAAACACCATGTATGGGCATAAAGATCTGCCCAATGGGCACTCCAACATTGCTTCTGAGACCATTGAATGTGTCTCTCTTCCTCTCTCTCCATACTCTTTTCCCTTTGGAAATGCATTGGGTGCTTAAGTTAAATATTTCAGAAACTACACCAGATTTCATGTGGGTGTTGATGTTATTTATACCAGGTCACACTTGTTGGTGGTGATGTCACCAAGAACGCTGCTCCCAAAGGCCCTGCCTTTGTACTGTCGGACAGTTTTGAGGAGAATAACCTCACTATGGGTGCGTTCGTTTTTTCGGTGCACTTGGTGCGTTGTCGTTCGGAAATCCAGTGCGCAGCGCACCGGTGTGCTGAGTGCACGCATGCACCGACCCTACTCAGAAGATGGGGTTTGGCAGTGTGGTGCGTCAGTGCGGTGTTTTCATTGGTTGGTTTTTATGGCCATGTCTTGAGCGCTTCTCAGCTGTGAACAATGGAGGAAATGACCGCAAAATGCAGCATTTGCTGCTTAATTGGTCGTTTGGGCTTGTTGGTTTCACACGCATCAACGTGTAAACGAACAGCAGGTATGCCAATGTTATGAATTAAATCTCCTTTCAATATCAACGTTACGTCAACTGATGCTTTTCAGAAAGGTTACCTGCAGAGTTCAGAGTGAAAAAGCGCACAGCTGCCTCTTAACTGGTCGTTCGTAAACAAGCCACACAAAACGCACTCTACAACGTCACGCCCACTGCACTCACTACACTGAGCACACACCCGGTGCGCATTTCCGAACGCACCCTATATAAAGATTTGGGAGAACATACTGATCTCGCTTTCACAGAGCCCACAATTAATCAATAATTTGCATCCCTACTCTTCAGGCAACGTCCTGGTCAACACCACGCTGACCATCCTGTATTCTCTCTCTCTCTGTCTTCAGGCAACGTCCTGGTCAACACCACGCTGACCATCCTGTATTCTCTCTCTCTCTGTCTTCAGGCAACGTCCTGGTCAACACCACGCTGACCATCCTGTATTCTCTCTCTCTCTGTCTTCAGGCAACGTCCTGGTCAACACCACGCTGACCATCCTGTATTCTCTCTCTCTCTGTCTTCAGGCAACGTCCTGGTCAACACCACGCTGACCATCCTGTATTCTCTCTCTCTGTCTTCAGGCAACGTCCTGGTCAACACCACGCTGACCATCCTGTATTCTCTCTCTCTGTCTTCAGGCAACGTCCTGGTCAACACCACGCTGACCATCCTGTATTCTCTCTCTCTCTGTCTTCAGGCAACGTCCTGGTCAACACCACGCTGACCATCCTGTATTCTCTCTCTCTGTCTTCAGGCAACGTCCTGGTCAACACCACGCTGACCATCCTGTATTCTCTCTCTCTGTCTTCAGGCAACGTCCTGGTCAACACCACCCTGACCATCCTGTATTCTCTCTCTCTGTCTTCAGGCAACGTCCTGGTCAACACCACGCTGACCATCCTGTATTCTCTCTCTCTGTCTTCAGGCAACGTCCTGGTCAACACCACCCTGACCATCCTGTATTCTCTCTCTCTGTCTTCAGGCAACGTCCTGGTCAACACCACGCTGACCATCCTGTATTCTCTCTCTCTGTCTTCAGGCAACGTCCTGGTCAACACCACCCTGACCATCCTGTATTCTCTCTCTCTCTGTCTTCAGGCAACGTCCTGGTCAACACCACGCTGACCATCCTGTATTCTCTCTCTCTCTGTCTTCAGGCAACGTCCTGGTCAACACCACGCTGACCATCCTGTATTCTCTCTCTCTGTCTTCAGGCAACGTCCTGGTCAACACCACGCTGACCATCCTGTATTCTTTCTCTGTCTTCAGGCAACGTCCTGGTCAACACCACGCTGACCATCCTGTATTCTTTCTCTGTCTTCAGGCAACGTCCTGGTCAACACCACGCTGACCATCCTGTATTCTCTCTCTCTCTGTCTTCAGGCAACGTCCTGGTGAACACCACACTGACCATTCTGTATTCTCTCTCTCTCTTCAGGCTAGGGGTGGGCGATATGGTGATAAATATCATTGAGACGATACAATTTATCCACAATATGCCTTTTCAGAGATATCGTATACTTTATATATCGTGATACAATGAGGGAGCCTTGTAAAAAATCCTGTTGATTCATTGTAGAATGCATTTAAACCTGCATTTTGGTTTAAATGAGTAGTTCTCAGACTTTAAAATGTCAAGGTCTCTCTTTAACTCTGACAATATACAAATGAACGGGTCCATTTGGTTTCATTTGTATACTGTCAGAGTTACATTCTTGTAAGGGTCAATTTAGACCTCCCAAAAGGAACCCAGAGTGTCCCTGGACCCCACTTTGAGGACCACTGGTCTAAATGATCTGTTACTCCTTTTTTCTTTTAGTTTTAGTTACCTTGTGGGTGTTTGTACTGTTAAGTAACTTGAAAAATAACCATAAAAAACACTAAAAAGAATCGTGATGAAATTGTGTATCGTGATACAGCTTGGAAAAATATTGTGATATTGTACCCCTATTTCAGGCAACGTGCTGGTGAACACCACGCTGACCATCCTGCTGGACGAGGTGGCGGGCTCGGGGCTGGCGGCCGTGGTGGCCTCCACGGTGGGCATCGTGATCTTCGGCGAGATCGTGCCGCAGGCGCTGTGCTCGCGCCACGGCCTGGCGGTGGGCGCCAACACCATCATGGTGACCAAGTTCTTCATGCTGCTCACCTTCCCCGTGTCCTACCCGGTCAGCAAGCTGCTGGACGTGCTGCTGGGCGAGGAGCTGGGCACCGTCTACAACCGAGAGAGGCTGGTGGGCATGCTGAAGGTCACCGAGCCCTACAACGACCTGGTGAAGGAGGAGATGGCCATGATACAAGGTTAGAAGTAAGGGTGGGCGATATGGTGATAATTATCGTGGAGACGATACAATGTCTCCGCGATATGCCTTTTCAGAGGTATCGTATATATCGTGATACAATTGAGGGAGCCTTATAAAATAAATCTGCATTTTGGTCTAAATCGTCAGTTCTCAAACTTTAAAATGTCAAGGTCTCCACTTAACTCTGACAGTATACTAATGAAACCAAATGGACCCTTACGGGTCCATTTGGTTTCATTTGTATACTGTCAGAGTTACATACTTGTAAAGTTCAATTTAGACCTCCCAAAAGGAACCCAGAGAGTCTAGTTTTTGTCAAGTAACTTGAAAAAGAACCATCAAAACCAACGTGAAAAAGAATCATGATAACATCGTGTATCGTGATACAGCTTGGTAAAATATCGTGATATTGCATTTTTCCATATCGCCCACCCCTAGTTAGAAGTGCCTCGTACTGCCTACTGCCGCTATCGGGGGGGGGGGGGGGGGGGAACTGCCTAAAATAATTATGCTGGCATCGGTATCAACAAGTGTGCCAGTCAATGTGAATGCCAATACCATGATGGCCGGGGTTGACACTAAGGTCTCAGAGGCACTTGAGGCAAGTACAGGTCATGTTCTACTTGCCCAAAGGTCATGCCCACTTGCCCATAAAGTAAATCGAATCGTCCATTATAAAATGATAGGTAAAATTTGAATTACCGTTCAATTTAACACTGTTTTACTTCCTGGGGATGTGCGATAAAAAATGTCATACCAACATTTTTTATCCAAATTCCTACATAGCTATGATTGAATATGACTATGGGTTCACAGTTCACACCTATTTTATATTTTAAGTGTAGCAACAGTGAAAACAGCACATTATATCTGGGGTGTTTATAGACGGTTGCGTCCCCGGACTCCCCCTCTCAAACAAGCACTTGCCCGGTCGGGCAACCTGAAAGTAAACTCCACCTGCCCTAAAGTTTTATTTACCTGCCAGGGGCAGGTGGGAATTCTGGGCAAGCCTTAGTGTCAATGCCTGCCATGTAAATTATCATATGAAGATATTGTAATATGTTTAATGTTTCAGTAGATGTTGCACTACTGTTTTATATTCGTATTGTACCATTTACATAGAGTAGCAATGTCCTGATGTCACTTGTTCATCCCTTTATTCCCAGAAGTAATTTCTCTATGGAGAAAGTATTAATGGAATTTTGATGTATTCCTAGATCCGTGGTTCACAAGCTATTTAATTTCAAGGACCCCCATAACTGTTGAGAGTGTTCAAATGGAACTGATTTTTACAAATGGCACCATTTGTATACTCTCCATTACACTCCATCTGTACACTCTCAGACCATAAGGGTCCATTTGGAACCCCCTCAAGGAACCCTGAGAGTCCTAGGACCCCACTTTGAGAACCACTGTCTTAGATTATCTTTGAGTGGTGCTAGCCGCTCCTACATCTGGCTTTGTGTGTATGTACTGTATGTCCGTCTGTATGTCCATCCCACAAAGCTGGGCATTGGCCAAGCGTCGCGGGACGTTTGAGTAACCCATTGGAATTATTTTATACTTTAGCTATTGAAAAATAGCAGATATACAAGCTCACAGCACAGCAACGAGTGCCGTGATGCAAGCTTGTAGATCTGCTATTTTTGAAAAGTCGTGAAAATGTGTGCAAATATTTGAATATAATTGTATTTTTAAAGCAGACATTTGTAACTAAAATTTTGCTTCTGGGGGTCCCTGAAACTAAATGGGGCGAGATGGGGGTCCGTGGCCAAATATATATATTTTTTTTCCAGAAACCTGTTAGGATTTCGGAGATATTTATAGAATTGGGTCAACATTTTGAAAGACTTGCTTAAAATTGCCATGATTTAAAAAAAATAGCAGATCCACATGCTCGCAGTGCGCTGTGAGCTTGTTATGGGTATCGGGGGGAAAGGAATAACCGGCGTCTTGTCCGTCTGTGCTCCCCAGGAGCCCTGGAGCTCCGCAACAAGACGGTGGAGGACGTGATGACGGCGCTGTGCGACTGCTTCATGATCCAGGTGGACGCCGTGCTGGACTTCAAGACGGTGTCGGAGATCATGGAGAGCGGCTACACGCGCATCCCCGTCTACGACGACGAGCGCTCCAACATCGTGGACATCCTGTACGTCAAGGACCTGGCCTTCGTGGACCCCGACGACTGCACCACGCTGAAGACCATCACCAAGTTCTACAACCACCCCGTGCACTTCGTCTTCCACGACACGCGTCTGGACGCCATGCTGGAGGAGTTCAAGAAAGGTCTGTCACCATCCCTAAACCCTAAACCCTAAACCTTAACCCTAAACCTTAACCTTAACCCCCATGCTGGAGGAGGTCAAGAAAGGTCTGTCACCATCCCTAAACCCTAAACCTAACCCTAACCTTAACCCCCATGCTGGAGGAGTTCAAGAAAGGTCTGTCACCATCCCTAAACCCTAAACCCTAAACCCTAAACGCTAAACCTTAACCCTAAACCTTAACCTTAACCCCCATGCTGGAGGAGGTCAAGAAAGGTCTGTCACCATCCCTAAACCCTAAACCTAACCCTAACCTTAACCCCCATGCTGGAGGAGTTCAAGAAAGGTCTGTCACCATCCCTAAACCCTAAACCCTAAACCCTAACCCTTAACCCTTAACCCTTAACCCTTAACCCTAAACCTAAACCTTAACCCCCATGCTGGAGGAGGTCAAGAAAGGTCTGTCACCATCCCTAAACCCTAAACCCTAACCTTAACCCTAAACCTTAACCCTAAACCCCATGCTGGAGGAGTTCAGGAAAGGTCTGTCACCATCCCTAAACCCTAAACCCTAACCTTAACCCTAACCTTAACCCTAAACCTTAACCTCCATGCTGGAGGAGTTCAAGAAAGGTCTGTCACCATCCCTAAACCCTAACCTTAACCCTAACCTTAACCCTAAACCTTAACCTCCATGCTGGAGGAGTTCAAGAAAGGTCTGTGACCATCCCTAAACCCTAAACCCTAACCTTAAAGGACAACTTTGGTTTATTACAACAAGGGTTCATATTTTCGATTGTAATTAAATAATATAAAAAAATGAGTGTTAAAATGATTTCATTTACTTCTTTCTATTGTTTTGGAGATTCTCATTTCAGTGGTTTGGGGCATGCATACAAGTGGCTAAATATGTAATTTTACACAGAATAAGCCCATTCCCAAGATACAACGCAACCTTTCGTGGTTGGATGTGTCTTATGGGGGCTAGAAGTGTTACTGTAAAAAGCAATAAAGAAACTGCTGGCTTATTGTGTCTAAAAAGACGCGATAAAACAATAGAACGAAGCAAATGAAAACATTTTAACACTCACTTTTTCTTTTCTCTAATTACCATCTAAAATATGAACCCTTGTTGTAAAAAAACAAAGTTGTCCTTTAACCCCCATGCTGGAGAAGGTCAAGAAAGTTGGGCTGGAAGTTCAGTGTAGGCCTGTCACAGTTATTACATAAATCGCAATTATTTGACATTTAGTCAGGAACACTCACATCAAATTAGATTTAACCATTTATTGCATGAATGGAATACAGTTAATCTTGGCATTAAAGGGCTCCGCGTTCAGAGATGTTCCCTGAATTCTGTGCACGCTTTTTTGAGCATGCTAAGCAAAATCAGGGAACGCTAAGCAAACCCCCCCCCCCCCCCCCCCCCATAGGGATACAATGGCAGAACAATAGCAATACATGACACGTAACTTAACTCATTCGTAGTTTACGGCCGAGGAGCCCGAAGTTTTTTCTATGTCTTTCACTGCTGGCTTCTCCTACCTGTTAAAGCGGACGCTAATCCAGTTCCCATCGTGCGTGATCGGACACTGCTATGCATCGTGTGTTCGCGTATTCCATCAGCTTCTCAAATCCTTTTATTTTTTTTCAATTGATCAATAAGTTCTCCGTCTGTAAGCTGCCGTGTTTACACAGAAAGCCAACGAATAGAGGATAGAGGACGGACAGCCGCTTCCGGTTTACGGTCTCAATGTTAACTGGTCCGCTCAATAATGTGTCCGTGTAGAAACCGATCACGGAGCATTAGTTCCGGCCTATTTTAGTTCCGCTTCGATAATTTTATTTTTATTTTTATTAAAGCTTATTAAATCTTCGGGTTCCTCGGGCATGGCAGGGAAGGGGTACAAAGGGGTATTTCTTTGGCAGGTTGAGTTAATCAGACATAATCATAGTATTTGAGCTTAGCCAGACAAATCAAAGGTGGAGGCTGGGGTGGAGGAGGCAGCTAGCAGCGAGTGTCCGATGCTTTGGAAACCAAGCATTGAGAAAGCATAGAGAAAGAGAGACGTATTTAAAGGAGCCTTCCCTACTGAGTGAGCTCTTTGATTGGAGTATGGCAGTGTGACATAATAACCAGCAGATATGTGAATGAGAACAGAGCTGACTGACAGCTGACTACAGCTGGGTAGGATAAGATGTCAGTAATGTCTTTGTTTTTCTTTTAAACAATATGTTTATTCTTTTTTTTTAACAGACATACAAAACAACATAATACAAGACCATACTGGATCACATACAGACAAAACAAGCAAAAAAAGAAAATACAACATACAAAAAGAACAACCAAAAAACCTGACACTAACACGACACATAAGAATATTAAATAATTCTGATACAAAGAGCACATATACTATTTACACTATTTACACCCAGAGTCCCACGCCACAAGGCCGGACAAACGACCGCAGAGGGAATGCAACTACCCCACACCCGTTTCCTCCATTAAGTACGAGAGATCATTGCCCTTGACATACTGGATAAAATTCCCCCATATTTTCTCAAATATATCTTGTTTGTTCTTGAGAGTGTATGTGATCCTTTCTAATGGAAGGCACAAAGACAATTCCTTAAACCACTGAGCGATGCTAGGTTTCCCTGTCTTTTTCCATGAAAGGGCGATAACCCTTTTGGCTTGCAGGAACCCAAGATCCAGAAATGTAATCTCGTTGTTTTTTATCTTATGGCCAATCGGGTAAAGGCCTTACTAATAAGAAGAGTTTTGGATCTAGCTCAATGTTAATAAGTAGTATCCGTTGTACAGTAATGTCTTTGTATATTTAGGTCATGTGTCATATGCGCAACTTCAAAGCCTAAAAGCCAAACAGAAATGTAATTGTCAACGACAAAAACACAATTAAATCGTTAATCACAGTTATTTGAGTGACAATTAATCGTCATGTAAAATGTCATAATTGTGACAGCCCTAGTTCAGAGTTCGCAGGTTCAGATGTATTGAAGGTTTGTTTATTTGACAGGGACAGTACTCATTAATCGACATATTTGTTTTCACTTCCATGTAAATGAGCCAGAGTTAGCCATAGGCTAATTTTCATCTGTACTCTCAGACTGTGTGTACGTACATGAGCCTGTACGGACTAGGGGTGCAGCAATTCACCCTTTGTTAGCCTTCTGGTTGGTCCCTGACTGACCAGCCAGCAGGCTCTATCAGCCTTGTCCCGCCCTGGTTCCTCCTTCTTTAAGTTAAATTGGCTAAAACATAATTTTTGGAGAAATAAAAACATTTAAAAACATTCTGAGTCACCATACTGCCAATGAGCAGCTCCATTTTACTGAAACCAATTTTGAAATTAGAATTGAGCACACAGAATAACAATACAAAGCAACTGAATTTCAATGGTAGTGGATGGAGTGTCCCACCGAATGTCCCACCAAGACACAGCAACCAAACGGTGTGAAGAGGGGCGGGACAATGGGCGGGACTTGACAAATGGTGAATTGAACTAACCGATTTTAAATACGGCAATATGTAACATTTATTTTATGAATAGATTTTAATTGAGTCCAATCTATATGGTAGAGTACAGTATGTTATTACATTATAACATACAACTGGGGTGGTTGTATTTGGCTCTGTGCTCTTCTGTTGAGACATTTAGATCGAGTCAAAGGTCATGTGTGTGTGTCCTGCTGTAGCATCATGTCAAATGTCTGTCTGTCTGAGTGTGTGTGTGTGTGTGTGTGTGTGTGTGTGTGTGTGTGTGTTTGTGTTTGTGCTAAATGGAGAAGCCTGGCCTGTATTGACTGTCATGTTATTGACCGATGGAACCATCCCTGCATGCATTAGAGAGGGTCCACACACACAGGCACACGCACGCACGCACGCACGCACGCACGCACGCACGCACGCACGCACGCACGCACGCACGCACACACACACACACACACACACATACACAGTGGGAAGCACAACAAATGACATTTACTGTATGTCATGCTGGTGCTCAACCTATGGGACGGAGATATGGCAGTAGGCCATCAAATAACTGTCAAAACATTTTAATGATGATAACATTAATAGATTCATTTAAACAAAAAAAAAGAAATCCCCGTTTTACCTTGGAAAAAAAGTTCTGCTTTGAATCTATGATCTGATATCTGAAACAAATATTGATACTGTATGTTGTTTCTTTTATACATTATTATTATTATTATTATTATTTTTTTTTTTTAAAGATTTGTTTTTGGGCTTTTTATGCCTTTATTCGATAGGACAGTAGACTGACAGGAAATGGGGAGAGAGATGGGGAATGACATGTGGCAAAGGTCGTTCGGATCGGGAATCGAACCGGCGACGCCAGCAGGCATCATAGCCTAGTATATGGTACGCGCCTTGACCACCAGGCCAGTGGGCGCCCCTCAACATGGATCTGTCCCATTTAGCGCCACCTTCAGGCAGATTTTTTACAACACATTTTTGGACACTACTCCTACAGATCACGCAAATCGCTACACAGTATGTCTACACTCATGTCATCAACATGGATCTGTCCCATTTAGCGCCACCTTCAGGCAGATTTTTTCAAATACATTTTTGGACACTACTCCTACAGATTTGGTCCTACAATCACGCAAATCGGTACACAGTATGTCTACACTCATGTCATCAACATGGATCTGTCCCATATACCGCCACCATCAGGCCGATTTTTTCAAACATTTTTGGACGCTCTTACACATTTTGGCCTAAAATCACACTGCGACCTGACGGTCGCTTATGTCCCGATTAGGGAGTCTTACTGGTACATTATACTACTGTAGACAGTTCAGAAAGCTGCCTACTAGTGACATCATCAGTAGGAAGGTTTGGCATTTTCCAAAAAGATTTAACCTTAGGGGTAAAAAAAGGGTAAAAAAAGGTCCAAACCTGCTTACCAATGTCACTGGTATCTGAACTGTCCCCAGCCCTCCTCTGAGACACACCTGGTATCTGAACTGTCCACAGTCCTCCTCTGAGACACAGACCTGGTATCTGAACTGTCTATAGCCCTCCTCCAAGACACAGAGCTAATAGACAGTAATGTTTGTGATATCTGAACTGTCCACAGCCCTCCTCCAAGACACAGACCTAATAGACAGTAATGTTTGTGATATCTGAACTGTCCACAGCCCTCCTCTGAGACACAGACCTAATAGACAGTAATGTTTGTGATATCTGAACTGTCCACAGCCCTCCTCTGAGACACAGACCAAATAGACAGTAATGTTTGTGATATCTGAACTGTCCACAGCCCTCCTCTGAGACACAGACCAAATAGACAGTAATGTTTGTGACTAACAGGAGCTTGTGACTAAATAATAATCATTACATTGGAACATAGGTTCCAAAGTCTCTACCCCACAATAATATGTTACTTGTATAATCAATTGTATAATGAAATTGAAAATGAAATGCATTTTGTTTTCTACTGCCTGTTCTACAATTCTATTAGGCAAGGCCTCTTTAATAAGGTAGATCTAAATTATGAGTTTGTGTGGTTGGATGACTCTGAGAAGCTAAAACGACTCTTTGAATATGATATTTATTCTTTTTCTTCATTTCTTGACAAGGCTTGGTCAATGAGAAAGAGGGCCATTTACGTGTAAAATAGTTTTGTCTTGTTTGTTCTTGTTTTGTTCATGTGTATACTGTATGTACATTTACTGTGTTGATGTCAGTGTAATGACATCTTTTTGTGTAATGTGTCATATAATCCCATATGGGATGGGCCAAATTAATGGCATGACACGTAAATAAATCATTCATTCATTCATTCATTCATTCAT
The DNA here is from genome assembly GCF_963921795.1 of Nannobrachium achirus. Taxonomy (NCBI): domain Eukaryota; kingdom Metazoa; phylum Chordata; class Actinopteri; order Myctophiformes; family Myctophidae; genus Nannobrachium; species Nannobrachium achirus. The sequence goes on along the minus strand of NC_137822.1, from coordinate 42,635,156 downwards.
TCATTCATTCATTGTATACAGTCATCCTCTTTTGCGACCGTAGATCGCATTTAATATGAAAACCATGTCTGTCCGTCACGCTGACTTAGGGCGTCTTTCTGGTTGTCATCTGTGTCACCTGTGTTATCATTGCTGTGACCTGTGTCAGCTGTGTTATCATTGCTGTGACCTGTGTCATTGTGGTCACCAGGTAAATCCCACCTGGCCATCGTCCAGAAGGTGAACAACGAGGGCGAGGGGGACCCCTTCTACGAGGTCCTGGGATTGGTCACCTTAGAGGACGTCATCGAGGAGATCATCAAGTCAGAGATCCTGGATGAATCGGACCTTTACAGTGAGTCAGCATATTTTTCTTGGATGTATGAGTGAGTATCAGACCTTACAGTGAGTCTGAGTGAGTCAGCGTCTTTCTGCTGGCTGCTGCACTGCCACATCCTCACTGTGTTTATTTATAGTTTTGATTGATTGAACATTTTATCAGAAGAAATGGAGAACAGTACAAGTATAGTCAATACAATACAAAGAATGTTGTACAGTACAAGTACACTTAACTCTTTGAGTGCCACCCCTTTCACCACTAGAGGGCGCCCAGTGGCCATAGAAAATCCCATAGAGATATGCTGGTATATGCAGAAGCCCTGCAGCCATGACTTGCCTGAACACTTTCCTTTGTGCATGTACAGGAAGAGGATGAAGTTAGCTTGAAGTTAGCTATTGGCTACCAAGCATTTTAGAAGCCTTATTTTCGTCAACTTAGCCATGATTAAACCTTGCACACCTCATGCATGGGAAAAAAACAGAGAAGAATGAGCTCTAAAAAATCCAATGCAATCCTGGATTGCATTGGAGTGGATTTGTGCAGTTTGTTCACAGCTTTCAAACAAAAAAATCCGATTGGAAATCCGTTCAGGCATTCTTGAGATAATCGCCATTATGTTTTACATGTTATGTAAACAAACATGGCTGCCCTGTATGTTAGATGGGGTTGTATGGGGGTGGAACATGCAAAATCGCGATTGAAATCATGTTCACTAGATTTGATGGGGTCCAAAAAAAAAATTTAAAAAAAAATTTTTTCAATTTTTTTTTTTTTTTTTTTTTAATATCCCGAACATGTTCGGGATAGGCACTCTGGTATGCGATAATATATCCCGAACTAATTCGGGATAGGCACTCAATGAGTTAAACACCCTGACCGTAAAGACTTTTACGGTATTTTTTACATTGGAAGTCCTTGGTATTCAATTGATGGACATAACAAATAACAAGCAAAGACAACATTCAATATCATCGCAGTTATAAAAACACTATATGTACAGGTTAGGGAAAACAAGAGGGGGGGGGGCTAAGGTGGGCCTAAGGCAGGGGTGGGCAACTTTGATGATGGCGAGGGCCACTATATTTCCACCTTCACTCCAGAGGGCCACATTGCTTATTGCTACTTCCTACTTTGTTATTCTAGTATCTCATACAAAAGAAGCCAAAATAGCAGATCTACAAGCTCAAAACGCATCGCGCTGCGATGCGTTTGTAGATCGGCTATTTTTGCTTCTTTTGAATTGGAATCCTGAATAATTTTTTTGTTATTTTTTAACTGGAATCCTGAAATGTAACATTTTGATTTAATTTCAAACACATTTAGTTATATATTCATGTTGACTCTATGAACCTAAATACAAATACCTACATTGGACATAAAAAATACATTTGAATACTACTATACTAGTCATTAAGCTACTAATAGACTACTAGACTGACGGAATTAGAGTGGAATTTTAACAGCTGAAATCAATAATATATCAGTATTCCGGTATTAACCAGCGGGCCGCATTAAGTGAAGGTGAGGGCCGCATGTGGCCCCCGGGCCGCCAGTTGCCCATGTATGGCCTAAGGTAATAGTAACCATTGAAGCCTAGCATCCCCCTGTTCTTGGGAGAGCATTAGGCAGAAATATAGCCAAATGTTGTGTGATTGGAACTTTTTTTTATCATCCCTATTCCTAGGGGAACATTAGCCGAAAATAGTAGATCTAAAAGCTCACAACACCTCACGCTGTGAGGCGTTGAAGACACCTGATGCAGGGGGGAAAAGGGGTGGCTTACTAGTACAGACACCGGGTTTAAGTGATATAAATCAGGTTTTCCCCCCCAAAAAAAAATCGGATTCTGACCCAAAAGTAAGGATGGAGCTTGTTAATTTTTATTGATAATGAGCACCTTATTAACTGTTCTGCTGCCGTTGACAATCCTCACCGTCATTGAAAGGGTTAAAACCATGGTGCCGTTGACGGTGAGGACTGTCAATCTTACTGTATATACAGTAAAGGTATGATTACTTACTGTACGTCGCTCCCGTCGCGCCCGCATCGGTAATGTCCGCGATTTGTTTACAACGCACGTCGGGCGTGCACGCGAAGTGAACGTCCTCCATAGTAAATCCATCGAGAGGCCCATAAAGAGACTTCATTTACTCCAAAAGAGACATTGTACAGTATACATGGCCTGTATAAGGTAAACAAATACACTCGGCTGGGCGCAGCCATGTTTCTCTTCTGGGCTCACACTGTCATGTGACTTGATAATCCAAAACAACAAAAACAACCCCCTTCCGGCCCTTCAAAATAATGGCGGCGGCCTACGGAGGAAACGGCGCGGCACCAAGGCACCAAGCAAACTTCAGATTAAAAGGCAGTAATTGTGTTAATCCTGCTTATTGAGCTGGGCATTTATCGAGCACACTATTGAGCGTTTTCTAATATTTTGTGGAAAGATATGACGAATTCAGAACATAACTGATATCTTTTTATATTGGCCAGTTGTTGTGACTGTGAGTTTGGCTGACTACCACCTATGAAGATAACAATTGACTAAAGTAACGAATATCATTAAATATCATTAAAACAATCATTCATTAATGTGCAATAAGTGTTAAATGGCTCTATATTATGATTAGTACTGTAATCATTTCTTGACAAGCTACCCTTGTTTAGGGCTCCCTACCCAAAAGTGAAATTTGTTGTCTCTCCAGGACCCAAACTTATAAAAAGTCATTATGAATTCATCTCTTCTTCATATTTCAATAATAGTAAAAAATAATTCAGTGACATTTTAATGAAATTAATCTATGCTAGCAAATTGTTTGTTTGTATTTCCGTGAAAACAAGCTTTTCTCTCATCTATCTGTCTGTCTGTCTGTCTGTCTGTCCGCTGTGTGCTTTCTCTTGTGTCCAGCTGACAACAGACACAGGAAGAAGGTGGAGAACCGCCGTGATTTCTCTGCCTTCAAGCAGCACAGTGACAGCAAGGTGAAGATCTCTCCACAGCTGATGCTGGCCGCACATCGCTTCCTGGCCACGGGTGAGTGTCCAGTAAGCAGGCGTGTAATGGTGATTTATCTTTTTTTATATATCGTCGTTGACGGGTGGAAACCTCGTATCTCCAAGTTTCAAATGTGTACATTCTTTCGCAAAGTAAAGCCCTGCTTCATCATACAAGGCCGTCGCACAAAAGTAGTGAAAACAGCAGATCTACAAGCACAAAACGCCACACAACGACGATATATATATATATATATATATATATATATATATATATATATATATATATTTATTTATTTTTTTTACGATTTGTTTTTTGGCTTTTATGCCTTTATTGTGATCTACTATACTGTCAGGAAATGGGGGGAGAGACGCAGGCCAGCGGGCGCCCCCGAAACGCTGTTTTAACTCATTTACTGCCAGAATTCATTTTACAAGCCCACACTGCCAGGCTCTTAGCGTATTTTCGATCATCTGTGGACGTGCACTCGGCCACTGTGCGTTATACAATGTCCAACAAACTGTCTTACACCAGGGGTTTCTCAACCTGCAGGCTGGGGCCCACTGATGGGCCGTGTGAGGACATTGCAAGTGGGTCCCCAAATAATTGTCAAAACACCAAGATTTTAACCCATTCAGGCCTAGAATTATTGAATACTTTAACCAGTGAAAAATAGCAGATATACAAGCTCACAGCGCGGCACCGAGTGCCGCGCTGCGAGCTTGTAGATCTGCTATTTTTTGAAAAGTTGTGAAAATGTGTGAAAATCTTTGAATATATGTATTTTTTAAGCAAACATTTCTAACTCAAATTTTGCTTCTGGGGGTCCCTGGAAATAAATATTTTGAGATCGGGGTCCGTGGCCAAATACATATCATCTTGGGGGTCCTTGACATAGGTTTCTTGCACACATTTTCACAATCTTTCAAAAATAGCAGATATACAAGCTCGCAGCGTGGCACTCGGTGCCGCGCTGTGAGCTTGTATATCTGCTATTTTTCAATAGTTAACATTCATGGGGGCCCCGCAGTGAATCCTTGTACCCAGGGCCCAGAATTTGGTGTGACGCCCCTGGCTAGGGCCCACTGATGGGCTATGTGAGGATATTGCAAGTGGGTCCCCAAATAATTGTCAAAACACCAAGATTTTAATGATAATATTTATTTTTTATTATTATAAAATAAAAAATAAAAATAAAAAAACTTGAAAAGTGAGTTTTCATTGTGATACCGATAAATAGGAACTTAAACAATACTACAATCGTTCAACTGATCCAAGCCGGACCACTATCGATTGATCAATCATAACATGCTCTGAAGATGAACACGATTTTTCAAAGAGGGCCCTGATTATGATCCAGAGAAGGTTGAGAACCGCCGTCTCACAGCACTCGTTAACTCATGGCGTTTCTCAATGCAGAGAACAAAAAGAAGGGGCTTGCTTCCTTGTGAAAGGGGGGAACATTCTGTCAAGCTAGCTTGAGCTTGCAGCTGGGTTGGTGTGAAATGCATTCTGGGATACTTGGCTGTCCAAAGACATTCTGTTCTTGGCTATAGAATTCACCGTTTGTCAGCCTTCTGATTGGTCCCTGAGACTCCCTGACTGGTCAACCAGAAAAAACCATTCACTTTTTGCTATCGGGGGTGGAGTTTGTGCAGTGGAGAATGTTGCTTCCCTTGCTTCAGGCTTTCAACAACGGTCCGCTCTGCGGAGCACGGCGTTCGTCCAGTACGGCCGCGGGAGGTGATAGCGATCTCGCTCATCATAATGAATAAGCTTCAACAAACTAGTTCACATGGACCTTATCAATGTAACTAAGAGTTACGATTGGGTACATCCCTCAACCTAATTAGAATCACCCCAAAAAATAGTGTGTATGCTGGTTGGTCCGTTGGTCCATCTGTAACTCCACGTTCAGCAGTTGCTCAATTGTCTAAAAACATAATACAAAAATCAATAACGCATGTACCTTGCCCAACATCAACTTTATCACCTTCAGATGTGTCTCTACTTCTCATAATCCCCAAATGTTTAAAATATTTTCCCAAATTTTGGCCTGTAGGCGGCTGTCCTGTGATGCGATTTACATCACAAATGGGCGTCGACAAGCAGCGCACTCCCAGTCCGGGGGCAGTTCCAGAGAGAGCAACATCACAGTCTGTCTGCTTCACACCAAGGGGGACTAACAGGCACACACACAAAGGGGCCAGGCCCCCGCAGGGGGCTGTAGGCTAGTATATTTTAAATGGGCAGAATTACGAAAAGCCAGCCTATTATGTGAGGAGAACTATAATCTGGCTGTCATCTTCCTACCCAAGATGCACTGCGCTTTCTCTTTCTCTTTCTATTCTCTCTCTGATCCAGAGGATTAAACTAATTAAAACATATATTTTCGGGGGAAAACTACTGTTTTGCTATGTAATTACTGTACCTTTTTCTTTCCTTTTTATTAATATCACGTAGATGTGTTTTTTTGGTACTTTATATAGCTGTAATGAGGCTATGAAAAAAAAAAATCCCATCCACTATAAAAGAATCTGCAATGGTGATTCTGTCCCACTGGGATTAAACAAATTAAAAACATATATTTTCGGGGAAACCCCCTGTTTTGCAATGTAACTACTGTACCTTTGTCTTCCCTTTTTATTAATATCACCTAGATGTTTTTCCTTTGGTACTTTAAATTGCAATAATGAGGCAATGAAAATACCCTCTCCCCCCATTCACTGCCACTATAAAAACAATCTGCCCAGGGTCAAATGTACCACCATAGTAACAGGGCAGAATGGGGCGGGATTTGCAAAAGCCTGAATTGACACAGTGCTTGGGCAGCGACTGTTGACATTTCCCAATGTCACAAGCACACAAGTACAGAACTGATATTGAATATCAGTTCTTAATATAAAACAATATAAAACATCTCCCCACCAGCCCATAAAAATAACTGCCCCGGCCCCCGGGCAGGGGGTTATCAAGAGCAGAGGCATAGATTTGCCCCCCCATCCATCCCCCCCAGCAAATCCAACCCTGGTTAGACTGGCTGACATAATAAATGAGCTTGTTTTGAATTTATAGAAGGCGCTGGCATTTCAAATAGCCTACATAGTCTCTCCCATCACTTCCAGAATAGCACCGCACTATTTTCTATACATAGATTTTTAGGCCGTGGACAACAACAGGCTGAATAGAACCGTGAATAGAAGCCAAAGCCTTGCCAAGTAACCCGATGAAGTGTTGCATTACGTTACAACCAGTCCCTTCTTTCTTTTCAAATATTTTGTATTATTAAGGTACAATGTAACAATGAGGCAGGTACACACACATATTGATGACACCCCAAGTCCCATTCTCATCACAATCATTGGTACAAAATAGCACACGATCTGAGGCCATCACGGTTCGTACAAATTTAGTATAAAGAAAAGAGACCCTGCCCATAAAGTAAAATAGAAGAAAACATTTTTCCCCCTCCATATACCCAATTTAGTGTTAAGCCAATTCTCCCATTCCCATGCTCTACGCTATACCCATCCCTGCTAATCCCCATAGTACTCATTGGGAGGGTGAAAACAACAACGGGTCTCCTCCGATACCCGATCCCGTCATGCCACCATCTTCTTTTCACCTACCAGTCCCTTCTTTCAAACACTGAGTTTATACTTCAATCGATTATCGTTCTGGTATCGTTCGTTCATACTTGTGTCCATCACTATTAGTAGTTATTTGAAAGATTTATTTGGGGAATTTTTTTAAGTGGTGGAAAAAGTATATTCCTTAAGTAAAAGTATCAATACTGCAATATAGAAATGCTCTGTTAGGGTGCCCACACACCAAAATACCTATGAGAGTGGAATCCGCGTTCCGCCAATGTATTTCAATGAGAATGGAGCGTTTTTTGCAGAAATTCTCTACAGGCATGAAACCGCTCCATTCTCATTGAAATGCATTGGCGGAACGCGGATTCCACTCTCATAGGTAATTTACGTGAGTACAAAAGTATTGGTATAAAAATGTACTTGAATACCAAAATGCTTGAAAATAACAGATCTACAAGTTCACAACGTGTCTCATCGCGACACGCTGTGAGCTTGTAGATTGGCTGTTTTCAAATGGCGTAGGTATAAAATAGGACTAAAGTGGTTTATAATATTATAATTCATATCTGCAAAGTAACTAGTAGTAACTAAAGTTTTCAAATTCATGTAGTGGAGTAAAAGTACAATATTTTCATCCGAGATGTAGTGGACTAGAAGTAAATGTATTGGAAAGTAAATGTATTGGAAATTGGAAACACTCAAGTACAAATACCTCAAAATTGTACTCAAGTACAGTACTTAAGTAAACGTATTTAGTTACTTTACACCACAGATTTGATGCATTGTTCAGATACAGTAGGACAGTGTTTCTCAACCTTTTTTCTGCATGGGCACACTTTTCATGTCCCAAGAATCCATGGGCACAACATAATACAAGGGTGTAAATATCGTCACTGTCGGGAAGAAACCTTGTATCTCCAAGTTTCAAATTCGTACGTTTCTTTGCAAAGTAAAGCCCTGCTTCATCATACTAGGCTGTCGCACAACAGTAGTGAAAACAGCCGATCTACAAGCACACGACGCCAAGCACCGCGAGGCGTTGTGTGCTTGTAGATCGGCTGTTTTAAATCATCTAGTTTAAATCATTTTTAAAATGACAAATACAATACTGGCTTTCAAGCAGTTTCAAGGGGCACACTTGACCCTTCTCAGGGGCACACCAAAGGTCCCCAGGCACAGTGGTTGAGAAACACTACAGTAGGACAGTGGACAGAGGGACAGGAAAGGTGGGGGAGAGAGAGAGAGAGAGAGAGAGATAGAGAGAGGTGGGGGTGACATGCAGCAACGATCCCAGGGGGCGAATTTCAACCAAGGTCAGATATGAGAACAAGGATTATAGCCTTATGGTACTGTACTGTAGTACGACGTGCTCTTACTCTGTGATCCACAGGGACACTGCATTCACTGTAGTTTGTCTCTTGGCTTTTATCTCTGTAACTTGATATCTGGCCATTATTTAGAAATAAAAGCTAACAGATTATATGGAGGACATTGGAGTTGTGCTCATACTGTATGTATCATCATAATGTGTTATATGTATCGATGTGCATGATATCTGATCGGCCCCAATTACCAGGATAAGGTCAATAGGGTGAATGAATGTCTGCACAGCAGAGCCAGAAAAAACTAACATTGATGAATGGCACCGATGAATGGTAACTTCTGTTATTAATCCTGCACGATCCCATTCAGTATTGTGTTATGCTAACCTTAGGTTTTAGAAGTCTAAATAACCGGGGACTGCCCATAATTCCGAAGGTTCATTAGTCTGAAGGTTCATTAGTCCGAATTTAGTTAGGGTTACTGAGGTTAGGGTTAGAGTTAGGCATAGTATTCTTAACAAATTCGGACTAATGAACCTTCGGACTAATGAACCTTCGGACCAATGCCATGGCACGACTCGCTCTGAAATCTAACTACATCCATCTCTCAGTCCCTCCTAGTTTCAACATCAGAAACCTCTGCCTGTGACCCAATGCAGTGGTCCTCCTCTGTCAACTGTAACTCGCTGCTGGATTTGACTGTTGGTGTGGTATCAGAGTAGTTATTTTGATAATTAGATCCAAGGAGGTGTTTTTTGAATATTAACTAAAGCTTTAAATCAATAACTCAACAAGTAAGACCACCGTTAGATTATAGGTTCAACACACTATAAGAGTGAAGCATATCTTTTTATCCTGCTGTGGTATAGAGCCCACTGTCCCTTCTGAAAGGGACGGTACAGTATATAAAGACTTTTGTCAGAGTATTTCGTTATTGGGTGGATTCATTTTCCCCAAGGCGAAGCCCTTTTCAATTGAAACTGGTGAAACCTAGCAAAGGCTGCCGCTGATTTTCCCCATCACTGCGGTCTGCTGATTGACCAAGTTACTTCTGCATTTGTTGTTTTGATATTGTACACACATCATTTAGACCTCAGTGTTAGACCTGCAGCTCTGTGCATCACTGTGGACAAGTTCCTCTTTCTTGAACACCCCTGTGATTTTGTAACAGCCCAGTACTTCCCCCATAATGAGTGTGTCTCTCTCTATATCACAGCATGCAATCTGTGTGTCTTGTTACAGCAATGCAATATGTGTGTCTGATGTTTGTACATTTCTCTTCTTACCTCACCTTTTTAGCTTTAAACAACCCACAATTAATATTTAGCGTCCAGCATTTTAGCAGTGCAAAGATGATTATCTTCAACTTGATCTAAAGTTAAGGGAAAACAGGGTTGAAAACACAGTTCTCCGCCAGGTTGTTTTTGGCCTCCCTTGAGGCTAAAAGGTTAACACAAAAAGACCTTAGAGCTGTGGAGTTCCGTGCTCATACGGACACTCATACATAGGGACCTACACACAAAGCCAGACGTAGGAGCGATTTGCACCGCTCAAAAAAGGAAAAGATGTTTCCGCCCGGTTTCGAACCGGGGACCTTCCGCGTGTCGTGCGAACGTGATAACCACTACACTACGGAAACAACATGTCATCCCATTATCAGTCTGTGTATTTGAAGCATCCAGTTCGGATAATCGGTTGTCCAGAACGGCTGATCCAACCGATATGCCCATATATTGGCATATATGGACGTCCAGTTGTATGACATCAGGATCCATATATTGGCATGCTTAAAAGGAACACAGGCAGATAGACAGAGGGATGGACACAGAGATCTCCATATATGGGTATAAAAGGGACACAGACTGACGGGTACAACGGGTAGTGCATATGCACTTAAATAGTTCCAGACCTTCATCGCTTGTTCAAGCAAGATGCCCACATATGGGCATACAGTATAATGGACATCTGCTTGTCCAGAACCGCCAATCCCACCCATATGACATCGGTAACCTCCATATATGGGCATAAGGGCTAACCCAATAACACAGGCAGACAGGTAGAGGTATATCCATATGCTGGGGACACAGAGGGAGAACAGGTACCACTTGCATTGTTCCCGAATTGCATGGTATCAAGTAGGCTGGTGCCCCCCCACCCCAACCCACTCCTGTATTGCATGGTATCAAGTAGGCTGGTTCCCCCCCCCCCACCCCACCCCACTCCTGAATTGCATGGTATCAAGTAGGCTGGTGCCCCCCCACCCCAACCCACTCCTGTATTGCATGGTATCAAGTAGGCTGGTGCCCCCCCACCCCAACCCACTCCTGAATTGCATGGTATCAAGTAGGCTGGTGCCCCCCCAACCCAACCCACTCCTGTATTGCATGGTATCAAGTAGGCTGGTTCCCCCCCCCACCCCACCCCTGTATTGTGCAATAATGATACAAATACAAACTGTATGGTAAATATGAAAAAAAAAAATGAACTTTGTTTTTATTTCAGTTTAGGCAACTTGTACAAATATAACAAACATATTTTCACAACTGTTTTTTTTTTTTTTTTTTCTTACACATTTTTCAGCTGTATACCACTTGTAGAAAAATTATTAATTATTATTTGGCAAAAAAGCAAAACAAACAAACAAAAAGCACATTCGAAAAACGCACGTTAGGAATAGATAATACAGTAGAACAGTGTATTCTATGTGAATACTATGTGAATATGGCAGAGGAGAGAGAGTCTAAGTGGGACGGTATTGAGAGAGCTGGGGCAGAATGAGAAATCAAAGCATTTATATTTGAGGGAACAAAAGAAGTTTGATCCATCAAAATTGGTGTAGCTGGAGTCCATCTTTTTAAAGAACAAGTCCGATTGAAGTCTTAGGGCGTAAGTAATTTGTTCGTAAATATGAAATTTGATGGCATGACATGTAGTTTATTTGATTTACCATGGCATGCAGTAGACTACTGAAATCTAGGGATGTAGCTTGTTAATTTTTATTGATAATGAGCACCTTATCGATCCATCTTATTGAGCCGGGCTTTTATCAAGCCCACTATTGAGCGTTTTCTAATATTTTGTGGAACGATATGAGACGACAAATTCAGAACATAACTGGTATCTCTTTTTTATTGGCCAGTTGTTGTGCTGTGAGTTTGTGGCTGACCACCATGAAGATGACAATTGACAAAAGTAACAAAATATTATCATTAAATATCATTAAAACAATCCGTCATTAGTGTGCAATATGTGTTAAATGGCTTTATATTATGAATAGTACTGTAATAATGTCTTGATCGCCTCTTGTCTTGATTGTTTAAACATGACATCATGGGCCGCTGTGCTCGATAACAGGCTTGATAAGCCCAAAGCTTATTGATACCATTACCGGGTACTCAATACATTTGTTATCGGGTTATCGAGCTACCCTTGTTTAGGGCTCCATCCCTATGCAGTATACATTTCTGCGTCATTTAGAGGCTTTTGCACGACTGGAGTGCAAGTTGTAGGGCAGACGGATAAACAAAGTATGCTTCCTCTATTAATGATAGCACACCATAGTCTGTGGCTTAATGGGAAGTGACAAAAAGCAATCTCATTCCAATCTGGATCGAGAAATGGGATTTGGCGGCTGCCAGTGTGAACATAGCCTTAACCCATTTAGGCCTAGAATTATTGAATGCTTTAACCAGTGAAAAATAGCAGATATACAAGCTCACAGCGCGGCACAGAACGTTTGTAACAAAAAATTTGCTTCTGGGTGGTCCCTGGAACTAAATATTTTGAGATGGGGGTCCGTGGCCAAATACATATCATTTTGGGGGTCCTTCACATGAAAAGGTTTGAGAACCACTGACATAGTAATCTCTCAAGAACAGACTAACTGAGCTCCAGTTGAAGTGAAAAGGACCTTTTCTTTGACAATGGCTGGCCAGATTGCTGACATAGAAACATAGGTTTTTCAAAAAAACTTTAGAAGGATTCAAAAGACACTTATAGAATCGGGTCAAAATTCTAATTTTCACGATTTTTCAAAAATAGCAGATCTACATGGGTTAATGTCCTTTTCATTTCTGTTCCCCTCATGTCCCCATGTTGCCCAGAGGTGGCGCTGTTCAGCCCCTGCACCATCACAGAGAAGGTGCTGCTGAGGATCCTCAGACACCCTGACGTCATCCAGGAGATCAAGTTCGACGAGAGCGACAAGCGCTCGCCTCAGCACTTCATCTACCAGCGAGGAAAACCTGCCGACTTCTTCATACTCATTCTGCAGGTACAGTAAGACAGTGTTTCTCAAATGCGTCTAGTGGATACCCAAGCTTGTACAAGTTCCTGCCCTCCCCGAGCCCCCTGTGATTGGCTGAACCGGAGGTAGGGAGCGCTCCATTGTAGTCACTTGGACCGCGCAGAGGAGGTGAATAGAATGCGTTTATGGTGGGCTTGCCCAGGCCTTACGGCCTGGGCATAAATATAACGATTGCTGGCCCGCTCTTCGCGGCCACTCGCGCCTGCGGCGCTCGGGCGCGAAGAGCAGGACCAAGGTCCGCTGGCCTTCGCGCCGCTTGCAATGTCGTGGACAATAACTGAATGGCGTGGACAATAACTGTGACATCTAACCATAAAACGAGCGCTCCCTTCCTAAACACGCTTGGTAAACTGCTAGACGCTTCTCAAATGGGGGTACGTGTACCCCTAGGGGTACGCGGAGGTACTACAGGGAGTACTTGAAAGAACATGGAACATGGAAACATTTATTTTACTGTTATGTTTAATGATAAAACATTGACAAATGTATGTGAACGTGCTGCTCTGTATACGTAGCTTTAAACCAAATTAAGTACGAATTTTACTGTTACTGAATAGAAAACAGGCTACTTACTTTTATTTTCAACATATTGACATAAAAACAGGACTTTTGATGTCAGTATTCTCTAGTCAAAATGTTGTCGATTAGAGCAGTGTTTCTCAAACTACCAAATGTCAAGGTATCCCCTTAACTCTGACAGTGTACAAATGGAACCATTTGGTTCCATTTGTACACTGTCAGGGTTACAGACTGGTATGGGTCACTGGATTAAAGGGGGTACTTGGATTCAGCAATCAGGAAAAGGGGGTACTGAAGCCCAAAAGGTTTGAGAACCACTGCAGTAAGATAGCGCTGTCCCCTCGCTATTGGCATTAAGTGAAAAAACACTATTATATTATACCAGTAAGACTCCCTAATCGGGAGACATACACAAACTTTTGAAGGCAATCGTAGCCAATCAGGAGGGAATATTGGAAATGGGACAGATCCATGTTGATGACATGACTTTAGAGATACTGCGTACCGCTTTGCGTGATTTTAGGCCAAAATCTGTAGGAGCAGTGTCCAAAAATGTGTTTTGCAAAAATGGACCTGATGGTGGCGCTAGAAGAGGTCCCTGTGAGGAATGAGGGGCGGAGGTTGTGGTTTGCCAGCCAAGGAGAGTGCGTGTGCTAAGTTTGGCATGGATAGTATAGGGGCAACGGTGCCGGAGATAAGAGTCGGGCAAAAGGGTGACGTGATGTGACGTGACGGACATACTGACTGCCGGACAGCCAGTGGAGCTTTTCATAGTAACTTGCGACCTGACGGTCACAATTACACTACAATCTATTATCATGTATTACAATTATATCCTGGTGGTCTAAATGAAAATTCAGTGAGTGATCAGTCATAATGAAGTGTTTGGCCCTGTTTGGCCTAGCTCAGACCTACTCTGGAGTCGATGCCTTTTTAGTACCACTTTGACACCACTCTACCCAGGTCCTTGTGTAGTGCAAAAGTGTGTTGTGTGGAGTGGAGTGGTGTGGTGTTGGGCCATGTCAGTGGAAAAGGGTGCTTAATACTGTCAGCAGAAATCCGCTGGGTGAAGCTGAAAACTCAATTATTTTGCCCCTGTGGGATGAAACGGGTCTAATTATTATGTAGGTGACCTACAGTAGCAGGCCATCCCACTGAGGGTGGAGTGAAATTATTATCATTTAACCCATTTAGGGCCTAGAATTATTGAACGCTTTAACCAGTGAAAAATAGCAGATATACAAGCTCACAGCGCGGCACCGAGTGCCGCGCTGCGAGCTTGTAGATCTGCTATTTTTGAAAAAGTCGTGAAAATGTGTGCAAACATTGTCTGGAGAGAGAACAGACTAACTGAGCTCCAGTTAAGTGAAAAGGACCTTTTCTTTGACGATGGCTGGCCAGATTGCTGACATAGAAACATTTTTTTTTTTTCCAAAAATCTTAGAAGGATTCAAAAGACACTTATGTAATCGGGTCAAAAATCTAATTTTCACGATTTTTCAAAAATAGCAGATCTACAAGCTCGCAGCGCGGCACTCGGTGCCGCGCTGTGAGCTTGTATATCTGCTGGATGCTGGGTTTTCAACAAAAAATGGACTGCTAAGTATTGATTTACTGAAGTCGGAGGTAAAGGCGTGTGTTTAGTTTGCGGGGAGCACTGCATTTTGGCCCGGCCCTACACAATATTTGTTGTGGTTAATGTGGCCCCATGGAAGAAAATAATTGCTCACCCCTGTCATAGCATGTGCTAAAGTGCAGCTTCAGGTGTGTGTGTGCGCGCGCACGTGCGTGCATATTCGCATTTCAAGGGCCTTGTTCATGTGTGCAGGATGTCGTCTCTGTGGGGTGGAAACCTCATATGTTCAAAACTGTTACTTTTGAGGATTGAAATTCAAAAGTATCAAATTAAAACGGTGGAAGTATCACTGTGTTAAGACTAGGCATGAGTGACACACAGTGTTGTCATGGCAATGTGGATGATGACGAAACAACGTCTAAAAACAAAGTTGCTTTTACCATATCCACCCCCACATCCTGTTGAGGTATTATTAGTTAAGAGATATTAATCACACCTGAAACTACACCAAAAGTGCAAGCATTAGTGCACAGATGCAGTTCTTCTTCCGCTCCTCCATGTTAACCAATTAAAACCAGTAAGACTCCCTAAATCGGGAGATGAGCGACCGTCACGTCGCATACACAAACTTTAGAAGGCAATCGTAGCCAATCAGGAGGAAATATGGGAAATGGGACAGATCCATATTAATGAAATGACTGTAGAGATACTGTGTACCGTTTTGCGTGATTTTAGGGCAAAATCTGTAGGAGCAGTGTCCAAAAATGTGTTTTGCAAAAATCAGCCTGATGGTGGGGCTAGAAGAGGGCCATGTGAGGGCTGGAGTTTGTGATTTGCCATCCAAGGAGTGTGTGTGCAAAGTTTGGCATTGATAGGGCCAACGGTGCCAGAGATAGAGTAGGGGCAAAAGTGTGACATGACGGACGGACAGACAGACAGACAGCCAGCCGGTGGAGCTTTTCATAGTAACTTGCGACCTAACGGTCGCATCAGGAAAACCATCTGTGTCGATGAATCTATCATGGTCAAAATGGAGTTTGAAGGGGGCTTGTCTGATAAAATGAATATCAAATATCTAGTAAATACTGAATCAAGCAACTTAAAAACTGTCCGGGTGCTCCCAAAAGTCTTATTAGACGATAACATGACCCAACGTTTTTGTTTTTGCAGTGAAATATCCCTTTAACTTTAATTTAACGGTGGAAGCCCATTGGGGCTCTGGGCTCTGACCACGATGAAACAATGCCCACGTTTAGAGTCTTACACCTAGGTGCAACTAAGATGCACATGTGAGCTGCTGTGTGGGTCCTGAGACGAGTTGAATAACTTGATATTTTCAGTTTTAGGTTTTCATTTTCAGTTTTAGTTTTTTAGGGTTTATGAGGAAAGCCTTGATTGATTTAATAGAAGCCAACCGCTGGTGAGACTGGCTGGCACAAACCCTTGTTTTGCACATCTAACATATAATTTTCGGAATGTCTGTCTGTCTGAGTGTCTGTCTGTCTGAAACCGCGTTTCTCATCAGTGGCTGGAGCAATTGATCTGAAATCGCATCACCATAAGCATATGAACACACCTGACATAACTGTGAAGCCCGTTTGTCACTTTCGCAAATCGGATGCTGTATATTTGCATTTTTATGGTGTATCTATATCTATTTAGCCTACAGTACCTTTTGTGACCACACATGTTAAGGGAGGGGCGCTGTTGTTCAGGCCATGCACAATCACACACAAACCCACACACACACACACACACACACACACACACACACACGGGGGGAGTGTGTGTGTGTGTGTGTGCAGGCAGGCGGGCGGGTGTGTGTGCAGGCGGGTGGGCGGGGGGGGGGGGGGGAGGGGGGGGACAGTATCTCTGTAGC
>NC_137822.1:41358468-41410941 GCF_963921795.1 Nannobrachium achirus | reverse complement strand
GATGTCACAGCAGGAGCTAATGACCGGGCAATTCACACATCCATTGTTTGTTTTTCCTTGAAAGCAAATAATGACCGCGCTAATTGATTCATTGGTAACTGGGAGCTATAGGCCTACCAGTGGTTCTCAACCTGTGGGTTGGGACCCAAATGATTTTGTCCCCAGATGATTAACTTAATATGCATCTCTTTGTGTCCCCCCCCCCCCCTTTCTCTCTGTTCGTTATTTCTTTCTTTCATTCTTTCTTTCTTCTCTCTCTCTCTCTCTCTCTCTCTCTCTCTCTCTCTCTCTCTCTCTCTCTCTCTCTGCTATTTGATGCGTAAAAAAAGAAATTAAGAGAGCCAAGCCGATCATGAGCATATAATACAAATGTATTTTCGCCGCCCAAAAATAGGCTAATCATGGCATGCATGCGAGCGTGCGTGCAGTGATGATGGGGGCGCGGTTGTCAGTCACCCAACAGGGCCAACAGCTAGTTGTGCGTCAGGTAGACGCGCACCAAAATGGCTTGCAGGCAGCGCGGCTGCCGTCTCTCTCTCTCTCTCTCTCTCTCTCTCTCTCTCTCTCTCTCTCTCTCTCTCTAGATAAAGTACTATTATACTATTATTATGAGATACTTAAAGTGTGGTTCCTGTGGAACTTTCGGCTTTCTAGGATCTCCTTTTAGTTGACCTTGTACCAGTGATTTGTACCGTCATGAAACTGTACCTTTTTCTATTGCAAACTTAAATAAATTATTCAATTAATCAATCAATCTCTCTCTCTCTCTCTCTCTCCACTTGATGCGCACTAAAAAAAAGAAAAAAGAGGGCTTTATTGGCATGAAACCCCCCCCTGCACCTCACCTATAAATACATTAAAAAAAAAGCTTACGTAGAGCAAACAGTAGGCCTACAGCTATTTTTTTTTTCGTCTCCAATATGTATTATGCTCAGCCTCCGGAGAGATTCGGGTTTAACCCAGAAAGAAACAACCAAACAACAAAGTCAAGTGTCTAAAATGTAATTGTATCAGCACAGTATACCATGTTACAGACCAATAAGGGTCCATTTGGCAGTGGCGTAAAGTAAGTAGATTTACTTAAGTACTGTACTTGAGTACAATTGTGAGGTATTGTTTTATAGGTATCGTTTATGTATTATAAAACGGTATAAATACCTACAACATCTGCTATTTTCAAACCTTTACTTTTGGTATTTTAAGTATATTTTGATCCCAATACTTTTGTACTTTTACTCAATACATTTTTAATTACATTCTTTTACTTGTAACAGATTATTTCTATATTGCAGTATTGATACTTTTATTTAAGTAAAGCATCTGAGTACTTTTTCCACTGCCATTTGGTTCCAATATCCATCATTTAGCTAGGGACCTCCTGGTTCCAAATATCTATCATTTAGGGGACCCTCTCAGACTCCCTCAAGGACCCCTGGGGGTTCCCGGACCCCACTTTGAGAACCAATGATATAGGCAATAAGTTACCAAATGAATGGCAAAGTGCCTAATGGAGATTATTAAAATAATAATAATCATCTTTCCAAATCTGTTTACTCAATGTGCAAATAATTTAACACAAAGATTAGGCTATATTAAATCAAGTCAAACAAATGCATCCAGGTTACCCTATATATTAAATAATATTTCAACGTAGGCACATTAAATTCTCCATAATCCACAATAATATATAATTCCCCATAAGCCTTTAAAGGAGTAGTTCACCCCCAAAATGACTTTTTTTCTATTGATTACTCATGCCGAGAGTAGAGTTCAATAATATGTTTTGGTTTTTGTCACATTCCTAAGACAAAAAATAGATTAGAGTAAATTTACCCCCATTAATTCTGGATGGGAACCCGTTTCGAAACGGGTCCCCCATCTGGAACGAATGGGGGTAAATTTATTGTTATCACATTTTTGTCTTGCAACAAAAAACTAAAAATATTATTGAACTCTAATCTCCATGGCGTAACTAGTCAATAGAAAAAAAGTCATTTTGGGGGTGAACTACTCCTTTAACACATTCTTATTCTCTACTGGAATATTGCATCTGCCTGCAACCCCCCACCCCCCGAGCATGGAACAAAAATAGCATGAGGCAGGTTAGGAGGACACTTGTTTTATCAAAAACAAAGTAGCAATAAAACTCAAATTAACAACAATAAAACCGGTCTCTCAGTGTTAAACATAAAGTAGCAATAAAAATCAAATGAACAACAATAAAACCGGTCTCTCAGTGTTAAACATACCATTTTACAAAGTGCAAAAACTAAATAAAAGGCCGATAAATACTTTTCCCCACCAACTTCCAATTATAGTATTATATCTATTCTGCATCTAGCATGAGGCAACATGTTTAACCAGCTGTGTGTGTGTGTGTGTGTGTGTGTGTGTGTGTGTGTGTGTGTGTGTGTGTGTGTGTGTGTGTGTGTGTGTGTGTGTGTGTGTGTGTGTGTGTGTGTGTGTTCTTTCTGGGTTAAACCCGAATCTCTCCGGAGGCTGATTCAATTCAATCTTTATTTCAGACCCAGGAAGATCCATATCAGTCACAATACAATAAAACAATACAAAACAAGTAATAAAACAATACAAGAACAAGTAATAAAACAATACAAGAACAAGTAGGCCTAATAAAAAAATCAAAATAAAAGCACAAAGCACCAAGCCCAAAAATTCAGTTCCTGATATACAAACATGTGCGCCAATGGTTCCACAGTCTAGATGAGAACCTGACAGAACTGCGTGTAGGGTCCGTTATAACAGCAATGATGTCATTAACTGACTCAGATGCCCTACACATAAACCTGTACATAAGGTTGCGTAGTAGCCTACAGCAGAGCAGGTGGGAACCCCGACACTGACAAACATCTGGCTCGCACTGGAGCTTCTCGGAGCTCTTAACAGCAGCCTCATACAGTCATTATAGCTGAGCATAATACATATTGGAGACGAAAAAAAAAAGCTGTAGGCCTACTGTTTGCTCTACGTAAGCTTTTTTTTTAAATGTATTTATAGGTGAGGTGCAGGGGGGGGTTTCATGCCAATAAAGCCCTCTTTTTTCTTTTTTTTAGTGCGCATCAAGTGGAGAGAGAGAGAGATTGATTGATTAATTGAATAATTTATTTAAGTTTGCAATAGAAAAAGGTACAGTTTCATGACGGTACAAATCACTGGTACAAGGTCAACTAAAAGGAGACCCTAGAAAGCCGAAAGTTCCACAGGAACCACACTTTAAGTAGGCCTATCTCATAATAATAGTATAATAGTACTTTATCTAGAGAGAGAGAGAGAGAGAGAGAGAGAGACACGGCAGCCGCGCTGCCTGCAATACATTTTGGTGCGCGTCTGCCCGACGCACAGCTGTTGGCCCTGTTGGGTGACTGACCACCGCGCCCCCACCATCACTGCACGCATGCTCGCATGCATGCCATGATTAGACTATTTTTGGGTGGCGCAAATACATTTTTATTATGCTCATGATCGGCTTGGCTCTCTTAATTTCTTTTTTGCGCATCATATAGCAGAGAGAGAGAGAGAGGGAGAGAGAGAGAGAGAGAGAGAGAGAGAGAGAGAGAGAGAGAAAGAAAGAAAGAAAGAAAGAAAGAAAGAAAGAAAGACAGAACGAACAGAGAGAAAGGGGGGGGGACAAACTTTTTTCCTTTTGTGTGGGCATCATATAGCCTAGTGGAGAGAGAGAGAGAGAGAGAGAGAGAGAGAGAGAGAGAGAGAGAGAGAGAGAGAGAAAGAAAGGGCGGGCAGGGGAGAGAGAGAGAGAGAGAGAGAGAGAGAGAGAGAGAGAGAGAGAGAGAGGGAGACGGCAGCCGGGGCCGCCTGCAGCCCTGTCTGCCCGACGCACAATTGTCAGTGAGACGTTTTCTGTCGGAGTAGCGACATGTCGGAGTGGCGATATGTCGGAAAGGCGATATGTCGGAAAGGCGATATGTCGGAGTGGCGGGATTGACCCGAAATGGCACACTTGGCACTACACTCAAATTCACTGGTGCTATAGACTTACATGAAATACTGTAAATTAAGGAGTCATTAAGTTTATTTGTCACATGTATAAATACACAGCAATGTATACAATGAAATTCATTGCGCTCTGAGCACCCTTTTCAGCCTTACACACACAACATCCAGACGATACAAACAATAAGTATATGCTTAGTGCAACAAGAAAGTGCAAATTACAGTGCGTTGCAGTGAAATCATTTGCTCAGCAGCCTGACTGCTTGGGGGAAAAAAACTGTTACTTAGACGGGTGGTGTGTGATTTGATGCTCTGATAGCGTGTCCAGGAAGGAAGTTGTGTGAACAGTTTACGGGCAGGATGGCTGGTGTCTCTAATGATGTTATGAGCTTTTTTCAGACAGCGGGTGGTGTAAATGCTATGGAGGCTAGGTAATAATGTGCCTATGGTTTTGGCTGCCGTGTTAACAGTCCTCTGCAGCTGTTTAAAGTCCTGAACGGTCTGGTTGCCATACCATACCGTGATACAGCCTGACAGGACACTTTCAATAGTACATCTATAGAAATTAACCAGGCTCTTTGTGCTTAGGCCGAATTTCTTGAGGCGCCTCAGAAAGAACAGGTGCCAAGACAGAGAGGATGAAAAACAGTTTTCTCCCCCAGGCAGTTAGACTTTTGAATGCAAATTTCCATGGGAGACTGAACTTGTGAGCCTAATTATGAACTTAAAGAGATGAATCTCTAATTCAGTTTTGATACTGTTTTTATTGGTGTGCTTTTTAATGGGTAGTTTTTAGGATTTGTTTTTATTATTATTAGATTTAAAGTAGAGTATTTTGCTGCACTGTTTGTTTTTATTCTTTTATGAATTGCTGTCTTAAACTAGGAGAAACACAATTTTGTTTGCTCTTTCTAAATCTGCTTGCAGACAGAAAGGGATGAATGACAAATAAAGCAATCTTGAATCTTGAATCTTGAATCTTGATCTTTGGATGTAATAGGGTCCGGGTTGTGAGCCTCGAAGCGGGCTAAAAAGTTGTTCAGCTCGTTTGGTAGAGTGGCGGAGGTGTCCGAGATTGAACCAGACTTATTATAATCCGAAACGGCCTGCAGCCCTCTCCACATCCGCCATGAATCACCGCCGCTGTAATCGTATTCCAATTTGTCCAGGTAATGTCACTGTTTTGCCACTGTGATCGCCCTCCTCAAGTCGCACCTGGACTGTTTATAACGCTCAGCATCCCCTGCTTTAAAAGCAACGGAGCGTTCCCTCAGTTTTAGGCCAATGTCATTGTTCATCCAGGGCTTCTGGTTGGGATATGAGCGAATATGACGTACTGGGATGCAATCATCCACACAGAATTTGATGTAACCGGTGACAGAGTCGGCATAATCGTCCAAACTTGTGGCAGAGTCCCTGAAGATGGTCCAGTCTGTCGAGTCAAGGCAGCCCTGGAGTTTGGTTTTGTGTTCTGTGGACCAGCACGGTACCGATCTCACAGTGGGTTCCTCGCGCTTTACTTTCTGCTTGAAAGCAGGGAGCAGAAGCACGGCCAGGTGTTCAGATTTTCCAAAGTGAGGGCGCGGTAGGACCCCTAAATTAATATGCATATGAAAATATGTTTGTGCCAGGGACCCCCATACCAGATTTGTGGTGTTAAAAAAGTCAAAAGATAAATACAAATATTTAGCTGGAGAATCCCATTTAAGGACCCCTGGGGGTCCCCAAACCCCACTTTGAGAAACTCTGCATTAGACTACAGACCACCGTAACTGTGAGAGTGTACAAATAGAACCAACGGGTCCATTTGGTTTCATTTGTACACACTAAGAGATATGGTTCCTAAACATCAAATTCCAAGGGAGCGGCAGTGGCTCAGGGGTAGAATGGCGGATAGGAACCGCAAGGTTCCCAGTTCGATCCCAGGCTCCCCCAGAGTTGATGTCGAAGAGTAGTTGAGCAAGACTCTGAACCCCTAGTTGCTCCCGGTGAGCAGCTTGGGTGCCTTGCATGGTTTCCTCCACCATCTGTGTAGGTTTGTGTGAATGGGTGAATGTAATGCAGCAAAATCTATGTAAAGGGCTTTGGAATAAAGTGCTATATAAATGCACCATTTTTTACCTTTAGCTGGGGACCCCCTGAAACCCCCTCAATGACCCCTGGGGTCCCTGGACCCCACTTTGAGACCACAGACCATAATAACTCTGAGAGTGTACAAATAGTACCAGTGGGTCCATTTGGTTCTATTTGTACACTCTCAAGAGTTACAGCCCTATAAGGGTCCATTTGGTTCCATTCCTTTCAAATCATTTAGTATGGCAACCCCCTGGAACCCTCTCAAGGCCCCCTGGGGGTCCCTGGACCCCACTTTGATTTCCAGATTATTTCCATAAAAAAAAGAAAGTTTACCAGAAAACTCATAAACATCATTGACAGTCATTTCTGCTGAGCTACATGTTTTTTTTTTCTTTTTTTTTTCAAAGCGGAACACTGTTTTGAGAAGGATTTATCTTGTGATCTTCACACACACCGTGAGAAGTGTGTTGGTCTACTCTTAACAACCGTCATCCATCTCCGTCATGGTGTTTGGCTGCAGGGTTGTTTTATTTAGACCACAGTGCTTTCATGTCATTTAAAATGTGTTTTAGGCCATATGGTGCTTTCATGACATGTCATTCACAATGTGCAGGTTGGGGACACAGCAATGAAGTGACACGTATCTCTGTCCCTTAGTTATGACACCCTAGGCTGATTCTGTAGTGTTTTCTACTTCAGGTTGAATCCAATCCACTTTATTTATATTATACAGGGGTTTCACACCAGATTATGAGCCCTACAGGGGTGAGATGCCGCATGTTCGGTTAGGTGAGTCTATGTAAAGCCTATGTAAAGTTATTTTATGTAAAACTTAAAGGAAAATACATTAATTGAAACTAAAATAAAAACTACAAACTAACAAATGTATAATAAGAAATAATAAGAAATATAATTACATTAAGAATGTTGTGTGTTGAATACAGTATTTCAACTAGCACCGAGTGGCAGGCTGCGTCGTGCACGTGACGTCATGAATTTAGAGGGCCACCACTTCAGATCCATATCACACCACTGAGGCCCTGCAGGGTAAAATGATTCACTGTGGGCCCCCCAATGAATGTTCCTCACACTACTGTTTGTTGACATTCTAACCACGATGCAATAAAATGATTGACGTTTGGAGGATTCCCCTCATTCTCACTCATCACGCTATGAACTGTGGGTAATTCCCTTAAAAGTCTGCATGGATGCTGACTTTGATAAAGGGTGCATGAAGGGCTCTGCCTGAGCCCTCACTGACTTCCCTATTTCCATCAATATGTCTGTACACAGACAAATGTGTCTGTAGCCAAGACTTGGCCTTGTCTGTGGCATATTTGAGATTTTATGTTTTACACACCATTTAAATGGTGTTATTTTGATCATAAGAACTTGAATGTCAAGTCTGCAGGTTGGAACAAACCTGGTACAAATGGAACCAAATGGACCAATAAGGGTCCATTTGGTCCAGCATGGTGATGATCCCTGTCCATTTCCTGCAGTGAGGGACATAACAGCCCTCAAGCCCTCACAGACTTCACATGAAGGTGAGCCTAGAAGTCAGAGAGTCTATCAGTCTATCTCACACATTGACCCTTATTGGCTCTGGACTCACCTATGAAAATCTAACACACTGACTATGAATGTGTTTGGTGCAGCTGTGGTGATTACTAGTCTGCCATGTTTTTTAATCTGCTGTAGTTTTTGCCAGACCCATGAAATGGGTAGGCCTACATAAGCAAATGTCGGTCCGGGTTTTCTATATAAAGGGTATATATGATGATGACATGATGATGACATGCCTACAAAAGGTATGATGTCATAAATGATGATGACAGACAGGGGGTCTGGCACAACCAGGTTGACCTGGTCTAGTTTATTAACCTGAACTGGAAAACAAACTACAAAACCAGCCTGGAGTTTCATGCCTCATTTTACACTTTACTATAGAGACTGTATGTGATGTCTGACAATAATACACTTTACTATAGAGACTGTATGTGATGTCTGACAATAATAAACACTTTACTATAGAGACTGTATGTGATGTCTGACAATAATACACTTTACTATAGAGACTGTATGTGATGTCTGACAATAATAAACACTTTACTATAGAGACTGTATGTGATGTCTGACAATAATTGCGACCGTAGGTCGCATTTACTATCAAACCCTGCACAAAGTGTAAGTCCGTCAGTCAGTCTGTCTGTCACACCTCACACGTCACACTCTTGCCCTGCTCATATCTCCGCAACCGTTGCCCCGATCCATGCCAAATTGTGCACACACACTCCTTACCTGCCAAACTACAACCTCCAAGGACCCCCGGAGCTCCAGGGACCCCCAGGTCCCTGGGGGACCCCAGATGTAAAAAATGACCAAATGTGCTAAACTGACCAAATGACCACCCCAACGGGGCTGCTCACGGGGAATTCCCGGGGACCACCGACTCCTGGTGCTCCAGAACGGATGCAAAAGTGGTGGCGCCCCCAGTGGAGGACCCCCTACACTGCAGCTCACATAAAATGCCGTAACTCCGGCTAGGAGCGACCGGGACAGCCGGGGCCGGTACCTATTCGTCCGCCTTGCCGGCGCGGAGACCCCACCCCTCATTTCTCACATAGCCCTCTTCTAGCGCCACCATGAGGCCGATTCTTGCAAAACACATTTTTGGACACTGCTCCTACAATTTGTGCCCTAAAATCACGCAAATCGGTACACAGTATGTCTACACTCATCCCATCAACATGAATCTCTCCCATATAGCGCCACCTCCAGGCCGATTTTTAAAAACACATTTTTGGACACTGCTCCTACAGATTTTGCCCTAAAATCACGAAAATCACTACACAGTATGTCTACACTCATGTCATCAACATGGACCAGGAAGATTTTGGCAAAACACATTTTTGCCCTATTTGTGGAGATAAGTGACCTACGGTCGCTTATCTCCCGATTAGGGAGTCTTACTGGTACACTTTACTACAGAGACTGTATGTGATGTCTGACAATAATACACTTTACTATGGAGACTGTATGTGATGTCTGACAATAATACACTTTACTATAGAGACTGTATGTGATGTCTGACAATAATACACTTTACTATAGAGACTGTATGTGATGTCTGACAATAATAAACACTTTACTATAGAGACTGTATGTGATGTCTGACAATAATACACTTTAGAGACTGTATGTGATGTCTGACAATAATACACTTTACTATAGAGACTGTATGTGATGTCTGACAATAATAAACATGGGATCATCTTGATAAGTGTCTTGGTTTTAACTGCTTATAACCATGAAGAACAAAAGAGTCTTAATGCTCTAACATTCTGTGCTGTGTGAACCAGTAGTTCTCACACTTTATTCCAAGGACCCCCAGTTTGGTGAGCATTAAGACCACGGACCCCCACAACCCTGAGAGTGTAGGCTACTAATGGAACCAAATGGACCCATATGGTTCTATGTGTACACTCATAACCCTGAGAGTGTAGGCTACTAATGAAACCAAATGGACCCATATGGTTCTATTTGTACACTCAGAGATTGTATGTTATTGTGTCCGTCACACACTAGACCTGAATTGGCTCTGCACTCTGATCTTGCCGGCCTTGGGAAGGGCACTTTCACAGAAGATATTGTGACATCATCAGAAACATTCATTTGTAAGATCTATGGTGTGCCTGAGATTGATTCATGCAATAAAGCACGGGTAAAGTTATTCTGCAAAGGTCGTCCCCAAGAGACTCTGCCACCAACCCAAGATGCTGTGAGGTTCCATATCATGCGTGCACACTATCAAGCAACTATATGGAATCAAGCTCACCTGCCACACCCCAATCTTCCTCCAGTGGAGGAAATGGGATGGATGATAAAGGAAGGCCAGTTAGTGCCACGGCTACTCTCTCTGCCACCTATGCCCAAAGCCTGCAGGGAGTTCACTTCATGTGGGTGTACAAAGGAGTACCTCAGCCAACACTGCAGCTGCAGGTATGTATGTTTAATAGATTGTAATAGATTTGTAATTTTAGAGAATACTAGCCTACTAGACTGCATACTCTAGACTCTTAGATGTTGACAGCTTGATGAACCCTACCCTGATGTACTTGTGCTGGCTATAAACGTTGTATCCCCTTCTCTTCTATTCTATCAAGAAAGAGTCATATGGCATGTATGGAAGCATGCAACTGCAAAAAACTCAACACTTGCCGGAACACTGAGGAAGACTGAATAAGCTGCCACAGTAAGGATTACAGTAAGAAGTATTCCCATGCACATTTACTTTTATTGATATGGTAAAATACTATTATATTATATTATAATCCATTCTATTCTATTCAGTAAAAGTGGAATTGGATGCATGCAGCTGCAAGATACATATGATGACATATGCTTGAAATATGGATGACTGCAAATAGGCTAAATTAATGTAGCCTACCTTCATATTAAGGACTATACGTATATAATTTGCATATATGACTTGTTGATTGAAAAATCTAAATCAAAAGAGTTTTGATGAATAGAACCATGGTTCACCCTGCTTTTGTTTCTGTTTGACGAATTATGCATCAATAACGAACCTTTTCTGCTATACATGTATGAGTTTCAAGCCATTTATTCACGCCTGAGCTAAAATCAGGATAGAATTTCAAATTCCCCATGTAGGCTAACCTAGAAAAACACATTTAGTTCAAGTTTCTACCTTGTTTAGTCAAAAAGATTTGCACTTAAATAGATTTCAGCCTTGCAGTGGCGGCCATGTTGGATTTCTCAATTTTTAGCCATTTAGGAACATTTTTGAGCATTATATACAGCAAATTTGGATTCAGCATCCCTTAATACCCTTAGAACAGTTGTATATAATAAATATTCGCAAAATGGCTTCGGGGTTCTGATTTTCTTAAAATTGATCCTGTCTATAGTCTTCAAGACACTCTTTAGGGGAAAAAAATAATGTGAACACATCACTAATGAACAATTATAAGCCTGTATTATCAACCTCCCGTTTTTAAGTTTTTCAAAATAATTTGAATATAGGAGATCTACAAGCTCTCAACATGTCACACCACACAACTCATTAAGAGCTTGTACAGTAGATCGCCTATTTCCAAATAGGCAATTACGATCTGAAGTCATTGTTTTGTAATAATAAAACAACATCTACAAAGTAACTAGTAACTAAACTTCCAATACATTTAGTGGCGTAAATGTTTAAAATTTGCTGTATTTTCAATATATATTTGCAGTAGGCCTACTGAAAATTCGAAATACTCCAGTAAAGTAAAAAGAAAGAAAAAATAATAACTGTACTTAAGTACAGTACTTGAGTAAATGTACTTTACTCAAGTTACTTTCTATTACACTGCTCCCATTTGTAACAACCAAGGTTTGCCAGGTAGACTCTGTCTGCCAGAGAAATATTCTTATACTTCTTCCTCATCTGGAGTTTAAACCATTGGTGAATACCGCACAAAGGATTCATATATGAAATATAGGCTAACCCTTATTGAGAAATAAACCAAACACACATAAGTTCAAGTTCAGAAAGGCTTATTTAGTGAATGAAACTTGTCAACCAGCCCAAAAGTCACATCATCATCACAAGTTCAAGTTCATCATAACCCAGTTCTTCAAATGCAAAAACAATAAACCAATGAACCAAGGGATCACGTTTCAAAATAAAAAAGGAAAACAAAATATAACTCAAGTCAAATCATAAATCAGATTACCCCAGTAACCAGTTACATTAGTAACTAATGTTTCAAGACAAACGCAATTCAATTCATCACAGCATTGGCCGTGTAGGGGAGAGTGGGGTAAACTGATACACTTTTTACATATACTGTATCAGTGAAAATTTGGGATGTTTCCTAACAATGGATGTTATCAGAATGTATTCAAGACAAAAAAAAAGTGGTCTTGTGTCTCACTTAACCCCAGCACCGGGGGGAAACTGAGACAGACCAGAGAAATCAAGGGGGTAAAGTGATCCACTTACTTTTTTCACTTTAACTCTTTCTCAGCCATGGGGAGCCACTTAATATTAAAGCCGGATTAAACCGTACTTCTTCTGTACTTAAATTAGCCGACCGGAATTTTCCGTACTAGGTCATTAAAAACGAAATAAATGATAATGATAAAAAAAACTAAAAACGATCGGGAGCTCTTCTCCATCTCTTCTTCGACTGATCTAAAAGGATCATTCTCTCAACCCTCTGAACCGGAAGTGCTTCTAGTAGCTTTCAGCCAGCATAGCCACAGTCCTGTCCACTTTCATTGTAGTTTTGATCAGAAAAAAACGACCCGGCCAAAATCCCCACTATATGCCAATGCAGATCGAGACACTTCGCTGGTGAGTAAACAATAGCCATCGAAAGAAAAAAAAAAAGAATGTGCCATCCAAGAAGGACAGGGGGGCGCGCTGATTGTCTTGTAAAATGAATGCTGTCTTAGATCATAATACAATAATAGTAATTTCCGGCTAGTCCACAGACAAGCCATTCTGGCCAGACGGGAAAGTGTTAAAACTACCGTAAAAACTCAGAAAAAACTCAAAAACCCACAGGAGGACACGGAGGTGTCCATAACTAACAGTATACGCATGCAGAGTTCACCAGTTCAGGCTGGCAAAATCTCAATATTCGAGTTCCCGTTGTTTCAAGGTCCCAGTAGTCAGGTTAGGATTAGGATTAGTTTCAGGGTTAAGGTTAGGGTTTAGGAATTAGCATTCACCAGGTTAGCATTCACCAGCGTCTGCAGGTTAGCATTCACCAGTGTTGGCAGGTTAGCCTTGGACTACTGGGACCTCAAAACAACGGGACCTCGGAATAGCGTTATGTGTCCGTTCAGGCTGTTTTGAGCGCTCAGGTACGCGAGCAGGTCCTCAAGTTCTGTTCACCATCTCCCACATGCTCTGAATGCGTGCTCTACACTCTTTGGTACCGACCACTATGACTTTTTTTACGTCCGGATTCGCCTCCAGTAGGCGCGGGTTTCAGGCAGAACACCCTCCACCCTATTTGGTCGTAGGGTGCTGAGGCTGCCTTTTTGACCTCTACCCCGCAGACTTGTTTCATGAATAATCGGACAGTCAAGTTAATTCTACCCGCCACTGCAAGACTGTCTTAGGGGCCCACAGTCAGGGGATTCGTGCTTGTTCACCATCTGAGTCAAACTAATCAATGGGGGCCAGTGGTAGACACCAAGCACACCGGACCAGGGTGTTCCCACACCGAGTCATGAGTTCACCGTGGCATAGTTTGACTGGGCAGAAATCACATTGCGTCAACACCCGTCGAGGACCATCGCGATGCTCTCTTTAACAGCACCACAACAGTTCTAAGTCAGCTGCTAGGCCCAGCCGAGGCAGCCCGCCGGGGCCACCGTGCCCCAAGGGACGTGATAGGGGCCTGGCACGCATCCAGAGTCGCCGCCGAGCGGCATCGCCCGCCCTCCCCGACTGATGACCTTCCCCGGGTGGGCTGAGCCCCCGAGAGGGACAGCTCGCGGACACACAGCGGATGCTGCCACCCACCCAGCTCAGAGCGCCGACCCAGCCCGACCGACCCAGCCCTTAGAGCCAATCCTTATCCCGAAGTTACGGATCTGACTTGTCGACTTCCCTTATACCCGCCTTGTTCTTGTTCACCTTGGAGTCATGTTTATGACATAAAAAATAAAACATATATAAAAGTAATATTAGATAAAAAGAGGTTTAAGACTACATTTGTGCCTCATGTTGGGGTAGTGTGAGACAGTGTCTCGCTTTACCCCGAAGCAATTGTCTCGCTTTAACCCACAGCCACATTTGGAGAAAAAGGACATCTCTTATCAATTCAGGATAGCATCTATGGATTTATAAGTTGGTTGTTGTAAAATGTTCTCCCTGAATCAATTTGCTTTGACACAACAGCTGATTATGTTGACAGCAAGAACATTTATGCAAAAAAAAGAAAGGTTTTCCACAGCACTATTAAACCTACACTGCCAAAGACACCAGGAGCTTCCAGCCAGCAAATTGGTACTGTGGGAGCCAACACATGGGCACCGGTCGCGAGGACGTCCCACAAAAACATACGTGGACGTACTCAAGGAAGCCGTAGGGACACAGAACACCAATGAGCTGGCCAGATGTATGGAGAACCGAGATGACTGGAAACAACGATGGAGGGCTCGTCTGAGGACGACCTAGATAGATTAAACCTAACCTAAACCCTAACCTCAATTTCTGAATGGAGATGTTTCCAAGTAGGGGTGTTTCTGAATGGAGGTCTGCCCCCACCAGGTCCTCTCCTTGATGGCAAGGGGTAAATTCAAGGCGCTTGAAAATATAATGGTCACATGACCACAAATGTGTTCCATTGCCTAGATCAGGGGTTCCCAAACTTTTTTGTCTCAGGGCACCCCAGGGCAACCCATGTATTTATTGTAGGGCTGTCTTCGACACAGGATTTATGGAGTCGATTCGAGTCGCGGGGGTTAATCCGACGCGTCGACGAATCGTTTTATAGTCTACTTTGTGTAAAAAAAAAAAAAAAAAAGTGTTGCTTTAAACCACGTCAACATAATAGAATAATACATTAAGAGATGAATTGAACACACAGTGTTTTCGGTGATATCGGTGCGCGAGCACAAATGTTATCTGCATAGCAGTGTACAACCATAGAGTTATAACACACCGTTAAAACAAATAAAACATCTCCGCTGTTTCAACTCTGCCCCGTCTCTCTGCAGCGTGCAGTAGAGATGAGACATTCGCGAACGATTCCGCTCTCTTGAACGGCTCTTTTAAATGAACGATGGGATCCAGTCCGCAGTCGCGGGACACAGAGCACTGACAGAGTAATGAGTCAGTGTCGAGAACGGATTCATTTCAGAAAAGGATCATAAACAGGTGGAGGCACAGCTCCCGCTTGAGCCAGCAGTGCGTGGACATGTCATGGACGCAAACACAGCGAAACACAATCATTCATCATGGATTACAACACTGGAACAATTCAGAAGCACTTTAATTAGAAAATGTAACTTGTAGCCTACACTTAATGTTAATTTGACTTTAGAAGATTGTTTACTACTTCGTGGACGCGCGTTTGTGCTGTGGCAGGTTATTTAATATGGGATTTTGACAGCGTGCTTCCTCCTCTTAACGGAACACTGTCCCGGCTCTGAATGTTTTAACGAAGCGGCGGTCTGAACCGTTCTGGCCGTTCCGTCTCACTTTCAACCCGACGCTGGTGCGACACAATAAATAACTGTTCGCCAATTGCTACTTCTCATTGGAAGTACATGACACCACACCAGTCCAGCAGTGCACCGCAGTAGCCTACTGGCAGTAGTAGGCTAACTGGTGATATAAAAAAATATATATTTTCGCTTCGACTCAAACAATTGGCGTCGATTCCCGGGGCTTAAAACGACGCGTCGATTCGTCGATTTTTAGAAGACACCCCTAATTTATTGAAGACTTTATTAGAAGTTTACTTAGGAAAAAGTACAGTTTCATGATGGTACTGCACTGGTACAAGGTCTACTAAAAGGTCTACTAAAAGGAGATCCATTTTATCTATAAAATGTACTAAACTAGTGAAAAAAGCAGATCTACAAGCACACAACGCCTCGCTTGTAGATCGGCTGTTTTCACTAGTTTTGTGCGACAGTCTTGTATAATTATGAATTATGATGATTATGTTGCGAGGAAAACGTTGATATAATAGCCATTTTGGTTAGAACAAAAATAACTTTGTACTTCAAGTTTAAAATGATACTAAATATTTTTTCAAGTGTCCAAATAAATTCCAAATATGAAATCATCTCGCGGCACCCCTTGACTGCCGTCGCGGCACCCCAGGGTGCCCTGTCACCCACTTTGAAAACCCCTGGCCTAGATACAGGGGGTGTCTCAGTTTACCCAGTGTCTCAGTTTACCCTACTCTCCCCTACAACACAGTTCACTTCAATGACAGCTGTTAGGGTACGGTCACACAGTCGGCTCTTCGGCTCCTAACCCCCGTCCAGCCCCATGTTAAGGAGAAAAAAGGACATGACGTATCGCGCTCCACCGGGGACGCTCGAACGGCGTTTCCCGTCGGTCGTTTCCGGCCACGCGCCGGGGGTTCATGGTTCAGCACTGCTCTACTATCACCCGGCAGTGATACACACTATCCAATGGGACAGAACGTCCTGTGGAGCTGGTTTTTACCTTGTAGTTTTCTTTCAGTCACCCAGCTCTCCAAATACAGAGGGAATGTATGGAAAATAACTCAAAACAAACGGCCAGACACATGCATGAGTGTTTCAATAAATGTAAACATCCTTATTGTTGTTGAATTGCCAGACCAATTTCCACTCTTTCTCCCCACTGAATAGCTTATGTGAGCATATTAGGAAGAACAGCAGAATGATATACGAATATATATTTGTATTAACTCTCCAGTTACACAATCACCCACATGTCTTTGTCTGCTTTGTTTATATAAATCTTTACAAAAAATAGACAATCTACAAGCTCACAACGCAACGCAGAGCGACACGTTGTGAGCTTGTAGATTGGCTATTTTTGCTTATTGTCCCCCAGAATATGCATAGCTGGGGTTCATATTTGGTTTGATTGATTGATTGAAGAATTTATTAGAAGGTTGCATAGGAAACAGTACAGTTCATGACAGTACAAAGCACTGGTACAAGGCCAACTAAAAGGATAGCCTATCATTGTAAGCTTTTAGGCTAATTTACACAGGAGCCACTTGTACTTGTACTCATATAACATTGAAAGAGACGAAAATAACAGAATTGTCATTAACAAAAGGGGACAAATAAAAAAGCAGTCACAAAAATAAAATAACAGGGGAAAAATAAATAATAGTAATACATTGAAATAGGAGACATTTACAAAGGAAAAGGTAGGCTATAGTTTCAGGTTGTGCACTAATGTTTATATTTGCTGGATAGGCCTACTGTGGAATTCATATCATTATTGTTATTGCACATGCATGTTTATGGACATTGATATAAGTGCTCATCTGAGTCATCACACTCATCCACATTCCTGCTACATGGCCGATCGATTTTCACACCTCACTCCCTTAGAAATGCAAATGTAGGCACCCCATTGAATAGAGAAACATCAACACCCATGATTATTGTTCTCATGTTGAGTACTGTAGGGTGGGCAATTCCTTGATCTGTCCTTGTGCAAATCGCGCTAGTTAAAAGAACTACACGTCCTTCTGACCAGCGCCATGTTGACTCTCCCATAATGCAGCTCGGGGCTCACAGGATCAGCCGAGGGTGATAGGATATGGAATTACACCAGGCGCGAGTACGAGATCTCAACGAGCCGAAGAGCCGACTGTCTGACTGTAGCCTAAGCTGGCCATACACTAGCCGATAATCGGGCCCGACTGAATCGGGTAGAATTAAACACTACAGGATCATTTTTTCAGATTATTTTAACAGATAATCTAAACGGGCTCAGACTAGCCGTTTTGAACAGTCGGGCGCTCCGCACGCTACAGGATTCTATTCAGATTGAGTCGGGCCTTAACAAAGCAATAATAGCCTACATAATATAAAATACAAAATGTCACGGGGCTGTTCTTCGCCTTGCAACACACACACACGCACACGCACACGCACACAACAACACATAAACGTTATCCACACAAGTGACACAACACACCATCGCTTCGCGCAATGGAGAAAAAAAACCGCTTCAATTGTGTCCCATTTTGATGATCATATGAGTTCACTTTGACACGTTTCATGTCAATCCATGCCTCTGTTCAACTCTCTGACTTTTACCCTCTCTGTCTCTATCACTGCTGTGTGCTGCGTGCTGTCTGCTTCTCATGGTGCCTGATTTATGATTAGTCGTATGACTGTGTGGCGCACAGAACATTAGATTTCCAAGATCAAACTGCGTCCCTCCGCGCCACATTGTAGGGTTTGTAGATCAGGCAGTGCGCGTAGGCTACTTGCACTCGTGTGCTGTTTCCACCTCAGTCTGTGACTGACTGGTAGTGACTATATAAAACAAACTCGCGACCATTGAGTTTTAATTCCCATCGCAAGCAATCATGATACAACCTGGGAGGATGGATGTGGATCATTATTTGAAATAATAAGCAGTGTATTTATGTGTATTGCTTTTTTGGGGGGGAACTTGTTTTTAGTCCCAAATATACTGTAATGCTTTAAAAAGGACAGGCCTATTAGGCCTATATCCATATCCAGGTTTATCATTGTCAGTTTTGATAAAGTCATTTTATTTTATAATAGTTAAGGTAACGTGCGCGCATATTTTCTAAACCTGCTGTCTGTTAAAATACTTGTGCGTGCGAAACGCCTGGCTATGCGGGGCGCGCTGTGCCCGGAGTAGCCAGGAGTTGTTAACCCAGCTGGTAGATCAAACAACGAGTTGCTGATGGCCCATTAATTAAGCTACACGCTGTACCTATGGCCAATTGGAACTTGAAAGGAGTAGAGATTACATAGGCCTAACTGCACCGTGCACGGACCATCAGAGAAAGTGACTGACGTGGGGTGAGCTGCTGTTGTAGGCTGCTTCCACCACGGACGGTTCAAGTTCAAGACAGGCAAGTGTCTGCTTTTACTTTAGTGGCCATGGCCTAGGCTTTCAATCCCTGTCTTTTAACAAATTATCGCGGTGTGGGTGGATGGATCAATCAAATATAATCATTAAAAAAAGATCCGAGGGCACGGAGATCCAAATCCAATGTCCCAGAGAGAGAGAGAGAGAGAGAGAGAAAGAAAGAGAGGACGGTTCTGTCTGGTCCATTTGAAGAACTGTAATCCAGCATTTTGAGGTGGAAACATGGAGAATGCACAGGTTTATCATACATTTGAGAGTGAGAACCATAAGTTTAATGTAACTTGGAGGAGGAGAGCAGAGCTGGAAAGTTATTAGCGAGTCCAGACAGCTGTGGCTCTTGCACTAATTGGTTTGGCCTAGTTTTACGTCTTTGTTGATTGATTGATTGATTTCGTGTGTGTGTGTGTGTGTGTGTGTGTGTGTGTGTGTGTGTGCGTGCGTGCGTGCGTGCGTGCGTGCGTGTGTGGAGAGAGAAAAAGAGATAGCTCTGTCACTCAGATATGTATGCTCAGAGACTTGCGTCTATCAGCAGCTGCTGTAGGCCTAGTACCTATTTTCAATCAGTCCCCTGCTGCTATTCCAGTCTTCCAGACCAGTACTGATCCAGGAAAATATCAAACATGTTTGAAAAGAGTCGGGCTACCCCCGATCGTCCTCCGAGCCACTCGGCTGGGCTCCGAGTGGATCTGTGAGACCTCACGCTAGACGACGTTCATGCCCGATTGTCGGGCCCGTTTCAGTCGGTGGCAGCCCGATTGTCGGGAGGGTAATTAAATAGCCCGATTATCGGCTGCCACCGACTGAAACGGGCCCGACAATCGGGCATGAACGTCGTCTAGCGTGAGGTCTCACAGATCCACTCGGAGCCCAGCCGAGTGGCTCGGAGGACGATCGGGGGTTGCCCGACTCTTTTCAAACATGTTTGATATTTTCCTGGATCAGTACTGGTCTGGAATAGCAGCAGGGGACTGATTGAAAATAGGTAGGCCTAGGCTACAGCAGCCGCTGATAGACGCAAGTCTCTGAGCATCTGAGTGACAGAGCTATCTCTTTTTCTCCCTCTACACACACACACACACACACACACACACGAAATCAATCAATCAATCAACAAAGACGTAAAACTAGGCCAAACCAATTAGTGCAAGTCTGGACTCGCTAATAACTTTCCAGCTCTGCTCTCCTCCTCCAACTTTATGGTTCTCACTCTCAAATGTATGATAAACCTGTGCATTCTCCATGTTTCCACCTCAAAATGCTGGATTACAGTTCTTCAAATGGACCAGACAGAACCGTCCCCCCTCTCTCTCTCTCTCTCTCTCTCTCTCTCTCTCTCTCTCTCTCTCTCTCTGGGACATTGGATTTGGATCTCCGTGCCCTCGGATCTTTTTTTAATGATTATAGCCTATTTGATTGATCCATCCGCCCACACCGCGATAATTTGTTAAAAGACATCTTGAACTTGAACCTGTCTTGAACTTGAACCGTCCGTGGTGGAAGCAGCCTACAACAGCAGCTCACCCCACGTCAGTCACTTTCTCTGATGGTCCGTGCACGGTGCAGTAATCTCTACTCCTTTCAAGTTCCAATTGGCCATAGGTACAGCGTGTAGCTTAATTAATGGGCCATCATCAACTCGTTGTTTGATCTACCAGCTGGGTTAACAACTCCTGGCTACTCCGGCCACAGCGCGCCCCGCATAGCCAGGCGTATCGTATTTTAACAGACAGCAGGTTTAGAAAATATGCGCGCACGTTACCGAAAGGTTTCGTACGAAACCATGGTTTTCTTAGTTTAGGAGAAATGCACTCCTCTTGGGTTATCGCGCCTCCTAGCGTGCGATACAGAGCTACACATATGCTCCCGAATGACAAAGTCGGAGGGTATGCCAGTCAAAACGCCCCGCCCCAACCGAGGGCATAAGGCGCGAGACTGGCATGTGTACTTCCTCTTAACAACACCGTTCCTCTGCACGCAAAATGCGCGCGAAGGGGCGTTTGAGGAGTGCATTTCTCCTAAACTAAGAAAACCATGGTTTCGTACGAAACCTTTCGTTTTCTGTCATTTACTCGAAATGCACTCCTCTTGGGTCACATAAACCCCCGGAAGCGCACACCCTCAAATTCCGCCCGCTCCGCCTGACAGGAGACCACACCCCCGGCGTGGCCCCTCCCCCACGGAGCCCCGAGCCCACCGGACTCGAGAGCGGAAGAAAGTAGAAAGACCCTGACAGACCGAAATCCGCCTCATGAACTAATAGGCCGACCAGGTCCGCCTCATAAAACCCTGACAGGCTGGAGCCCGCCTACTCACTAATAGGCCCACTAGCAGCCGTTTTATAAGGAAACAGGGTCCCCCCCTTTTACCGAGAGCAAAGGGACTTGGTCTCAGCTATAAAAAAGGGGGGAAAAAGTCTTTAACTAGAGGAGGCGGCAACACCCAGGACCGAATGCGCCAATGAAGATGGAGCCACGTCCAAATGGTAAAAAACCACAAAAGTCGACGGAGTCGACCAGTTAGCCGCCGAACAGATCTCTTGGATCGAGACACCCCTGGCTAGAGCCCAGGAGGTCGACATTCCCCTAGTGTCATGAGCCCTTAGGCCCTCAGGAACCGGGACTTTAGCACAAGTGTAGGCCATCTTTATGGCCTGCACAATCCACCTTGAAAGTGAAGCTTTAGCCACCGCTTTCCGTCTAGGACCACTTTTAAAAGTGACAAACAGTTGGTTTGACGCTCTAATAGCCCTCGTCTTCTCACAGTAAATCCTCAAGGATCTTACCGGGCAAAGACAATGTAGACGCCTATCCTCCTCCGAAGAAAACGGAGGAGGATGAAAAGCCACCAACTCGGTTGGCTCATGTATAATCACACGGTTCTTTGGGACAAACGCCAAATGGGGTTTTAGCAGAACCTTCTTGCCATCCTCACAGAATCTCATGCACACCGGGTCCACCGATAACGCATGTAGATCACTGACTCTCTTGGCTGTAGACAAGGCCAACAAAAGACTAGTCTTAAAACTCAAAAGCTTTAAGCTCGCCGCCTCCAGAGGCTCAAACGGTGGACGGCACAGCCCGTCCAACACCACACCCAAATCCCACGATGGGAAAAGGGACCTAGTAACCGGTTTAAGCTGGTGCACACCCGCTAAAAACCGAGCCACCAGACGGTGCCTACCCACCGTCTTACCCTCAAAGCCCACATGGCACGCTGACAGCGCCGCCAAGTAACCTTTAATGGTAGAAAAGGCAAGACCACTTTCTAGCTTTTCCTGAAGGAAATTCACAACAAGCTGGACCGGAGCCTCAAACGCCACCACCGGTGACGTACGCTCCGCACACCAGTCTTCAAAGATCCTCCACCTCTTATCATAAGCCGACCGCGTGGACGAAGCCCTAGCACTTTGAATAGTCTGAACCGCCCCTGGCGTCAGACCCAAAGCGCTCAAAGACTCCCCTTCACGGGCCAAACCTGAAGGTCTAGCTTCGCCGGGTCGGGATGGAAGATCTCCTGCCCTGCCTGCCGTAGCAGATCTCTGATTGGCGGCAGAGGCAGCGGGTTGTCGTAAAGGAGGGGAGATATCTCCGACCTCCACACGCCCCACCCCGGAGCCACCAACAATAGTTTGAGGCCGAACCGCCTGACCCTCTCCAAAGTCTGGGGGATCAGTTCCAACGGAGGAAACGCGTACAGCAGTTCCCTCGGCCAGTCGTGAGCCAGAGCATCCAGCCCCAGTGGGGCTGGCCCCGTCGCAGAGAAGAAAAGTGTACACTTCGCGTTCTCTGCTGACGCGAACAAGTCGACTTGAGGCTGACCGAACCTGCTCCAAATCCGTCTCACCACTCCCGGGTGGAGGGACCAATTCGCATAAAGGGGCTCCCCCCTGGACAGCAGATCTGCTCCGCTGTTCAGAAGCCCCGGAATGTGCGACGCCTTGATCGACGCCAAACGTGGTTCCCACCACGCCAGCTGATCCCGCGCCAGCTGATTGAGAGCCGGGGAGGAGAGGCCCCCCTGCTTGTTGATATAGCACATGGTCGTCGTGTTGTCTGTCCTGATCAACACGTGACACCCTTCCACGAAAGGCAAAAAATGTTTCAACGCCAGAAACACTGCCTTTAACTCCAGAAAATTGATGTGCCGCTTCTGTAGAGCGGAGTCCCAAACTCCCCTCACCGAACGGCCCTCGTGCGTTGCGCCCCAACCACTGAGGCTGGCGTCCGTTGTGATCACTTTCCGTGACACCACCACGCCCATACTGACCCCCTGGGACAGAAGAGTCACGTCCACCCACGGTCTCAGTGTGTACACACACCCTGGGGACACCTTGACCTTGCGGCGACCTTGTGTCGAGTGGATCTTGAGTGCCAACATCCACTTTTGAAAAGGCCTCATATACAGCCTGCCCAGCCTGAGTAGATGGATAGTTGAGGCCATCAGCCCTGACATAATCATGCAGCGCTTGTACGTGACCACTCTGCCCACGCGAAAAGATTTCGCGCAGGCCACGATCTTGACTAATCGCTCCTGTGAGAGTCGAGCCGTCATATTTATTGAGTCCAGCGAGATCCCCAAAAAGGTGGTCTGCTGAGCTGGTGTTAACATACTCTTTTTGAAGTTTATGTTGAACCCCAGAGAGGTTAACTGCGACATCACCACATTGGTGAGACGTGTCACCTCCTCTCTCGAACTTGCGCTTATTAACCAATCGTCCAGGTACGTCGCAAGTCGGATTCCCTGCTGTCGCAGGGGAGCTATAGCCGCTTGTGTCACTTTGACAAACACGCGGGGAGACAGAGAGAGGCCGAACGGGAGAACAGTGTATTCGTACACTTTCCCCTCGAAACCGAATCTCAGGAATTTTCTGTGTGGGGGGTAAATTCCCACATGCTGGTACGCGTCCTTCAAATCGAGGGACGTCCAATAATCGTTGATTCTGATCGAGCGCAATAGCGCTACGTTCGTCAACATTTTGAAACTGTACTTTACCAGAAAATTGTTGAGGGCTTTTAGGTCCAGAATGGGCCTCAGCCCCCCCCCTTTCTTTGGCACAACGAAATAATGAGAATAAAACCCCAGACCGAGCTGATCTGTGGAAACTTCCCTGATCGCTCCTTTCCCCAATAAAGAGTGAATCTCCTCTCTCAGAATCAAAGCGGCCTGCCCCTTTGCGTGCGTGAATATCACTCTGTCTGACAAGGGAGGCTGGGTTGAGAATTGTAGCCTGTATCCCTGCCTCACGGTGCGAAGCACCCAGGGACACGGCTTGCATGCTTTCCATTGAGTTAAATGCCTTGACAAAGGATTCTGAATGGGAGCTGACGTCAGACCTAACGGAATGTGATTGATAGGAATGCACGGTATGTGCACCCCCGGACACGACTCTGACGTCACCGGTAACGCGGAAGTCAAAGGGACTCGAGACTGAGACACGTGACTTACTACTGAGCGTGACACCGTCTTGCTGTGAAGCGAGGGCCTTACGTTTAATGCCTTTATCACCGGCGACAACACTTTGTTGCACGGTGGGACAGGAGGCAGAGGAGGAGTGTAAAAAGGAACGCATTCTTGTAAACACGTCCTGTCTAAAACCCTGTTTAATACTGCTGTCGCAGCTGGGGCTGGGATAGCTAAACAAGAAAGACCTCTCTGCAACCTTCTTACCTTGACTGGCGCTTTGGCGCCCCCTCGTGTCGGAAGGGAGGAACACTTGTTGTTCCGGCCCTTGAGTTGAGGCTGTGGAACAATTAAACCTTTTATATTGGAAATGCCCCTTAAGGGGGTTTCCTTGAAGGCTGTTTGTGTTTGTGATTGTGGTACTGGGCATGCATAATTTATATATGGATGTCCCCACTGGGGATTCTCCATTGTGTG
This sequence comes from Nannobrachium achirus, assembly GCF_963921795.1. Lineage (NCBI taxonomy): Eukaryota > Metazoa > Chordata > Actinopteri > Myctophiformes > Myctophidae > Nannobrachium > Nannobrachium achirus. The sequence goes on along the minus strand of NC_137822.1, from coordinate 41,386,397 downwards.
TGCATTGTGAAAGAAGAGACCTTGTTTCGCAGACACATTCTTTACTTGGGAGAAAACATTTGGCACAGTAACAAAATTCACATTTACATTGGATTCCTCCACCCTGGGTGGCAGGATCAAAAGTGCACTGTGCTTGCGCGCTGGAGAGCCGTCCATGACCCTGTCTCCGTGCGCCGAGGGTGAGAAGGCCCTCTTTCTCAAAGTGTCATTTTCTCGACCCTCTCCCACGCCCCCTCACTGCTGCACTGTATGAAGGGCGAGCTGGTGGGCGCATCTCCTGGTGCTGGGAGCCCTGGTTGCTCTGACTTCTGTTCCTGCTCGTGCCCGAGGAGGAAGACGGAGCTCTAGGAGAACGATGGGGTTTCCCGCCCTGTCGGGGGGGTCCCTGATATCTCTCCCTATTACGGGAAGAGCGTCCTGAGTAGCCTGACTGTTCTTTCCCTTTATCAGGTTTACCCAAAACAGCATCCACCACTTCTTTTTGGGCTTTATTGGTGTCGGTGATGACACGGAGGAAGGGTAACGCTCCCTCGAAGAGACTGTTGGGGGCTGTGTCCAGGCCCCTCAGCTCCTCTCGCCTCTCGCTGGCCTTTGGTTCGTCGCCTTGGAAGGGGACTTTCTGCAGCCACCTGAACCTCTCCATGCTGACAGCGACGTCCATCCCTCTGCCAGCCCATTGGATGGCATGGACGTTGCTCACTATTGCCAGCTGTAGCATGGCATCCCATTCAGCATAGGCTTCAGGAGGGAGGCGGTCCTTGTTTTGGAGCAGCATCTCTGCCATGGCTCCATTCATCAGCCCCACCACGTTTAAACTTTTCACAGAGAGCCCTGCAGCTTTATAAACATTTTTAACCATGTTGGAGACCTTGTTCTCGTCCTTGTTCTTGAACTTGGGCACAGGCTCCTGAGTGAAGGGGCATTCCGTGGGTTTAAACTGGGCACAGAAGAACTGATTAGTGGCGACATCCACAGGGGGAAGGCCGCCCACGCCAAACTTGTCCTCATCCGCCAGTGAGGTTGACAGAGCCATCTTCCCGGGCTCTCTGTGTTCTTTCCATGTGGAATGGAGAGCTTCTTTGAGCCCCGGGGTAGCGGGTAGCTTCTGAGAGCGAGGGACTGGTGTCTGTACCTCTCTCTTGCCCGCAAACTTGATCTCCGTTGAGCTCGCAGGGCGAGGCTCCACTGGCATAGTGAGGCCCATCTTGGCCACCGCCAGCTCAACCACTGCCAGCAGGTCCAGTTCTTGTGGGGTGGATTCTGCTGTGGCGCCCACCTTCTCCTTATCCACCGCTGCCTTCTTGGCAGGGGCGATGGGGGGGGCTTGGGGTGAGGTGCGAGGGGTGCCGCCATGACGGGGGCTTAGCATCACAATGTCCTCACTTGTCTCCTCTTGAACCAAACCGTCCTCCTCCTCCTCCTCTTCATCTTCCTCCTCTTCTCCTTCCATGGCATCTTCCTCCTCCTCGGAGGTGCCAAACTCGTCCGAGCCACGAGGCACTTTACGTGGCACGTTCTGTTGGGACGTTAAGAGAGGGGGGAAAGAGGGGGGGGCGGTGACCGTTGGAGTCATCAGGAACGGGTTGGTGGGGTGAGGAGTCCCACTGGTGGCCGCCTCGGCGGCGACCGGAGACAATGGCCCCGCCTGGAGTGGTCCCTGGAGGCTAGCCTGCAGGGCGGCGGAGGCCTGGAGAGGCCCGGTGCTGGTCAAACCAGGACCGGGCGTGAAGGAGAAGCGCGGGGTAGAGCCGAACATGCCGGGTCCACCACTGTGCGCTGTGGTAGAAATAGTGTACATCGGAGCGAAGCTACTGCGGATAGGTTCGCAAACACTAGGAGCCGCCTGGACAAACCTTGCTGCGGTGCTGGAAACAGGCCCGCTTCTTTGTCCTGGCGTGGCGGGGATCTGAGCGCCGTGTTCCATCTGAGCTCCCCGAGCGACGTGGCTTTGTTTGGGCCTTGCAGCGTCCATGTTCATGACCACCAGCAGACGCTGGTGAAGAACGGCCGCGTCCATCGTCGCGCAGAACACGCAGCTGTTTGGGAAGTAGAAACCTTGCCAAGCGTGTTGTAGCTCCAGACAGCCCAGGCAGATGGAATGCGGGTCCTCAGCGGCGATGAAGCGGCTGCACTCCGGATCCCCGCAGCGTCGAGGGAGGGGTGGTGAAAACAGACCCTCGCTAGACATGACGACGGTAAGCTAAGCTAACCTAGGCTAGCCGCTTGTTATCGTTAGCAGCAAACAGCGAAGAACAAAACAGAGAAGAACAGACCAAGTTGAACGAAACCCGTGGGTGATGGTCCTACTCACCGCTAAGGCTAAAGTTGAATTCGAACTGATCTTAGACTGAGTAACTTGAAGAATTAATTATTTGTCGTAGAGTAACATGTGTAGACGTCCGTATCTCATGCGTGCAGAGGAACGGAAGAGGAAGTACACATGCCAGTCTCGCGCCTTATGCCCTCGGTTGGGGCGGGGCGTTTTGACTGGCATACCCTCCGACTTTGTCATTCGGGAGCATATGTGTAGCTCTGTATCGCACGCTAGGAGGCGCGATAACCCAAGAGGAGTGCATTTCGAGTAAATGACAGAAAACTTAACTATTATAAAATAAAATGACTTTATCAAAACTGACAATGATAAACCTGGAGCGGACATGAAAGAAACATAATGGATATAGGCCTAATAGGCCTGTCCTTTTTAAAGCATTACAGTATAAAGCATTACATAAATACACTGCTTATTATTTCAAATAATGATCCACATCCATCCTCCCAGGTTGTATCATGATTGCTTGCGATGGGAATTAAAACTCAATGGTCGCGAGTTTGTTTTATATCAGCAGAAATAGTCACTACCAGTCAGTCACAGACTGGAGTGGGAACAGCACACGAGTGCAAGTAGGCCTACACGCCCACTGCCTGATCTACAAACCTACAATGTGGCGCGGAGGGACGCAGTTTGATCTCGGAGATCTGATATGTTCTCTGCGCAACACAGTCATACGACTAATCATAAATCAGGCACCATGCCACCATGAGAAGCACCAGCAGACAGCGCGCAGAGGGGGAAAGTCGATCAGAGTTGATCCATGGATGAACGTGAAACGCGTCAAAGTGAACTCATAGTCATAGTATCATTTGAAGCTTTTTTTTTTTTCCGTTGCGTGAGGCAATGGTGTGTTTGTGAGTGGATAACATAATGTGTTTGTTTGTTTGTATGTGCGTCTGCACGCGTGTTGCAAGGCGAAGCTCTCGGAACAGTGACGTTTTGTATTCATTATATAAATTATTTATTTATTATTGCTGTGTTTGGGCCCGACTCAATCGGAATAGAATCCTGTAGCGTGCGGTGCGCCCGACTGTTCAAAACGGCTAGTGTGAGCCCGTTTAGATTCTCTGGCCAGATAATCTGAAAAAATGATCCTGTAGTGTTTAATTCTACCCGATTCAGTCGGGCCCGATGATCGTGTAGTGTATGGCCAGCTTGCTGGCCGCACACTAGCCGATAATCGGGCTATTTAATTACCCCCCCGACAATCGGGCTTCCTCCGACTGAAACGTGCCCGACTATCGGGCATGAACGTCGTCTAGCGTGAGGTCTCACAGATCCACTCGGAGCCCAGCCGAGTGGCTCGGAGGACGATCGGGGGTAGCCCGACTCTTTTCAAACATGTTTGATATTTTCCTGGATCAGTACTGGTCTGGAAGACTGGAATAGCAGCAGGGGACTGATTGAAAATAGGTACTAGGCCTACAGCAGCTGCTGATAGACGCAAGTCTCTGAGCATAGGCTACATATCTGAGTGACAGAGCTATCTCTTTTTCTCTCTCCACACACGCACGCACGCACGCAGGCACACACACACACACACACACACACACACACACACACACACACACACACACACACACACACACACACACACACACACACACACACACGAAATCAATCAATCAATCAACAAAGACGTAAAACTAGGCCAAACCAATTAGTGCAAGAGCCACAGCTGTCTGGACTCGCTAATAACTTTCCAGCTCTGCTCTCCTCCTCCAAGTTACATTAAACTTATGGTTCTCACTCTCAAATGTATGATAAACCTGTGCATTCTCCATGTTTCCACCTCAAAATGCTGGATTACAGTTCTTCAAATGGACCAGACAGAACCGTCCTCTCTTTCTTTCTCTCTCTCTCTCTGGGACATTGGATTTGGATCTCCGTGCCCTCGGATCTTTTTTTAATGATTATATTTGATTGATCCATCCGCCCACACCGCGATAATTTGTTAAAAGACAGGGATTGAAAGCCTAGGCCATGGCCACTAAAGTAAAAGCAGACACTTGCCTGTCTTGAACTTGAACCTGTATTGAACTTGAACCGTCCGTGGTGGAAGCAGCCTACAACAGCAGCTCACCCCACGTCAGTCACTTTCTCTGATGGTCCGTGCACGGTGCAGTTATGTAATCTCTACTCCTTTCAAGTTCCAATTGGCCATAGGTACAGCGTGTAGCTTAATTAATGGGCCATCAGCAACTCGTTGTTTGATCTACCAGCTGGGTTAACAACTCCTGGCTACTCCGGGCACAGCGCGCCCCGCATAGCCAGGCGTTTCGCACGCACAAGTATTTTAACAGACAGCAGGTTTAGAAAATATGCGCGCACGTTACCTTAACTATTATAAAATAAAATGACTTTATCAAAACTGACAATGATAAACCTGGATATGGATATAGGCCTAATAGGCCTGTCCTTTTTAAAGCATTACAGTATATTTGGGACTAAAAACAAGTTCCCCCCCAAAAAAGCAATACACATAAATACACTGCTTATTATTTCAAATAATGATCCACATCCATCCTCCCAGGTTGTATCATGATTGCTTGCGATGGGAATTAAAACTCAATGGTCGCGAGTTTGTTTTATATCAGCAGAAATAGTCACTACCAGTCAGTCACAGACTGAAGTGGGAACAGCACACGAGTGCAAGTAGCCTACGCGCACTGCCTGATCTACAAACCCTACAATGTGGCGCGGAGGGACGCAGTTTGATCTTGGAAATCTAATGTTCTGTGCGCCACACAGTCATACGACTAATCATAAATCAGGCACCATGAGAAGCAGACAGCACGCAGCACACAGCAGTGATAGAGACAGAGAGGGTAAAAGTCAGAGAGTTGAACAGAGGCATGGATTGACATGAAACGTGTCAAAGTGAACTCATATGATCATCAAAATGGGACACAATTGAAGCGTTTTTTTTTCTCCATTGCGCGAAGCGATGGTGTGTTGTGTGGATAACGTTAGTGTGTTGTTGTGTGCGTGTGCGTGTGTGTGTGTGTGTGTTGCAAGGCGAAGAACAGCCCCGTGACATTTTGTATTTTATATTATGTAGGCTATTATTGCTTTGTTAAGGCCCGACTCAATCTGAATAGAATCCTGTAGCGTGCGGAGCGCCCGACTGTTCAAAACGGCTAGTCTGAGCCCGTTTAGATTATCTGTTAAAATAATCTGAAAAAATGATCCTGTAGTGTTTAATTCTACCCGATTCAGTCGGGCCCGATTATCGTGTAGTGTATGGCCAGCTTAAGGGAGTCCCCACATGATTGTGAGGGGTCCCCAGAGGACAGTGAGGTGACATTGTATGGACTCTTAAGATCTTTTTAATAGAAAGAAAGAAAGAAAGAAAGAAAGAAAGAAAGAAAGAATCTATGAAGATAGATTCCACCTGGAGATTAATGAACACTGACACTTAACTTTACTTCATTGGTCAATTTATCAGATCTACAAGTCATCCTTTGTGGTTTACATTCTTGCATTAATTTAGGAGGATTTGTTAATCTACTCCATTGTGGACAATAATGCATCTTTATTTACATCCATGCTGCATGTTGTGTTAATGTGTCAGTGAATCAAAGCAATACAGCCCATTGTTGAGTGAATTGAACTCTCATGCAACCAGGAGTGGAGACTAAAGAAGTGCGGGCACTGCAGGAGTGGGCACTAAGGGTGGACATTAAAGAAGAGTGGGCATTAAAGAGTGGGCACTAAATATGATGAGGTACAACTTCATCAAACTTTCTGATGCTGCATGAAGGACCATCCTTATCTCTGGTACTCTGACCTGTACTTGTCATTATGATGATGGGGTGGCTTTGATGGTCAATTCTGCCATCTCTTGGCAAAATGAAGCAACTGCAGTCACAGTGCCATACAATGATTATCCACTTTGGATTGACTGTTATTTACTGACATTTACACTGGATAGATTGTTTATTTGGGCCTATCCTCTGTGAAAAAGGGCAAGTGCACTTTGACTACCTACTTATATTCATAGCCTACCTGATTATACCAACATTAATACTGTTTAATCTACAGTCTGCTACCGTGTGAGAGTATAGCAGACAGTTTGTCTTTCAAAAAATAAAAATAAAATAAAATTGAAAATAAAACTGCCAATCTACAAGTTTAAAGGACAACAAGGGTTGATATTTTAGCATGTGTATTTTAACTATCAATAACAACTACGTTTAACTCAGTCGGTGCCATATTTAAAGTGGGATGACCTCTTATATTGCCGGTTCACCAACAAAGGGTTAAAAAAATAGTGTGCACGCTGGTGCACACATTCGTGCACAGATCATGCACTATGCATGTGCATGCTTTTCACAGCTTTCAAACAAAAAAATCCGCTTGGAAATCCGTTCAGGCATTCAGGAGAAAGGGGCCCTTATGTTTTCTTCAAATGTAAACAAACATGGCTGCCATGTTTGAAAGATGGGGTTGGTATGGGGGTTAAACATGCAATTTCGCGATCGCGATCATGCCTAGTACACTGTTGGAGGTCCAAAAATTTTTTTTTCAAAAAAATTTTTTTCAATTTTTTTTTTTTTTTTTTTTTTATTATTTAAAAAAAAAAGACGTTCAGAAGACGTCTGGCAGGGAGGTCCATAGTGAAAAAGACGTTTTAAAGACGTTTTTATCATAGAAACATATTTTTTGGCAGGGTATGAGTTAATGTAGATATATATCTGTTTTTATTAAAATGTATTAATTTCTTAAGACTAATTATACTACTACTACTGCTAAAAATAATAACTTGCAAAAAACTTCAAACTATAATAAAGAATACATCATGGATTATAGTAACACTAGAAAATAAACTCCAACATGAAGAAGAAAATAGATGAATTACTGCTATACAAACACAACACAATTTTATACAAAAATACGTTTTCATCAGGAATTAAAAAAAAAAGACAGTCTCTGCTTTTCTAAATTAGTAACATTTGATCAGAAACCAGCTTGTAGAAAACCAATCGTATTCATAATTATAGATTACAGATCATAGATCTAAAACCAATGGCAGTAGACAGTAAGTTACTGCAGTCAGCCTTGGTTTTGAGTTGGGTTTTGTCTAAACTGCAATTTTTAACTCTGCTAAAACTGAACAGAAACTTTGTCAAAAGATAAAACAGTCATCATCAATTAGTTAACTACATTTTTCACCAAAGATGCAGTTACTGCACTCTGGCTTTGTATATGGAAGCATACTTACATACAAAAACCTAATGCCATGCATATTATTATGTCCTAAAAAATATACAATATTTACAAAAAAAAAAAAAAAACATTTGTGTCATGTCATGGAGGCATACACTATCTTCAAAGTGCCAGCATACAATAGCTAATGTGCGTCTTATAAAATCACTCTAAAGTCTTGTTGGTATGATTATTATTATTATTATTTTTTTAACAATCACAATGCTTCTCAATGGAACAGATTGTATATACAGTGGCAATAAAATTAACTACACATTTTCAGAACATTAAAGAAAACACGTCTAAAACAGCTTGGTTGTTGGATAAGGTCACTTTTTGTGAACCTGCCAGTCTGTAAAGTGTTAAACCAAATTAAATAAATACAGACATAGCACAACTGTTACTGAATAGAAGGTCATGCTTATACGCCATTATGCTGTTTTGTTCAAAACTGGACTATTGATGTCATTATTTTCTAAAGGAAATAGTGGTAGATAGGTTAACTAAGGGAAAATAAACAGGAAAGAAATGAAAATAAAATAAAAGATTAAGGCCGCTAATAATACCACCAATAAGAATGATAGTCTCATCCTAAGGTCGTCCATGGGGTCTCCAGGTTGGGCGTCATCTTGGAGCTCAGCTGTGATGTCAGGGTTGGTGTCCACGTCATCATACACCTGCTGTGGATCCTCTACCTCATAGATCACTGCATCTGTACACACACACACACACACACACACACACACACACACACACACACACACACACACACACACACACACACACACACACACACACACACACACACACACACACACACACACACACACACACTCTTTTATTATTGTTGTTGTTATTAATTGTGTGATTTCATAAAAATGAAAGTAACAGTGGCTCCAACTTTGCATGTTGAGCTAGCGAATACAGGAAAGGTCAACCTAAAACAAACTCGACCCAAACTCGTTTCCCAACGAGTCTGTGACCTTAAGCTAGATGCAGAATAGACCGAAATCTAATCTTTACTTCGGGGGGTCCCTGGAACCAAATATTTTGCGATAGGGGTCCATCCGTGGAACAAAATATTTTGAGATGGGGGTCCGCGGCCAAAAACAAATTTTTGGGGGTCCTTAACCACTGATAAGCACATTCTACAAATCCTAACAGTTTTCTGAAAAAAAAAAAAGAAAAAAAAAACGTATGTTGCTATCATTGTTTCTCAAACTTTGTCATGTCAAGGACCCCCAGAATGTATTTGGCCACAGCCCCATCGCAAAATATTTTGTTCCAGGGACCCCCAGAAGCAAAGATTTGATTTTGGTCTATTCTGCATCTAGCTTAAGGCAACAGACCCGTTGGGAAACGCGCGGTCGTGCCAATTAGTTCGACTTTGTTTTAGGTCGACCTTTCCTGCTGCCGAGCTAGCTTACATGCTATGCCCAGGATACTGTTTGTGTGTGAGCACAGCACATAAGCCAAACTCTGCACATACTTTGGGTGCTCACTGCTAATATCTTCCACCGGGTGTGGACTAGTTATTATTGTCTCCACCAGGCCAAAAGGCATGGGGAGACTATGTTTTTCATTGTGTGTTATTTGCTATGTCCATGAATTGAATAGCAATGAACTCCGACGTAAACAAGACAGTAAAAGGACTTAGTTGGGGTGTTCCTTTTACTCAGGGTGTTTAACTATATTCAATCAATCAATGCTTTCATAAAGACAACAGTAACAGTGGCTCCAACTTTCCTGCATGTTGAGTGTTGGTGTGGAGAGGTTGTGGGCTGTGGACCACGGTAACTTCCTCCTCATGGATGACATCATCAGACAAGGAGGAAGTACTTCCTGCAGGGTTCACAGTGACCTCTGACCTCTCTGACCTCCATCCTGCTTTCAACATGACAAGAACATACAGTAGAACTAGAACTCTAAACAACATGACAAGAACATACAGTAGAACTAGAACTCTAAACAACATGACAAGAACATACAGTAGAACTAGAACTCTAAACAACATGACAAGAACATACAGTAGAACTAGAACTCTAAACAACATGACAAGAACACAGTAGAACTAGAACTCTAAACAACATGACAAGAACATACAGTAGCAGCACTAACTCTAAACAAAAACAACTTGATGTTCCATGATTTTGTACCCCATTTTTCAGTGCCAATTGCCTAAACTGTAATCCTGGGCCCTGCTCTTTCTCTGCCAACCTGGGGAGAGCCCCGAAATGAGCTCATGCTTCCTTCAACGCAGTCCAAGTGAGCCGGCCACTTCTTATCACCTGACACAGGGGAGTTTCAGGCTGGCCAGGGGGAAGCAGTTTAGAGACCAGGATTACAGACATCGCTACTCATATCCTCCTACCAGTTCAAATGACAAAATACACACTACATTGCTCTCAGCACTATTTATGTGACTATTTACCCTTTCTTGTTATCTGTGTCTAAATAACTAACTATGCTGCTGTGAGGTGACTGCTTACTCTGATTTCACTCTTGTAAGCAGCTCTGGATGAGAGTGTCTGCTAAATGTCTATTCTGTAAGCTGTCAACATGTAAACTGTTAAACTGTACATGAAAGAGGACTAGGATTTAGTTGGAGGTTGAAGCACATTTTGTCGACTATAATGAGATAATAAACACAACGGTGTGGTTTTATAGGCCTACAGAGTTGTGCCCTTTGTCATAGTGAGACTATCACACTGTGATGAGAATGTAAATATCACTCACCAAGTTGACGCAAGACTTTCATTTCATTTGCAGTGATGCCAATCTCCTCATATTCATGGCCTGGGACAACCGGGCTCTCCGGCTCTGCAGGCATGCTCTCTAATGATTCAGCTATGACCGCTGCATACGTACAGAATGGTATTTACTAGTTAACATGATGTTTAGACAGATGCATGGTTCATTGTAAATGGTAAATGTTTAAATTATATAGTGCTTTTTATCCAAAGCCTTCACAATGATTGTGCATTACATTCACCTATTCACACACATTCATACACCGATGGCAGAGGAAACCATGCAAGCACCAACCCGAACACGTCGACATTAACTTTAGGGGAGCCCGGGATCGAGTTCGATCCCAGGCTCCTGGCTCTACCAGCCGCTCTACCGGCCACTCTACCCCTGAGCTACTCCTGCTCCATTGTTTACCAGGTATCCTAGATTAAAATTAACAGAAAGTTATTTAGATATCATGTTGTTTAGACAGATGCGAGGTATATTGTTGGAATCCTAGTTTCTATTACTATTTACCCTGTCGTTGTTAACTAGTGTTGATGCTGCTTACTCTGATCTCACTCTTAAGCAGCTCTGGATAAGAGGTTTCATTTCATTTAAATATCACTCACCAAGTTGATCCAAGACTTTCATTTCATTTGCAGTGATGCCAATCTCCTCATATTCAACACCTTCATCCCCTTGGTCTTTTTGTGAAGATTGTCTTACTAGATGACAACACAAGTTAGAAAACTACTGGTGAAAAAATATATATATTTTACTGTTTTATATGCAGCTTTACTGTATTAATAATAATAATTATTATTATAATTATAGGATAAAAATGTTTTCACAACATGTCGCATACGTGCACACAGACAGACAGACAGACAGACAGACAGACAGACAGACAGACAGACAGACAGACAGACAGACAGACAGACAGACAGACAGACAGACAGACAGACACACACACACACACACACACACACACACACACGCGCACGCACGCACACACACACACACACACACACACATTATTGACATGATGTTCAAGCCTCCTATTGACACAGTTCATATAAAAGAGAATAATTATCCTATGACTACAACAACTTAAATAGATTACATGAATATAACGTTACTCACAAACAGTGGCATGTGTTTTTCTCACACACAGGCTGAGGAGAATCAGCAGCAGCACAATCACAAGGACTGTGACAATCCTGGTGACCTCTTTAGGATCAAATTCTGAAAATCACTTTGTGTAGTTAATTTACATGTTGTTGGTTGAATAAAACAAACTAGAAAAGATGAATCGACAGGGAAACTGATTATTTTCTTCTTTTTTTCAAAAATCTCAAAAATGATAAAAGATTGTAAAAAAGAAAAGTACAAGCAAAACTCTAGCTCAATTCTAGCTCAAAGAATGGAATAGAATGCCAGAAAAAGTGGCGGAATAAATAAAGAAGATCGTTAGTGTTCACTCATGACAGTTAAAATCACAAGAAAGGAAAGGAAAGAAAAGCAAAGGAAAGGAAAGGAAAGGAAAAAATATACTAATTTAGTTTGACAGTATGAGTTCAGTTGTTACTGCTGATAAATGGTAAATGGTGCATTTATATAGCGCTTTTATCCAAAGCGCTTTACAATGTGCATTACATTCACCCATTCACACACACATTCATACACCGGTGGCGGTGGAAACCATGCAAGGCACCAACCAACTCACCGGGAGCAACTTGGGGTTCAGTGTCTTGCCCAAGGACACTTCGACAGGAGACAGGAGAAGCTGGGATTTGAACCGCCAACCCATGGATCATTGGCCAACCCACTCTAAGGACCCTGCTCATTCTACGGGTTTTCGACCCCTGCCCCCGCTTGGCCCCCCCGGGGGCCTCCGGGGCGCCCGCTTTTGCCACAGCCCCGGGCCAGTGCCGCCCCAGGCCCGAGAAAAGCGCCCGGGGCACGCCAGCGTGGCCCGGTGTGCCCGCGAACGGCCTCGGCCCCCGGATATTGAAACGCCGAGGCCCGTCGTTTCAAATCTGGCCGCTGCGTTTCATTTCCGGCATGACCCGCCTCCACGCCTGTGGTGGGCGTGTGGATGGGCATGGCTTGGCCCCATGTAAATTAGGTTTATAGTATGCTATTACCAATGCAGCATTTTTCCTGAAAGTGATTTTAATAACTATAAAAAAAATACATTTAAAATGTGTTTAGTTCTGTTTACAGGTGCAGTGGCCACACACACACACACACACACACACACACACACACACACACACACACACACACACACACACACACACACACACACACACACACACACACACACACACACACACACACACACACACACACACACAATTTGACAATTGGCCAATATTTAATTTGTCATTTTAGAGGTTTATATTAAAAAGTCCTTATATTGTCACTAGAAATGTGCAGATACCCTCTATACCAGGGGTCTTCAACCTTTTCAGGCCAAGGACCCCTTAGTCAAGAAAGAGATGAAGCAGGGACCCCCACAACCCATAGATACCATATAGTTTCATCATTTGATAGCATAATAATCTGTGTATTTTTTTTTTCATGTCACAAACACAAATTGATTCATGTCAATTTGTGTTTTCAGATATTTAACCACTTGAACCATCAATACTTAATAAACTTTACCTTTCATTCAGTACTTAGTCTGCTCTTTTTCCCCTCTACACCAAATCTCTTTAGCTGAAAATAGCCGATCTACAAGCTCACGCCTTGTGAGCTTGTAGATCGGCTATTTTTGGCTAAAGATATCAGAATATGGACGCCAGGGTTCAAGTGGTTAATATAAAAAATCACACAAAGATTTGGAGGACCCCCTGTTGTAGCTCTGAGGTCCCCCTAGGGGTCCCGGACCTCCTGTTGAAGACCGCTGCTCTATACACTTTGACTTTATGTTGGTTTTTTTTTTACTGTTGAGTGAGAAAACAATGTTGCACATTAAGTTAATCATCTGGGGACCCCTCACAATAATTTAGGGACCCCTCTGGGGGTCCCGACCCACAGGTTGAGAACCACTGCTGTAAACAACATAGCACTGTGTACTGTGAATTAACCAGCCAGCTAGCTGTTAATCTGAAGATCGCCTCGTTCCCAGCCTTTACTCACTGAGTAAAAGCTACGGTGAGTCAGTTTAACTCTAATCTTCAATTCTACTGCTGTTTTTGATCACTTGATGCATTATATTACTCATGTCATTAAGTTATGTCTGACAGTTTCCAATAAAAACAAGCAGTGTGCAGGAAAAGTCATACTTTTTAAACTACTCAAATCATTCAGTAATAATTGTATCTATCAGCTACTTATGTTATCAAACTCCTAAAGGTGCTGCCAGTGCATAACTTGAACCCCAGCATGCATATTCTGGGGGGGAACATTAGCCAGAAATAGATGATTTGCAAGCTCACAACATGACATGGTGCATTGTCACAAATTGATTGATCTACAAGCTCAATTGTGAGCTTGTATTCTGATAGTAATCATTGCTGCTAGAGCAGTGGTCCATCGTTTTTAATTTCAAGGACCCCCATAACTTTGACATTGTCTACATGGAACCACACCTGTAAGGGTTCATTTGGTTACACTTGTACACTGTCAGAGTTACAAACGTGTGTCCATTTGTTTTAATATCAATCAATATGATGGGGACCACCGTGGGGGTCCTCAGACCCACATACATTATAAGTTGGGTTACAAATTTAATCCAAGAGCCCCACAAAGATCAGCTTATTCATGGACATTTCTTTTAACAAATTGAGAGGGAAATTGAGAGAGATGGGATTGGGAATACAGAGCCATTTAAATTCTTATTTTCACAAATAATTCTCACTTGCAGCAATAAGTATAGCAAATGACAAATTGACATCACTCAATTCTGTCTTACAGAAGCAGAATCTTCTAGGCACTTGCAGATCCTGGACTTCTGGGAAGGTTGAAGAGGCATACATCACTTTCATCGACTATGCAGGCCTACGCAGGCCTTAACCATGGGAATGTCCCCACTTAAGACCCGATCACATTTTACCAGTGGTTAAAGGGTGTGACTTAAATGTATGTATTGGGGAAAGAAAGATGGTCATGTTACTGCAATAATAAATACAAAAGTTGTACAACTTGAAACCATGATGCAATGGGAGTTTTTAATAAAAACCTGTTTCAACAACAATGTTTGTCCAGTTATGCAATACTATAAAATTTCCAATATTTCTCTGTACACCAAATGTCTTTGCCGAAATAGCAGATCTACTAGCTATCAATGTGATCCCTTGTGAGCTTGTAGATACTGGTATTTTCACCAAATGTTCATATTAGGGTTCATATGGTTATGGTGCAATGGAGCAATGTGACTGAGATAGCCAAAGTGTTACTACAAGGTGGGCTGCTTATTTTTATTAAGCACTTGAACCCTAGCATCCCTCTTCTGCGGAACATAAGCCAAAAATAGCAAGTCACAAGTTTGTTGTGAGCTTGTAGATCGGCTATTTTCTGCAAAGAGGTTTTGTGGTGAGGGGAAGAGGAGCCAAGGATTGTCTAACAAACAACCATTTACACAACACGGATGATATTAAATGGAGCAACAATTTTATGCAATATGTAGTGGTCTCTGCTTGATCGGTCTCAGCTAAGGGGTCCTTGGCCTGAACATGTTGAAGACCCCTGCAGTAGAAAGTACGCGTCGATGACAAGCTATGGTCATCTCTGGAACCCAAGGCCAGATGCAGGAGGAGGCAGAACAGCTGATCACATCTCTGAAAGATAAAAAAAAAAAAAAATTGGGTGTAAAACAAATGGCAAGTAATCCACTTGAAAATGTATCTTCTGTTTACTTGAGCAGAAGAGACAGGGAGCAGAAATAACACTGACAGTGGTTCACCTTTAGGAGTTTGATAGCATAAAAGTAGCTTATAGATAAAAGTATTACTGAAGGACTTGAATAATTTAAATAACTGCATTAGTGAATTAAATAATGACTCTTCCTGCACACTGACAGTGGTTCTCAAAGAATAACGGCCCGTTCACGCCAATAATTACGTGTGAACGACCGTCACCTTAAGCTTTGAATATTAGCATTTACATTGTGTAAGATCTGTTGATATTGGCCACATATTAAGACCTTTCATGATAAATACAATGGGGGAAAATCGCTGTCATTAGCATTCTTAGCTTCCATTCAGTATCCACTACATTGTCATGGCACATATCCCAGATTGACCAGATAAAACACCCATTGCCCTGATATAGATGAGCAAAAACGTTGCACTGTCATCTCTCTTAAAAGATTATAGTCAGATTGAGCCATGGCTGTACATTATTGTAAACACTGCAGTCTAAAGCCAACTCCTAATGTACATCTGGACTAGTTTCCCAACTCCAAATGACACAAAACGTCACCACATGATGCTTAATAAGCCAAACATCCCTGAGTCTAATTAAGGCACTGTCCTGTCAGAATTTTGACTTTGATAGCAGCAACATGTCATTTAATTCCATGTTGAAAAAGGCGAGGCTAGCATGCTAACAGCAGGCTACTCTAGCCATTTACCATGCTAACAGCAGGCTACTGTATTCTTTTGTTTAATCATATGGACAAATTCAAACCTGCCTATTAATCACACAATGTTGGACCTGTTTTTCGTTGCAAATTCTAATCATTAGACTATAATGTGCACTTACCTCTTGATACTGTGGTTATGCTCTTGGTGCCCTCCACGATTTACTGTGAATAAATGAATGCAGCTACAGTTCCTCCTCCTGTCCTGTTAACTCTGTGTTAGAGATGGGACGTTTGCGAACGAATCAAGTCCTTTGAACGGTTCTTTGAAATGAACGATGGGATCCGGTTCGCATATAGTAACTGAATGGGCCATTCTTTTGAACGGCTCTTTGAAATGAACGAATTCCAGAGATCCGGCTCACTTTAAAGAGACATAAATCCCATCTCTACACTGCAGAGAGAGCAGACACTAGCACTAGAATAGATGACAAGTTTACTCTTTAAAAAATGCAGCAAATGCTGCCAGGTAACAAAACGAGGGTTTATCTTGGCAGGCCTTGGCAGATAAAACATTTAAAATTTTAACAGCTATATTTTTATGAATTAAATTAGCCTGCACTCCAGTGGAAAATCCAACATGGCCGCTCAGTGAAAAACTGATATTATCCTAGATAAAGTACTATGTTCTATCCGTCTGTCTTTCAATGTTATATGAGATACTTAAAGTGTGGTTCCTGTGGAAATAAGCCTCGGCTTTCTAGGATCTCCTTTTAGTTGACCTTGTACCAGTGATTTGTACTGTCATGAAACTGTACTTTTTTCTATTGCAAACTTCTAATAAATTCTTCAATCAATCAATCAATCAGTGTTCTGAAAGCCAGAGGGAGTTTGACTGACAGGCAGGCCGGCCAATGGGGCGACACGACCGCCTTGCATCACTCCAAAGCCCTGACCAATGGGGTGGCTCCCCAATTGGACTCTGAATTAGACCCTGGAATGAGAACATCATTTCCCACTGGACTCTACCTCCTGAGCTACAGCCGCCCACAAATTGATGAAAGTAGTTGTGATGCCTTCACTATAGATTAGTGAACTGCTTATGAAAGTATACTGCATGTACCTGGAGGAGGAGGAGGAGGAGGAGGAGGACGACGTTCATCACAATAGATCTCAGCTGGTTGGACATTCTTACAAGACTTCCGGTGGACACAGTCTTTGATGTTCAAATGATCTTCTGTGCAAACCAGAGTGATTTCCAGGTCCTAAAGTCAAAATCAAAACCTACTTTTTAGTGTTTGATAGTTTTTTCCACCTTGCTTTCAGACAGGAATGTCAAACAAAAACATCTTTCACACAAAATAATGCACAGAACGCAGTGATGAGCCGTCTTATTATGACGTCAATGTGACTTAAAAGACAAAGCAGACAAAATAGTTGTTTACCTCCTCTGTGGATTTCACATCTGTCTTAATGTTCTCCTTGACTTCACCACAACCAAGCTCCTTGCACAGCTGGTTCTTAATGTCCTTTGTTACATTTAGAGGACACACATGCTCCCACTCATCTTGGTATTGGACACTAAGTGTGCCTCCACACTCCTCTGTGGTTCTGAACCTGATGCCACCTGTAACAAGTGAAATGAAAATCTGTGCTTTATTTCCTGTCATGTGGAAACACTGCTGCATCCAAACTTTTGAACATCAAATGAAAATAAAAAACTGAAAATATCCCACAGACCCTACTCCTACTGTATAGGTCTTTGTCCACTTCAATGTTCAAAAAGCATATTTTACAGAAAATTGATTTCTTCTCTTTTTTCATTAGAACATAACACATCAGTAAACAATACTGAAGTAAAAGATTGTGTCAAAAAAACAACCTGATATAGAATATAGTAGCCACTACAGTATACTGCAGGGGTATTCAACAAAATTGTCCAGGGGGCCACATTGACAGAAACCCAAGGGGCCGGGGGCCGCACTAACGTATCCCCCCCACACACACACACACACACACCACCACCACATTTTCACACTACATTTTCACAAACAAGCACATTTTCATCTAACTACATTGCAAAGCAGAATACTTTTCAAGTAGAATACTTTTCATGTTAATGTGCTTAATTTCTGTTCAACAAGTTGACAACTGTACACATGCTTTCTTGTTTAAAACCTAGTGCTAACTACATCACACTAGTGATGGCCAACCTGGCTTTGATGCTATCTTAGAGTAGATGTCGACCTTATTGACAGTGCACACACAATTGCCTTCTTTGATGCTTTAACGATGCTCAACGAGGATCAGGTGGGTCGCAGACACACACACACAACACTCTGCTGCAGTGCTCTGACTGGAGTCTCTTCACTTGAATATGATGGAATATGATTAGGGATTACTAAGATGAAGCTCACGTTTCATATCGCGCAAACCATATCTATAACGTTCATTAGTCTCCACAAAAAAAAAAGATTTTGGATTTTTTTTTTTTTTTCAAAAATCTTTTTTTTTTTTTTTTCAAAATTGCTCCAGGGGCCACAAGGAAGGTCCCCGCGGGCCGCATTTGGCCCGCGGGCCGCCAGTTGAATACCCATGGTATACTGTATGACATACAACATGTTAAAATGATAGAGCCTTCTTCTGCAGACATCTTTATATTACAAAAGAGTAAGTGATCTACTTCCGGGTCATGTATCGCTAACTTAAATACCAAACCACTTGGCCAAGATGTACTACATACCGGTATGTACTAAATATAGCTTAAAAATTCAAACACCCATGTCACCTTTGCAAGATGTCGTTTCCAAACCTCTGTATACAGTTGTATTCGTTATTACCCTCATATTTTGCCTCTGTATAAAATAGTCCGCCGGTCAAATATGTCCGACCGGAAACGTGCGCTGCGGCACAATAGTTCCGCCACAATAGTTCCCCCCCCCCCCCCCCCCCCCCCCCCCCCATTTTTTTCTTTTTTTTTTAACGTTTTTTTTTTTTTTCCTTTTTTTTTTACTTTTTTTTTTTTTTTTTTTTTTAACTAGATGTGAGCGGCCCGAAGGGCCGCGACCCTCTAGTTCTTTACAAAAACAAATCATAAGAGTGTCTCTTCTCACAGGTAAATAAAAGCATTGACCTGAACAGTAGACAGACACCAGTCCTCCAGCACACTGACCCAGGACCGTCTCACACTGCCCAAGACTGGACTCAGAGCCCAGGCAACGGACGTGGTAAACATCTGACCCAGTTCTTCCATGTTGTTTAAAGAACACAGCACGGCCACAGTCCTTCTCTTGGCAAACTATGTGTGAATGTTGGTCATCCCAGTGGTCACTGCACACCCTGATGTCATTGATCCACACCTCACCAGAGCAGTCCCTATACCCTATGGCTATTAGGCTAACCCAAGGGTTATCTGGGAAAACACAAACAACAACAAATGAACAAAAAACAATCCCACAACCACAAAGATGTGATAGCTTTTCCCACTTAAACATGAATCAGTCTTGATATTAAATCACATTTTGAACTCATTATCTTTTTTTAAATTGTTTTATAATTTTTTAGCGTGTGGAAGGAACACGTTATTCCAACCAGTTTCTTTCTTCTCCACCAGGTGCCCCGGCTGGCCAGGGGGAGGCAATATAGAGACCAGGATTACACATTACAATCTGGTGTGTTAAATTTAATACAACTCTTATTGTTTAAAAATGGGCTGGGTAAAATCCTGGTTGTCAATTAATTTGATTACAATTAATAATTAAATTTAAATAACTTCATTTAATTTGTTGTCGTTTTAGTTTTGAATTACACTTTTGGTAATACTATTTATTACCATTTGAGATGTAGCAGTAATAATTGTTATTACTCTAGCATTGAAGGTGTATTAATAATAATTGGAGGTATTGGAGGTATATTAGTAATAACTGTCATATACCCCAGCATTGGAGTAGGACCCCTTGGTTCCAGGAGGTTGTATTTTCGAGGTCGACCCCTTGGTTCCAGGAGGTTGTATTTTCACTCTCACAGTCCCAGATGGTCTTTGGGTTCTTCACATGGCTACAGTTGAAACTCTTCTCCCACAGATCAGAGGAACTATTTAATACTGTATGGCTTTTATAACCACGGTTCAGATGACGGCACAGTTTGTCTCCCTCTTTTTCTGTCCAGCCATGGCTAGAAACCATTCTGGATCCATTCTGGCTGTGAACAATCACTTGTCCCTCAAAGTAGTTGCTCCATCTTTGTTTTGGACCTTGTAATCTGATCTTCTGCCAGTCTAGGATGAGAAGCAACAGAGACAGAGAATAGTAGATGAAAACCAACAAATATGAATGATTGTCTCAGTTCAAAAGATTGTTATAAAATCACGTACTACTACTACACATTCACAAAAAGGCTATTACTGTAATGTGCACAGTATCCTGTACAAAACCTATTAGTTTAAGTCAGTTACTGTTACAGTGCCTGTACAAAACCTATTAGTTTAAGTCAGTTGGAATCAGATGAAAGCATTTAAAACCTACCAGAACACTGGAGACCACCCAGAGTACATTGTCCTTTGTCCTGTAAAGTAACATTACAGTCTGCCAGCTTGTTGCTGTTTGCAGGACAACTCAGTCCTGACACCACTTCAGGTGGACTTTGTGGTAAAGGTCCAAAGAATTCAACAGGCTCTCCGGTCTCTCCACATCGCAGCTCTCTGCAGATGGTATTTTGGACATCGGTGTCATTCAGGGTTTCTTTACAGACAGGGTGTCGTTGACCTCGATAGAGTATCTTCACATTTCCAGAACAATGATCCCTGGAATCCTTGAAATCGGCCTTGACACTGGCTGTATGGAAATAGTATTGAAAAAAGAAACTGTGAAATCTATGCGTGTACAGACT
Source organism: Nannobrachium achirus (assembly GCF_963921795.1). Lineage (NCBI taxonomy): Eukaryota > Metazoa > Chordata > Actinopteri > Myctophiformes > Myctophidae > Nannobrachium > Nannobrachium achirus. The sequence continues at coordinate 41,365,707 of NC_137822.1, read as the reverse complement.
CAGAGATAACATAATGTCACAGGTACAACTAAAATTACATTAGCATAAGTACCACTGAAATTACATTAGCATACAGCCTAAACTAATGTCTAAAAGCTGCATGTTGGAAAGTCAGAACTCTCCGACAAAACATTCGGTGGTCGAAGACAGTATGGACAAGCCTTTAAGTTAAAGCATAAGAGCTGGTACTTAAAGGAGGACTTCACCACTTTTCAATTAGATTTTTTTCTACTCAGTTTGGGTCTCATAGGAGAGCTGTGGGTGGGTCAAATCCTTCCACCGGTGACATCATCAATGGGAAATGCAAGCTAATATAAACTGCAGGCTTTCTATTCCTGAAAAGTTGCAATGTTAAAGTGGAAGCCATTGTTCTCGTGATAATAAAAATATATATATTCTTTTTCAAAAACATTGTTTAAAAAAAATCTGTCAAACGATGATGTCACCGGTGGAAGGATTTGACAGCTCTCCTATGAGACCCAGACTGAGTAGAAAAAAATAGTGCTATTTTATTATGAACATTAGTGAGGACCTATTATATGAAGACAGGTTGAAAAGTGGTGAAGTCCTCCTTTAAGACAATCAAAATACAGCCCTTAGTCTAGTGTCTTCATGTCTTACTGATGTTGATGTTTTGTGAAAAGCATTCTGAATAGCCTTGTTGTTGAAATGCAATACAAATAAACTTGCCTTTTCTATAACAATCTACAAACAAATGAGTATTCTAATCTTTGTGTAGGTTTACCCTGGCAAACAACGAAGGCCGCCTTGTCACCACAGTTGGTCAGTGGCTCTGGTTTCACGATGATGCTCTCAGTCAGGTTGGTGGTGTGATTGGTCGGGTACATTGCCAGGATGGTCACATTCCCCTTGATGTTCTGCTCCATACCGGTGAAGGCAGCTCCACAGCCCAGGTCTTTACACAGCATTTCAGAATTAGCTTCAGTCCAGGTGTGTGCACACACACCCCCACAGCCTGCATGGGTGCACACCTGCACTGTCCCCCAACACTGCTCTGACAGCGCTGCAGTAATAGTACCTGTTGAAATACACGTTAAAATCAAACAGAAAATCTGAAAATAGTGAGGACCTCTTACCCAACTATATTCTGTAGAATACTCATTGTGGGTAAGAAATAATGTTACCATGATAAATAGAAAATCAAACTAATCACACACAACAGCAACATTACAGCAACGTTACAAGGGTAAAAAATTACCTGAACATTCCACCAAAGCGAGGCTCTGATTGGATGATGTTGTGTTGTCCTTTGGACAGTGGAAGAGTGATGTCTCTGTGGAGGAGCAGTTGTACGTCTCACTCCAAACATCATTCTCCATTCCAGGATCTCCAGAAGGAACGTGAGGGAACAGGGTGACATTAGTGGCGTTCCCACAATGCATTTGTAGACACACCACATCAGCAGTGTGGTTCCACGTCTCATTGGTCCCTGAGAGCCAGTAGTCCTTCCCAGCATGCTCTACTGCCACCTGGCCAGAGCAGTGTGTTCCATTCCTCATGAACACCACCTTGTGGTCTGAAAAGAGGTTGAATTATTAGGGAAACTATAACATGTATGTGTGCTTTACTACAGACTGGTTCCACTGCTTTCCTTTCTTTCCAGAACTCTTGACTCATATGTTGTCTCTACCCTGCTTTCTCTCAGTCTCTAAGCTTACAATAAATTACAAACAAAACAACCCCCAAAACCTGCAATAATATACAAAACTACAATAATGAATCATCATCATCTTACTTTCACAGATGACATGAGCCTTGGAAGTGCATGGGACAGAGTCATTGTACTTGGCCTTGCAGTGCCACAGTGACGTCTCAGAGCCATTACAGTTGACATTGTTAAGAATTCCATGATGTCCAGTGCTGGTGGTGCTGCTGCTGTAAATCACCTGCAAGAAGACATTCAAGGTATTCTGAATTAAATGTTAGGTGGTCCGAATGGGAGTAGCAGGCACTAATTCCTCAAAGTGTATCACAGCCCTGCTACACACCTACCGAGCTACCGGGCCCTCCAGGTGACCTCTCAGTCCAGAATGAACAGGTTTTTTCAAAAACACAATGTATGTCACCTCATGTCCATATATGGTCACTCCAGTCCAGAATGAACAGGTTTTTTCTGTCCCGTACGTCCAGAATATCAGTCCAGAATGAATAGGCTTTTTCAAAAAGCAAAATGTGTGTCCCATGTCCATATATGGCCATTTCAGTTCAAAATGAACAGGTTTTATCTGTCCTGTACGTCCAGAATATGTGTGTAGTGTCCCTCCCGGTCTGATGAATGGATACTTTGAGGATTGGTCAAGCTTCACATGATAATTTGGCCCTCCATTCTTTATATATTCATTCAGAATATATAAAGAATGTAGAATTCAGAATATATATAAAGAATGAATAGATCACAGAGTCCATAACTGTATAGACGTATAGATCACAGAGTTCATAACTCTAGAACACATAGAATAAAAGTTCACCGCTTCACTTCGAACCGAGGTTTGATTTTTAATTTACATGCACCCAGCAATATATAATTTTCACACAGCATGTGGTTGCAAGCAAATGGGAAAAGTGGGGCATGGTCACTTTTCTGCCAAGGAGAGATTTTGGTCAAAACAAATGCTTGCAAAGATTCAGAATCATGATAAACACTTAGTATGACTCATAAGCTGCTTCAAACAGAATTAAAGGTTGCAGGTATCCCAACTTTCAGCAGCTGTCACAGGTTCCAAAATGGAAGTTGAAGTTCCACATTTTACAAACACATTGATGAACACATTTCTTGGAACTTTGGCCATGGTTCATTCTGTATATTTGCTGACTACTGACAAACCAAAACAGAAATATACTGGAAATGCCAGTACACTGTAAAATAATAAACGTGAATTTAAAGTGTAAAAATCAACCTGTAAGGTCTTTGTGTGTGTTATTCATTTCATATTAACCATAAAGAATGAGAGCTCACCTTGCCACAACCCAACTCTCTGCAAACCACTTCTCCATCATTTATGTCCCAGTCTGAACCACACACAGGTTGCAGACCCATAGAACTATTGGTGTAAACTGAACCAGAACAGTCACTAGGAATGTGGTTGTCCAGGAGAATTATGTTGATGTTTTCTGTTGAAACATTAAGGGATTTTAAATGATACAATTAATACATAAAGAAAATAGTTATGTCTAATAGATTTTGTATCATCTTTGAAGTCCCATAAATGATTGACCAAAAGCTGTATCCCCAATAAAATGATACAAAATACTTAACAAGACTGGAAAAAGGAGTTGACTCCTTTTTCCAATCCAGTTGCTGTGCTGAAACTATGTGGTGTAACTATGAATATTCATGTTACCTGAGCAGTTCACTGTCAGTGGAACCACAGGTACTGTGCTGTCACAGGTAAAGTTGTGTGTGACACTGACTCCACATCTCAGTTCTTTGCAGATCATATCAGCTGTTATGTTGGTGTTTTCATTGCAGATGTCACCGTCCTCCACCACCAAGGTTCCAGAACAGACGTTGTCCCCGTCTTGAAGGCGTAACATGGGGTGATCTGTTAATATAGATATTTATGTGAAAATGTAGCACAACTTTGGCATTGAATATTAGAACATTCATTGAACAGTGCACAATGCAAAGTATTTTGTGTATCATGTGTGTGCCTGTGTATGCATGAGTACTGTATACTGTATGTGCGTGCATGTGTGTATTTGTGTACATCTGAATAAACATGTACAAATGCATGCAACTTGCTGATGAAGACTGTATGCTGAAATGCATCAGAATAAAGAAAATGGTTGACAAGATTCAGTCTTGCAAACGGAGTGTCACTTCTTTCCACACATGCATGCATGTCATGTCTGTATCTGTGGTTTGCAACCGACAGCTGTTGGAGATGAGAACGCAGATGGAAACCACAGTGAGGTAAACAAACATACCTGAACATGTGACGAAAGCAGGTTTAGAGCATCTATGGGTCCGAGGGTCTTTAGGGTCACACTGCCACAGATGGTCTTCATTTCTGGTGCCGGTACAATTAATAATCTTCTTGCCTTTGGAGGTGAATCCCTCTGGTGATGTCATTTTGGTCGGGTCGGGTACATCTTGTGCGATGCCACATTTGAGGTTGTTGCACACAAGGTCAGCCTGTTCCTTTCCTTTATGTCAGAGGAAACCAGCATATTTTAATTGGAATTGTATGAGAAACACTATCACTGCTGCTGCTTTTACTACTACTACTAATTATAATAAATAATAATAATAATATGCCAGACTGGAAGAATTTAAGAAAGTGGGAAAGGGAATAATTTCATGCTGTTCAATCAAGGCAGTGTAACTCTTACCCCAGTTGTCAGAACAAACATAGTGTTGTGAATTTTCCTCATTTGACATTGTGTTGAACTGGACAGCTCCGGCACATTTAAAACCATCCAAACTTATTTCAACCTTATCTACAAGAAAGAAAGAAAGAAAGAAAGAAAGAAAGAAAGAAAGAAAGAGAGAGAGAAAGAATCCATTTTGGAAATTAGAGTTATGTGACGTCACTTACTGAGTGACATCACATAACATTCCAGCTTCATTCCAAGAAAATACGTTGTAAATATCCAGGGAGTGTGCCTCTGCACTGCAAACGGCCTAAAGGAGATTAGCTGTTCACAGACAGACGCCGGACACACACACACAGGGGTGTCACACCACATTCTGGGCCCTGGGTACAAGGATTCACTGTGGGCCCCCCTATGAATGTTCTTATTTCAGCATGGCGGAGACAACAAAGTGATGATGTTGATACTAAGGTGTGTTCTTACCTGAACATGTGATCCATTTAACTGAGTCCTGAGTGGATTCATTGACCCCCCAGTCACTGAAGTTCTGGTTGGAGACATTGACCCCCCAGCCACTGAAGTTCTGGTTGGAGACATTGACCTCCCAGTCACTGAAGTTCTGGTTGGAGACATTGACCCCCCAGTCACTGAAGTTCTGGCAGTTCCACAGCTGATCCTCTGTCCCGTTGCAGTTCACACCATTGATCCACACCTTATCAAGAATATTAGTTATATTGTGTTTCATTATATGTGTAGGTAGGTACAGTTCCCATTATTGATCATCACCTTGTCAGGTATGTTGGTTATATTGTGTTTCATTATGAATGAAGATCCATTCCCAGCCTGTCCACAGCCAACGCTCCTACACACCACATCTTCATTGTTCTGGCTCCAGTTGTCATGACCAACGAGGCCCCATTCATAGTCATGATAGATTTCAATGTAACCCTGGCATGGGTTGGTGCCACCTTTAAGGATCAGCCTGGTCATATCTGCATGGTTACACTTCATGTTAAATGTACAGTTACTCTTGGTATATCTACATACTGTAGCACAACAGTCTACAAAGTGGGGTCCGGGGACCCCTGGGGGCCTTTGAGGGCCTGTTTACTAAAGAGCTGGAGCGACGTTGAGACCCCTGTTACTGAACAAACACAGTGATTAGCAGTGACTAATTACCTTCAGTAATTATGATCCTACTCCTACCACTTTAATTAATTTCTTCTAAAACAGTGTCTTCTTTTAAAAGCAAACTAAACCATATCGGTTACTTTAAAGAGAAATGTTTCATGTTTTATGAATCATTATACGATTGCCTCAAAGGCTACCACAGTATAGTTATTAGTGTGGTTGCCCTACAACATTACACAATTACTGTCAAACAGCTTTGTGTAATTCCTCCCTTTTAATTGCAATTGCTTCCTAAATTAACCCAATTAGGACAGGAACCCTTTTGGGTTTTTACCTTTCAAGACTTTTCAGGTCGAGACCCAAAAGAGAAATTAGACGTTTGCCTAGGACCTAAACTAGCGAAAACAGCAGATGTAGATTGGCTATTTTCACTACTTCTTAAAACATTGTTTTCTAATTTATTGAATATCTATGAAATCACTTACAGAAATCATTGCATTTTTATTTTATTCATGAAAAGGTTTTCTTAGGAAAAAAATAATAATTAAGGGACCCATAAAAACGTGTCTGTGACAAATATGTTTGGGAACCAGTGGTGTAGGCCTATGTTTTATTTATTTTGTAATTTCAGAATGGGTTAAAAAAAAAAAAGAAGATTAAAAACACCATAAACGTAATCAAATCAACCCCACATTTTAATAGCATTTTATGGGCATATAGAGAGTGCTCTGCCAAGGGTGCTTCATCATTTGATCATAGGGGGCGCCAAAATGTGAAATGTTTACCATGTTGAATGTTGGTAACCTGGCAATAAGAAAGAAAGAAAGAAAGAAAGAAAGAAAGAAAGAAAGAAAGAAAGATGGTACCCTGGCAATAAGAAAGAAAGAAAGAAAGAAAGAAAGAAAGAAAGAAAGAAAGAAAGAAAGAAAGAAAGAAAGAAAGATGATTAGTTTGGTCTCACCTGTCACTTCCATCCAGCTCTGTGGTGACTCTCCACGGCCAGAGATGAGACACTTGTAGAATCCTTCATCAGACTTGTTAGCATTGTGGATGGTCATCTGTCCTGTAGACTCAGCCCTGAGGAGGAATCCATCTTTATAGAAAACAGCTGGGAGGCCGGAGGATGATTTCCATGGCCATCCCCATGTTGCCTGGTCTCTGTACAAGCAGTGCAGTGTGACATCACTTCCCTGCATCACAGGAAGTCCAGGACTCTGCAGGATCACATCTCCATCTAAAACCAACAGCAGGTGGAGTTAACGGGTCAACTTGGTGCATAGAAACAGAGCTTTTGTTTTTTTAAAGGATGTAAATCTATATTCCATGCCTATGTCTTCCTTTAGCCCTGAACTTGAGTTTGCTACCTTTCAATATATTTTTTTCTTTGTTTTTGTTCCATATTTTGTAAATTCATATTCTCAGATCCACATCCCTCCATAATTTCATCAACATGACATGTTAATGTCATGCCTGTATGTGCTTTAATCTGTGTAGGTATGGATAGGTCTCTGTGTGTGAATGAAGGGATGCAGGTGTGCCTGGCTGATGGAGGAGGAAATTAAGAAAATAATAACCACTAAAACTTTGATGTTTAGTATGTATTATGTTAACGTATTTATCAAAATACTTAGGGAAAAATAGGTAATAAACTAATTATCACATGTTATATCAGCAGTGCAAGGTTTTTTTAAACTGGAATTTGGGGTAATAGTTTATTATTCAACAAATTGATAGTATGTGAATAATGTCTGTCCACCCATTATATGTACTGTA
>NC_137822.1:41210096-41358268 GCF_963921795.1 Nannobrachium achirus | reverse complement strand
ATTCTAACTGTGAACATAATGAATTGTGATCACATGATCATTATCTGTCACTGTAAAACATTAAATAACAACATGATCATTAGATGACAACAGCAACACATGTATCTCAGGTCTGGAATGTCATCATAATCACAATCAAAGTTATTGTTGTTACATCACACTTTTACAGCAGTAAAAACGTGGTCGCAACAAGCTCCAAAAAGAAGAGGGGCAGAGAGAGAAATAAAAATAAAACAATGTACACATTTACACATAATGATTGGGCCCTATTTCATCCATGCTAAACCCTAAACCCCTAAACGTCTTTGCCTTTTTTCACTATTGTAAAAAACATTTAAAAAAACTTCAAATAAGAAGTTTAGAGTTTTAGAGTTTAGTGTGGACGAACCTATATAGGGTCCAATATATCCATCCGGTACTCAGAGATGGGAAGTAACGAAGTACAAATACTTCGTTACTGTACATTTTTCAGTACTTTGTACTTTACTGAGTATTTATTTTTCTGGGTACGTTTTACTTTTATCCGTTACATTTTAACACAAGTATCTGTACTTTTACTCCGCTACATTTTCAAAACAGGCTCGCTACTTTTATGTTAATGTAGCGCCGATGCGTGGCAGATCAAACGAAATGATTAGAGCGATCGATCATCATGTGGGGCAACACCGGCATGAGCACCGGTCTATTTACTTCCTGTAACTAGACTAACAAATAAAACTGGTGATATAGTCTACATAATAGCCTAATACCCTATGCTCTTATTTTGAAATCCACGGTTTTCAGAGGAAGTGGTTTAATTCTACCGTCATAACATGCTGGATACCATTCATCTCGTTACAGCTTTCAAAAAAATGACAACACAACTCTATGCACAATTCACGTGGATTAGTCTATTACTAATCCATCTATTACTTCTATGGATTATAAACACAAGACTTTGGCCATGCTGCGTTTTGAACCTCCCGAAGCTTAGGTGAGTTAGTGGCAGATAAAGTAATGCTTCTGAGTTCTGTGTAGAAAAAGTGAAATGGTCTGCTCTGCACAACTGTAGCTTCGGTCATCTTTGCCTCGCAAAAAAGCCTTTAGCGTGTGTGTGTGTGTGTGTGTGTGTGTGTGTGTGTGTGTGTGTGTGTGTGTGTGTGTGTGTGTGTGTGTGTGTGTGTGGCGCGTGCGTGCCCTAATGCGCGTGCATGCGTGTGTTTTTGGAGCGGTGAAAGCGCTCCCAATAGACAGGTATGTCCGTGGGTATGTGGGTGGCTGGGTGGCAGATGTGACTTATAAGGATTGGAATGTGACCTGAGGGCAGCATTCAATTTCATTGGTCCTCGCGCCTGGCCAATCAGTAACAGTTGGAGGCGGAGCGGGAGACGGGTTCAATGCAATTTTGAATTGTTCAGCGGCAGCCATCTTTGTATCACAGTCAGTCAGTCAGTTAGTCTGCTCCTGCTGCCTTCAGTGAAAGCCTGCTACTGCTTCAGTGCAAGCCTACTACTACACTAAACTATTAAAATCTTCACTACTCGCTACACTGCCTAAGCATATTGCTTCATCTGCAAGGTAAGACTTTTAAATATGAATTTGTTAATGTTTGCTAATACTACATTTAGAAACTTTCATTAAGCTAAGGTTTGCTAGCTGACTAACTTAGCAAGGTGTTGATTTCATTTAGCTAATGTTAGCCACTGTAGCTTAGCCTTAGATAGTCTGCTATGTTGAAACTAGCTGTTCCAACTCTGCCTTGAATTGTAATGTAATTAAATAATTTTCAAATGTAGCAACCTAGCAGGTTGCTAATGTTAACATTTTCAAACATAGCTAGCAAGCTACTGTTGTTAGCTAATGCAGCTTGGCCTTGTTACATAGCTACTCTGTTGAAATTAGCTGTTCAAACTGCCTTGAATTGCAATGTTATTTAAATCATTTTGTTGTGTTGAGGCGCCTCAGTGCGGCTGTAGAGTTCATGTGCAACCTCTTCCAGAGAGAGATAGAGACACTAGAAACTAGTGTCTCTATCTCATTGCCCTCAGGGCAGCATTTTAATGTTGGTCTATGCATATCATTTAAGCTGCCCTCAGACCAGCATTGACTAACTGCCCTCAGAGCAGCATTTTAACATTGGTCTATGCATGTCATTTAGGCTGCCCCCAGAGCAGCATTGCTCTTTGCATATCATTTAAGCTGCCCTCAGAGCAGCATCTTAACATTGATCTATGCATATCGTTTAAGCTGCCCTCAGAGCAGCATTGACAAAGTGCCCTCAGAGCAGCATTTTAACATTGCTCTTTGCATATTATGTAAGCTGCCCTCAGAGAAGCATTGATCAACTGCCCTCAGAGCAGCATTTTAACATTGGTCTATGCATGTCATTTAGGCTGCCCTCAGAGCAGCATTGACAAAGTGCCCCCAGAGCAGCATTGCTCTTTGTATATCACATAAGCTGCCCTCAGAGCAGCATCTTAACATTGGTCTATGCATATCGTTTAAGCTGCCCTCAGAGCAGCATTGACAAAGTGCCCTCAGAGCAGCATTTTAACATTGCTCTTTGCATATTATGTAAGCTGCCCTCAGAGCAGCATTGACAAAGTGCCCTCAGAGCAGCATTTTAACATTGGTCTTTGCATATTATGTAAGCTGCCCTCAGAGCATCATTGACAAAGTGCCCTCAGAGCAGCATTTTAACATTGGTCTATGCATATCGTTTAGGCTGCCCTCAGAGCAGCATTGACAAAGTGCCCCCAGAGCAGCATTTTAACATTGGTCTTTGCATATTATGTATGCTGCCCTCGGAGCAGCATTGACCAACTGCCCTCAGAGCAGCATTTCTGCAATGCTATTTGCATATCATTTAAGCTGCCCTCAGACCAGCATTGACTAACTGCCCTCAGAGCAGCATTTTTAGATTGGTCTATGCATCTCATTTAAGCTGCCCTCAGAGCAGCATTGAGTAAACTGCCCTCAGAGCAGCATTTTAACATTGCTATTTGCTTATCATTTAGGCTGCCCTCAGAGCAGCATTGACAAAGTGCCCCCAGAGCAGCATTGCTCTTTGAATATCATTTAAGCTTCCCTCAAAGCAGCATCTTAACATTGGTCTATGCATATCGTTTAAGCTGCCCTCAGAGCAGCATTGACAAAGTGCCCTCAGAGCAGCATTTTAACATTGCTCTTTGCATATTATGTAAGCTGCCCTCAGAGCAGCATTGACCAACTGCCCTCAGAGCAGCATTTCAGCATTGCTATTTGCATATCATTTAAGCTGCCCTCAGAGCAGCATTGACTAACTGCTCTCAGAGAAGCATTTTAACATTGCTCTTTGCATATCATTTAAGCTGCCCTCAGAGCAGCATCTTAACATTGGTCTATGCATATCATTTAAGCTGCCCTCAAAGCAGCATTTTAACCTTGCTCCTTGCATATCATTTAAGCTGCCCTCAGAGCAGCATTGACAAAGCAATTTAACATAGGTCTGTAACTTTGACAGTGTACAAATGGAACCAAATGGACCTGTTAGGGTCCATTTGGTTCCATTTGTACATTGGAACCAAATGGTTCCAAATGGTTCCTGAGGTCAGGTTGCAGCGGTTAACAGCAGCAGGCTGTTGCCGTTCTGGCGTGAACAGTTCTTTGCACTTTTGTTTTTGTAAAAATGTTTTGTGTGAACTTAATTCCACTCTCATACATTCATATAGGTTGACGGAGGAGGGGGTTCAAGCATCAGTCTTCTGAGGACCTTAAACACCAACAGCAGACTGCAGGGAGAGCATACAAGACCATTCTTGGGCCAAGTCCCATTGTACTGTTTACGGTGCCTGACGAGGTTTAGGGTCCAGCTCCCATATCCTGAGGTCCTCCTACAACTGCATCCTTCCTGACAGATGGAATCATCGTGTGGTACTGTTACGGGAGCTGTACTGCTCTTCAGTGCGGTCAGCTCAGTGGGCAGTTGGAGATTAGCTTCCTTTCCTCCATGGAATATATGAGAGGCGATGCATGGCCAAGGCTGAACGGATTGTGGGGGACTTCTGTTCAGGCAAGCAGTACCTTAGCCTTTCCATCCCCTCCAAAAGTACATTCTTCTTGGCTGCCATCAGCCAAATGGACAAACATTGAACACTACATGCCTTGGACTAGGTGGCTATGTGGCCTTTCATCTGTGGCTTATGTTTGGCCAGATTAATTAAACCTTGTTAGTAATAAAGTATGAAAGAATGAATGTCTCTCCAGCCTTACAGGAAACCTGTTGATTGAAGGTTGAAAATACTTCATAATTCCATTGTAATATAAATAAATAGTGTTTGCCCTGTACATGTATGAATAGTAAAAGAGAATGTTACCATGATCGCAGCAATGAAAGTTTAACATGGGAGAGAAAGACAGAATGTTACCAGATGCAATAAGACGAGTCTCTCTCTCTGTCTGTCTTTCTGTCTATTTGTACACAGTCAAAGTTACAGACTTGTAGGTCAATTTAGACCCCCATAAAGGAACCTAGAGAGTCCCTGAAATACACTTTGAGAACCACTGATATAGACTATTTAAGCAGCTTTTTAACCTTTAACCTTGGAAGAGGAAAGAAGACAGCTTGACAATGATGTTGTCCCTGAAATACACTTTGAGAACCACTGATATAGACTATTTAAGCAGCTTTTAACCTTTAACCTTGGAAGAGGAAAGAAGACAGCTTGACAATGATGTTGTGATATGAGACCATTATCTGTACTGTAACAAAATGGAATGTTTAAGAACCACTGCTCCAGTGAAGTGAGGTTTTCAGTGTTAATAATTGTTTTAAAACTATAATTGATTTAAAATTGGAATTCTGGTATAACACTGTAAATGATGTTTACAATAAAAAAATATTTCTATCATTTGTATTAAAGTTAGTGTTGAAAACATTAAATAATGATTCTGCATGCTTTATTTATGACTCCTCACAAACACGGGAAACATTGCTACACAAAGCACAAAAAGTAATGTACTGTAAACCTTCATTATACAGAGAATTATTGATAATGGGTTTATATTCATACTATTTTGCTAGAATACTGATGTTTTAACTATAGCATACTGGTCATGATACTCATTTATCTCTTTGTTATTATCTTCCAATATAATAGGTATTACAACAATGAGTCCACTAGGACCCCCATAACTCTGAGGAAGATATTATGTTCCGTCTGTCTGTCTGTCTGTCTGTCTGTCTGTCTGTCTGTCTGTCTGTCTGTCTGTCTGTCTGTCTGTCTGTCTGTCTGTATGTCACACTTCATGCTTCATATATGGCCACACTGAAAGACACTTGCAAATAGACCACATGAGCCCATATCTGGAAATGCCCATATTGTGTCAATCTCTATCTCTCTATGATGTCAGACGGTCAAAGTTGATCCTATGCCAAAGCTCCAGTGCCCAGCAGTCTGCAGTCACCCAGGCGGGTGCGTGCACACGACCATTTGCACGCGCCCTCACCCTTAGGGCATCTTACTAGTAAGGTATTATGATACTTTACCTTATAAAGTATCATGTATGTAAGTACCAGTATGTTTTGGATTTTAGTTACTCAAATTATACAGCATTATAAATAGATTAAATGCATTGTAAGTATATTTGTGAAGCTTTATAATAGATGGGATGCAAAGCAAGTGTAGCCAACAATGACTGTAGTCTCCTAAGGTCATAATACGTTCTACCAAAGACACAGTATGTTATCTGAGACCAGATGAGTGAGTCATGTTCTTATGGGTACCAAGCTCCATTATGCGCTGGCCTGGGAGTGAAACAACCCAAAAGAGTTCATCCAGAGGTCATCAATATGTCCGTACCTGGACAAATGTGTCCATGGCAAAGACCTGTCCTTCTCTGTGCCAAATATTTAGATTTTCTATGGATGACCCGCTTAATCCCTATGCTTCTGTACAGGCCCATATTATATAGAGATAATGTGGTTATTTTTGGTTTCTAAACACTTTAGAAAGTCAGACTGTTAGCTGTCTGACTGACAGTATGAGTATATAGAATGATGGAGGCTAAACCAGTTTGAGGACGACCATCATGTTAGCAATGACGATTAAAGAAGGCTAGAGACTGGAACACAACCACCCTAAGGACTACAAACCATGGATTATCATCTAGACCTGCTGCACAATATGAAATAGAGCTGCTACCTTTAAAGGACACAATGCGACATAGCTCTGTTTACACACTGCTGTACCCCCTCAAACTGTACAGTATGTTCCCCATTGTCAACAGTTTTGGCAATGTAAATGTATGTTTTCTCATGTCAATAAAGCAAACATCAATACTGTATATTGAACAAAACTGGCCAACCCCTTAAACCCTACCCAGTTTTAATCCCTCTTCCATAATTGGGTTGATCAATGCTTTAATGTATAAAGTTTTAAACTAGGACAGCATTGAGACCGTGACAGTGTCCAATATTGTGGGGCTGTCATTGACGTTATTATTGCCCATACAGTATATGGAACATGAAGTGTTACAGACAGACAGAATGACAGACAGACCATAATATAATATCTTCCTCAGAGTTATGGGGGTCCTAGTGGACTAATTATTAGAGGTTTGCATAGGAAAAGGTACAGTTTCATGAAGGTACAGTTCACTGGTACAAGGTCAAAAGGAGATCATAGAAAAGCACTTGGCTTATTTACACAGGAAACCATTGAAGTATCTCATATACTCATTGTTGTAATACCTATTATCGTGGAAGATAATAACAAAGAGATAAATCAGTAGCATGACCAGTATGTTATAGTTAAAACATCAGTATTCTAGCAAAATAGTATACATATGAAGCCATTATCAATAATTATCTGTATAATGAAGGTTTACAGTACATTACTCTTTTTGTGCTTTGTGTAGCAATGTGTCTCATGCGTGTGAGGAGGAGTCAGTTATATTAAAGTTATAGTGTTTACCCAATTACCCAATAAAGCATGCAAATGATAGAAATCAATTTTTTATTGTAAACATTGTGGTCATTTACAGTGTTCACAGAAATACATCAGAATCAACTGTCATACCAGAATTACAATTTTAAATCAATTATAGTTTTAAAACATCTATTAACACTCAAACCTCACTTACTTCACTGGAGCAGTTGTTCTCAAACATTCAATTTAGTTACAGTACGGACAATAGTCTCATATCACAACATTGTCATTGTCAAAATGTCTTCTTTCCTCTTCCAAGGTTCAAGGTTAAAAAAACTAAGCTGCTTAAATGTGTCTATATCAGTGGTTCTCATAGTGTATTTCAGGGACTCTCTATGTTCCTTTATGGGGGTCTAAATCGACCCTTACACGTCTGTAACTTTGACAGTGTACAAATAGACAGAAAGACAGAAAGACAGAGAGAGAGAGAGAGAGAGAGAGAGAGAGAGAGAGATACTGGTCTTATTGCATCTGGTAACATTGTCTTTCTCTCCCATGTTAAACATTCTTTGCTGCTTCATGGTAACATTCTCTTTTACTATTCATACATGTACAGGGCAAACACTATTTATTTACATTACAATGGAATTATGAAGTATTTTCAACCTTCAATCAACAGGTGTCCTGTAAGGCTGGAGAGACATTCATTATTTCATACTTTATTACTAACAAGGTTTAATTAATCTGGCCAAACATAAGCCACAGACAAATGGCCACATAGTGACTGGAGGGAAGGAAGCTAACCTCCAACTGCTCGCTAAGCTGACCGCACTGAAGAGCAGTACAGCTCCTGTACCAGTACCACACGATGATTCCACCCGTCAGGATGCAGTTGTAGGAGGACCTCAGGATATGGGAGCTGGACCCTTAAACTCTTCAGGGACCGTAAACAGTACAATGGGACTTGGCCCAAGAATGGTCTTGTGTGCTCTCCCTGCAATCTGCTGTTGGTGATTAAGGTCCTCAGCAGACTGATGCTTGAACCCCCTCCTCCGTCAACCTATATGAATGTATGAGAGTGGAATTAAGTTCACACGAAACATTTTTACAAAAACAAAAGTGCAAAGAACTGTTCACACCAGAACGGCAACAGCCTGCTGCTGTTAACCGCTGCAACCTGACCTCAGGAACCATTTGGAACCATTTGGTTCCAATGTACAAATGGAACCAAATGGACCCCACTCTAGGCTAACGCGGACCAGTTCGTGTAGGCAGATGGGCGGGCGCGGTGAGTCTCACCGCAAGTCTCCGACCAATAGCATGTGTTCTCCTCCCCCCTCCCCCCTCTGCTGCTCTGCTCAGCGCAGAGAACGCTGCTGCGTCATGACATCAACACATTCGGTGTGACGTTCTCTGCACTCTGATTGGTTAGGGAAATTCTACACTTCCTCCAACAGTGATCATAACGCGATCGCCCAGGCTTCATTTTCTTTCCGATCGCCAAATGAAGCCTGGGTTTCCGAGGCTAAATGGACCCTAACAGGTCCATTTGGTTCCATTTGTACACTGTCAAAGTTACAGACCTATGTTAAATTGCTGCTCTGAGGGAACTTTGTCAATGCTGCTCCGAGGGCAGCTTAAATGATATGCAAGGAGCAATGTTAAAATGCTGCTCTGAGGGCAGCTTAAATGATATGCAAAGACAAATGTTAAAATGCTGCTCTGAGGGCACTTTGTCAATGCTGCTCTGAGGGCAGCTTAAACGATATACATAGACCAATGTTAAAATATTGCCCTGAGGGCAGCTTAAATGATATGCAAAGAGAAATGCTGCTCTGAGGGCACTTTGTCAATGCTGCTCTGAGGGCAGCTTAAATGATATTCAAAGGGCAATGTTAAAATGCTGCTCTGGGGGCACTTTGTCAATGCTGCTCTGAGGGCAGCCTAAATGACATGCATAGACCAATGTTAAAATGCTGCTCTGAAGGCAGTTGGTCAATGCTGCTCTGAGGGCAGCTTACATAATATGCAAAGAGCAATGTTAAAATGCTGCTCTGGGGGCACTTTGTCAATGCTGCTCTGAGGGCAGCCTAAATGAAATGCATAGACCAATGTTAAAATGTTGTTCTGAAGGCAGTTGGTCAATGCTGCTCTGAGGGCAGCTTACATAATATGCAAAGAGCAATGTTAAAATGTTGCTCTGAGGGCAGTTAGTCAATGCTGGTCTGAGGGCAGCTTAATGGTATGCAAATAGCAATGCTGAAATGCTGCTCTGAGGGCAGTTGATCAATGCTGCTCTGAGGGCAGCTTACATAATATGCAAAGAGCAATGTTAAAATGCTGCTCTGAGGGCACTTTGTCATGCTGCTCTGAGGGCAGCTTAAACGATATGCATAGACCAATGTTAAGATGCTGCTCTGAGGGCAGCTTAAATGATATTCAAAGAGCAATGCTGCTCTGGGGGCAGCTTAAATGATATGCAAATAGCATTGCTGAAATGCTGCTCTGAGGGCAGTTGGTCAATACTGCTCCGAGGGCAGCATACATAATATGCAAAGACCAATGTTAAAATGCTGCTCTGGGGGCACTTTGTCAATGCTGCTCTGAGGGCAGCCTAAATGATATGCATTTACCAATGTTAAAATGCTGCTATGAGGGCATTTTGTCAATGCTGCTCTGAGGGCAGCTTAAATGATATGCATAGACCAATGTTAAAATGCTGCTCTGAAGGCAGTTGTTCAATGCTGCTCTGAGGGCAGCCTAAATGACATGCATAGACCAATGTTAAAATGCTGCTCTGAAGGCAGTTGGTCAATGCTGCTCTGAGGGCAGCTTACATAATATGCAAAGAGCAATGTTAAAATGCTGCTCTGAGGGCACTTTGTCAATGCTGCTCTGAGGGCAGCTTAAACGATATGCATAGACCAATGTTAAGATGCTGCTCTGAGGGCAGCTTAAATGATATGCAAAGATCAATGCTGCTCTGGGGGCAGCCTAAATGCCTAAATGACATGCATAGACCAATGTTAAAATGCTGCTCTGAGGGCAGTTAGTCAATGCAGGGCAGCTTAAATGATATGCATAGACCAATGTTAAAATGCTGCCCTGAGGGCAATGAGATAGAGTGTCTCTATCTCTCTCTGGAAGAGGTTGCACATTAACTCTGCAGCCACATTGAGGCGCCTCAACACAGCAAAATTATTTAAATAACATTGCAATTCAAGTCAGTTTGAACAGCTAATTTCAACAGAGTAGCTATGTAACAAGGCCAAGCTGCATTAGCTAACAACAGTAGCTTGCTAGCTATGTTTGAAAATGTTAACATTAGCAACCTGCTCGGTTGCTACATTTGAAAATTATTTAATAACATTGCATTTCAAGGCAGAGTTTGAACAGCTAGTTTCAACATAGCAGACTATCTATGGTAACAAGGCTAAGCTACAGTGGCTAACATTAGCTAAATGAAATCAACAACTTGCTAAGTTAGTCAGCTAGCAAACCTTAGCTTAATGAAAGTTTCTAAATTCAAGCAAACATCAGCAAATTCATATTTAAAAGTCTTACCTTGCAGATGAAGCAATATGCTTAGGCAGTGTAGCGAGTAGTGAAGATTTTAATAGTTTAGTGTAGTAGTAGGCTTGCACTGAAGCAGTAGCAGGCTTTCACTGAAGGCAGCAGGAGCAGACTAACTGACTGACCGACTGTGATACAAAGATGGCTGCCACTGAACAATTCAAAATTGCATTGAACCCGCCTCCCGCCCCGCCTCCAACTGTTACTGATTGGCCAGGCGCTAGGACCAATGAAATTGAATGCTGCCCTCAGGTCACATTCCAATCCTTATAAGTCACATCTGCGGCTGGCAGGCAGGCAGGCAGGCAGGCAGGCAGGCAGGCAGGCAGGCAGGCAGGCAGGCAGGCAGGCAGGCTGGCTGGCTGGCTGGGTGGCTGGCTGGCTGGCTGGCCGTGTCCGTCCGTAGCCTGGCAATACCTTGAGTGGCCACACACAACACACTAGTTAAAGGAGGGGCGCTGTTTTGTGCAGGCCAGGCACACTCACCACTCACTCACAGGCACAGTTTACACTCACTCACTCACTCACTAGGGTACAGCTGCTCAAATTCACCGCTCCACTTCGAACCGAGGTTTGATTTTTATTGAATACTTGATTAGCAGTTTGCATAGCAAAAGCACTACAGTAGGTCTATATGGCTTGTTTACATTGGGGTCCTCTGACAGACAATATGCAAAACATCTGACAGTAACAGTCAGAAATCTGTCTGTGGATGTGAGATGTATTATAATTATAATTGAACAATCAAAACGACATTCTTATTAGGAAACCTTATCTGTATTTTAACATCAGTCATAATGGCGTAGGCCTACTTGGTGGTCAATTGGCACTTAAAGAAAATGGGTTACAAAATCGTGGGATATAGCCTACATATATTTTCTTATAATAATATGATTATACTTGGAGAGTCAAATATTAGGCTATCTGTACTCAGTCTAAAAAACACTGCTGCATTTAGATTTCACATCAGTAGGAAACCATTCTGGGCCAGTTTTAAGACGTGTTTGGTGGGGATCTTTTAATTTTAATATCCTTCAAATTCTAGAAATATACGGTAAAAATACTTTTACTTTTACTTTAAAAGTACTTTTCAAAGCACATACTTTTTACTTTTTACTTGAGTAATTATTTGGAATGAGTACTTTTACTTTTACCAAAGTCGTTTTTTTCACAAGTACTTTTACTTTTACTTAAGTACAGAACGTGAGTACTTTTCCCATCTCTGCCGGTACTGTAAGTACCTGGTACTCATTTTAGGTGCAAGGCCTTTGGTGTTGTGATTATTTAGGGCACAAACATCTGCATTACTTAATTTACAAGAAGTCTACACAATTAGAGAATGTAGAAGAATTGTTATTTTCATCAATGTTTGCCTGTTATATCTCCTATGGTAGCAACATTAATACAGCATGGAATTGTGGACAAAATGTTATTGGTAGAGGCTAAGTAAGCAATTTACCCCGAGTGAGAGGACATTATGCTCTCATAATGTCCGCAGTGAGGGTGTTATCGGACGAGGCGCAGCCGAGTCCGATAACACCCGCACTCAGGACATTATGAGAGCATAATGTCCGACCCCGAGTGGTAAATAGCTTTTCTACCACTTTTTCCCGTATACATGAAAGAAAACACATAGTTGTAACTTGCAAGGATCTTAAGTTACAATCATTATTGCCTATAAAACTTCCGCGAGACAGCAGATAGTTCCACAAACAACATCTTCTACTCACCAACAGATGGCGCCAACTCCATAGTAATCCATGCGTCTAGCTTACAGCTAAGCTAACGTCAGTTAAAAGCACCGTTCCGGCCGTAAATAGAGGCTGTTCGCTTCCAGAAAGGCATAGGTTCAGAGAAAAGGGGCTTTAAAGTTGGCGGATTGCATTGGATCCAAATAAATCGGCGACGATAGTACGCACGTTAGTAAACATAGGACCGCTGCGACCTTCATTTGTTGGTTGGGGGAAGTCCTGAAGTCCCCGGATGTACACTGAGGCGCATTGATCTCGGACACACAACTTTGCGGCAGTTGTCCTCTCATAACCTCCGGAATTTAGCCAATCAGAATCCAGTATTTGAACACGTGACTCGAAAAAGTGGTAGAAATGTCATCAAATGGTAGTCCGTGCCGCGGCTCAAATGATGAATAAATAATGGACCTTGACATGAAGAAGTTTGAAAATCACTGATTTAAACCACATATGAAATGTTGTTATTGCGACCGTCAGGGAGCAGTTTACTATGAAAACCTCCACCGGCCGTCCGTCCGTCCGTCCGTCCGTCCGTCCGTCCGTCCGTCCATCCGTCACACGTCACACGTCACACCTTTGCCCTGCTCATATCTCCGCATCAGTATGACATCACACCACATGTGTACACAAACCTTTGTGTACGTTGCTGTGGCAACAGTCTGTTGTTGCTGGTCTGTTAGTGTACGTTAGCAACCACCTTAGCAACCATGGTTTTACCCTAGCAACCAACTGTTTACCCTAGCAAAAAAAACTGTTTACCATAGCAACCATGTTTTTGTACCCTAGCAACCAACTGTTTACCATAGCAACCAGATACGTAGAGCAGGGATCTCCATATATGGGCATAAACAGGTGACATCACACTGATGTCAGATACTCAGAGCAGGGATTTCTCCATAATATATGGGCATAAAAGGGATTCTGTTAGGGATCTCCATATATGGGCATACAAGGGATTCTGTTAGGGATCTCCATATATGGGCATAAAAGGGATTCTGTTAGGGATCGCCATATATGGGCATAAAAGGGATTCTGTTAGGGATCTCCATATATGGGCATAAAAGGGATTCTGTTAGGGATCTCCATATATGGGCATAAAAGGGATTCTGTTAGGGATCTCCATATATGGGCATAAAAGGGATTCTGTTAAGGATCTCCATATATGGGCATAAAAGGGATTCTGTTAGCTGTTAGTGATCTCCATATATGGGCATAAAAGGGATGCTGTTAGGGATCTCCATATATGGGCATAAAAGGGATTCTGTTAGGGATCTCCATATATGGGCATGAAAGGGATTCTGTTAGGGATCTCCATATATGGGCATAAAAGGGATTGTATCCCAGATGATGCCCTGTTAGGAGATCCACACTAACAGAATCCATATATGGTCCTACCGACAGCTGCTATAAGCCAACCCTGGCGATAAGGTCTGAGTCGAAGAAATGCTTCTTTCCTGGCAAGAATTGCCCCTTTATACTGTAGGGCTCGTTTGTGTATTGTATGACATCACACCACATCATCGGCTGAGGACTGTGTGATGTCATCATATCTCCATATATGGAGACATAAGTTGCTCATGCCCAAATATGGGCTGGTGAGGTCAGACTTAGTGTGATGCGTAGGTTATCTCCATATATGGAGATTCAACTTCAATGAGTAACCATGGCAAACTGTCAACTGCCCGTATTCTTGATAATTGGTAAAACAAACTTTTGGCCTATTTGTGGAGATGGTCGCTTATCTCCCGATTAGGGAGTCTTACTGGTACTATACACTGTCTAGTAGCCTGGTTACCAGCCTGCTGAGGGACCATGCAAGTCAGGAATGATGTGTCAGGAGCGATGCAGGTTGGCAGTGACACCCTTTAGAATAATACTAGTAAGACACCCGAGGGTGGAATGCGACCTCAGGGTGACATGCGACCTCGCCCTTTCCGCGCCAATTCTTGACAATCTGGCCAACCACAGCGTTTCTCTGTCGATTCTAGTTGTTGTCATTCTGGGGGGAGTTTGTTCATGTTTTTGTGAGGGTATCAACCCTAGGAGACACGGGGAGAACACGCAAACTCCACACAGAAAGGCCCTATCGCTCTGTCACAGCCCCTTACTAGGGCCTGTGTGGTTGGAGTATTCTCTTGTCTGACTAACTTCCCACAGGTCCTGCAGATCAGGTGCATTGGGAGCACCTGGCCAGTGTTCCCAGGGTGCACTATAAAAGGCTGGGTGCGGCCGCACTCAGTCTCTCTCTCTCCTGCCATGAGAGCAGCAGCACTTTTGGCTAACTAGCCTACCGGTAGTTTTGGTTTGCACCATTCAACACCACCGCACTACATCTTCCACACATCCACACACTGCTGACACTACTGATTACACTGATTTACACATCCCATAAGTTTTGTTCATATCGGTTGCAGCTGAGGCTGGGGGCTCGTCTAAAAAAAAATGAAATAATATGATTTGGGCACACCTAAAGTTCGAGATTACTAATTCTCGTCTGAAGTTGTAGGCCCGGTCGTGTTAGAAATATGTTTCAAAATCTTTGGCAAACAAGTGTTTGTTCCAGGCTTGTGTTGTCCCTTGGTGTCAGAAGGGTGTCTCCCTTGGTTGATGGACGCGATGGACGTGAGGGACGTGATGGACGTGAAGGACATGAAATGTGAAGCGAGAAACGTGAAGCGAGAAGCGTGAAGGGTGAGGGGTGGGTAATTCCCTTGGTGACAACAGGTGGGAGATGTGCCGTTTGTTAAAAAAAATAGAACTAGTATTTTGCCATGACTTTTTGAGCAGGTAAAGTAAACTTCCTGTCTTGCTTTGAAGCCTGTAGACCGGCAGGGTTGTCATAGTCATAGGAGAAGGTGCACGGTAGTTAAAGTGTTTTGGTTGTATTTGTGAGTTCAGTTTTTGGTTAAATGTATAATGGTTTTGAGTTGTGCTGTAATTTAATTGATAAAACTGCACAGTGTTAGTGTAGTGGTTAGTCAGGATGGGTGTTAAGGGTGCGTTTTTTTGTGTGGTGGTCCCCACATAGGATTATAGTAGTATACGCTATTTTTTTGTTAAAGAAGTTCGCTTGGTGTTTTTGGTTTTCAGTCGGCAGAGTTTTTTTTTTGTAAAATTAGGTGAGCATTTTTTCAGTGTCACGCCGTTGTTGCCCATTTTCTTTGTGTAGTTCTGCTCTGTGTCAATATTGGCTAGTAGTAATGTTGGCATCAGTGGATAACGACTCTAGATCCAACAGCTGACAGTAAAAACTGAGCTGGTTGGCCATGATGGGGCATGTAAACAGTGGTTGGTAGCATGGTGGGTACACAGCAGTGGTGCAGAGGTGTATGCTTTTTGTAGGTGCAGCCAGTGAGTGGACATTATAGGGGCATCTGGGTGTTGGTCCACCTGACGGTGCGACCCTCCAGACGGTGCGACTCTCCTGACGGATGTGGTCCACCAGACGGAAGCTGGGAGGGGTTATGGGTGGCCGTAGTTCTGGCCCGTCTCAGAGAGGCGGCGCTGAGGCGCATCGGTTGCAGGCTCGGTGCACTTCCCCCCAGCAGGCCCTGCTAAAATGGCTACACAGAAAGGCATACAAACCCTGTACCAGGGCATCACATTGATGCCACCATTAACCACCATTCACCACCATTCACTGGTCAAACGAGGTGAGATGAAGTCTATTTTAACGCTGGTATGCATATTGCTATGTGGAGATGTATTGACCAGAGCATGGCCTACAAGGTTGTTAAAGTTACTGTTTCAAGCATATGATTTGGTGCCAGTGGCGTTTCGCTGAAATATTTGATTGGCTGAGAAAAGTGCTCACCAAAATATGTTATTTTCATTAGTTTTAGGTAAAGCAGCTGAGGTAGGGGGATCATCGCACCTGTAGGCGCACCTGTAGCAGCTGTCCTGGCTTTGGCAGGGTTTTAGAGAGAGCATTTGTTTTTTGGTTAATGGTAATCTAAAAGGTCATTTGTCCTCATGGTTTTGTAATCATAGTTTTCCCTTTCTGTCTGTATTGTTTGGTCCAGAATTGTTTCAGTACGAAGTTCTTGTATAATGTAAAGGCAGGAATTGTCTTCACCAGGCCGGTGCAGCTGGGAGGCAGTGTTGTATCTGCCAGGCTGCAGGTGGCTGGGAGGTGTAGATGTGGTTTTATCCTGTTAAGTTTGCGATTTGTCTTGCCTGTCCAGAGTGGCTGGGAGACAGTGTTCGCTTGGTTTGGTTTATCATGTTCTAAGTTTGCGATTTGTCTCACCAGGCCGGAATGGCTGGGGGACAGTGTTCACTTCCCCATGTCCTTCTGACATATGGGTCGGTTGGGATGGGGGGGGTTAGTTTCGGGCAACGCTGGATCTATTGGTGTGGGGCTTTGTGCACACTCCCGGTGAGCTGGGAGGA
The DNA here is from genome assembly GCF_963921795.1 of Nannobrachium achirus. Taxonomy (NCBI): domain Eukaryota; kingdom Metazoa; phylum Chordata; class Actinopteri; order Myctophiformes; family Myctophidae; genus Nannobrachium; species Nannobrachium achirus. The sequence continues at coordinate 41,341,665 of NC_137822.1, read as the reverse complement.
GCCGCCACTCTGGGTTTTATTCAGGTTGGCCTAGCTGGTAAAATGTACTGAATGATTTGACTTTAGGTTATCTGGATCAGAAATTGTTTTGACGGAGTGACTTATGTTATACAATGTGACCTGTGTTTTGACCCAGTGGTTCTGCCTTTCTCACTGTTAATGGCTCTGTTCCTGTCCCATTCCTCTTAGATGCTTCAAGTAATTCCGGATGATCTTGTTTGCTGGGGATGGTGGGCTGGTATGCCATGGGCAGATTGGAGTGGTTAGAGTGACGTTTAAGTGGGTCGTTCATTTTCAAAACATGGTTTGTGATATAGGTTGTGGTTTTGGTATGGTTATTGGCTATTAGATTTACTATTGGGTGACTAATGGGTAGACTGAAATTAATTTCGGTTTCTTATCTTTAAATTGTAGGTAAAGTGTCTGATTGGATCACATTTTGAAAGTAATGTTTAGATTTTCTAAATGTACTAACTAACACATTTAATATGTTTTGGTTTAGCTGTTGGTGCCTCGGCCCCTTAAGGGTCCTCGTTTTGTAGGGGGAGGGTGTCACAGCCCCTTGTAACCTACTAGGGCCTGTGTGGTTGGAGTATTCTCTTGTCTGACTAACTTCCCACAGGTCCTGCAGATCAGGTGCATTGGGAGCACCTGGCCAGTGTTCCTAGGGTGCACTATAAAAGGCTGGGTGCGGCCGCACTCAGTCTCTCTCTCTCCTGCCATGAGAGCAGCAGCACTTTTGGCTAACTAGCCTAGTTTTGGTTTGCACCATTCAACACCACCGCACTACATCTTCCACACATCCACACACTGCTGACACTACTGATTACACTGATTTACACATCCCATAAGTTTTGTTCATATTATTGTTTATAATGTAAATAAATATGTTTTGTACACTTTTAACAGCCGTGTCCCTCTCCATTTGTTATGGCCTAAGAGCCGTGGTCATAACACCCTAGGTTCGGTTGGCGATAGGGCCTTTCTGTGTGGAGTTTGCCTAAACATGGAGATGTGGTACAGAAGGACTCATATATGGGCATAAAAAGTATGTCATGTGACATCACTTCCTGTACAGACAGTCAGACAGACAGCCATTGACTCCGACCTAACAATGGCTACTGTCTATGACGGTAGTCCCATATGACATGATGTACTAGACTATCTCCATATATAGTGTTATCCACATCTCCATGTTTAGGCCAAACAGATTCGCTCCATTTCTCCATGTATAGGTCCAAATGCCCAACGTTGAGCTTGACAACGAAACGTTCTTAACACAGCAGCCCCCATATTTACTTTAGAAAATATGTTAAATTCTAAGTACGTTTCGAGTACCGGTTTGATACAAGAGCGAATAAGCACTACACTTCTGGAATCATGTGCGTCGACTTAAAGTTGGATCCAGGCCTAATAACTTTATTTGGCCGCCCTGTTGCCACCTCCTTGTTACATTTTCTTTTCTCCAGGTGGATGGACATTCTTTCATGGACATCCTTTCATAGGTGATCTAAGTCCAGCCGCCCGTATCAGATCAGAGGATCAGATCTCCATGTTTAGGCAAACTCCACACAGAAAGGCCCTATCGCTCACACCCTAGGTTGGGTTGGCGATAGGGCCTTTCTGTGTGGAGTTTGCCTAAACATGGAGATGTGGTACAGAAGGACTCGTATATGGGCATAAAAAGTATGTCATGTGACATGATCTGACATCACTTCCTGTACAGACAGTCAGACAGACAGCCATTGACTCCGACCTAACAATAGCTACTGTCTATGACGGTAGTTCCATATGACATATTGGACTAGACATATGTGTCCCAATCTCACTGAGAGCCAGTCATCTCGGAAAGTACAGCTTTAGACAGGGACTGAAAATACCTTTTTTTTTTTTTTCACTAAAATGTGATAAAGCCACTAAAGCATTTTATAAATTTCAGGCTACATTTCACTTAAACGCCAGAGCTTAACTCTGCATGTAAATAAGACTTTTTTTAATTAATGTGAGAGATCGTCAGGTCATTTGCAGGTTAGAAATTTATTTAGAACTTGAATATCTCAAAAGTAGTATTTCAGCATGGCATCATTCTATAAGCCATATCTTCAAAACTGTTGGGTCAATCTCCACAACCAATATATCATTTTGTAGCTATGATCCCCAGCTTTCAAATGAAATGAAAAAATGAAAATGAATAAAAATCCAATGACTGGCTCCCAGCCAAATTGGGACACATATAGTGTTATCCACATCTCCATGTTAGGACTCATATATGGGCATAAAAAGTATGTCATGTGACATCACTTCCTGTACAGACAGTCAGCCATTGACTCCGGATTAACAATGGCTACTGTCTATGACGGTAGTCCCATATGACATATTGGACTAGACTATCTCCATATATAGTGTTATCCACATCTCCATGTTTAGACAGCCAATGACTCCGGCCTAACAATGGCTACTTTCTATGACGGTAGTCCCATATGACATGATGGACTGGACTATCTCCATATATAGTGTTATCCACATTTCGTGTAGCCGCCCTGTACAGGAAGTGATGTCACAACTCGCTGACATCACACTGACATCACAGAGGATACGGAAAGACGGTCACGAGGATACGGAAGGAAGGAAGGAAGGAAGGAAGGACACTCAAGCGACACGGTTCTTCAGAGTATATGCGACCTTCGGTCGCAATTATTTAGCACCTTTCATGACATGAAATGCAGCTCAAATGTCTTTACAATTATTTACAGGGCACCCCTGTAAAAATGTTCTAATCCATGGCACCCCTGAATTACATTGTTATTTTACTGTACCTTACATTTACGTCAAATATGTAAATCTTTCCCCCTAAGATACAGTATGTCATGAGGACAACTTAAACACTTAAACCCCAGCATCCCTATTCTGGGGGGAACATTCACCAAAAATAACCAATCTACAATGTGTCACAACAAGTTCAACGTGACCCGTTATGATCTTGCAGATCTGCTATTTTTGGTGAAGAGACTTGATATGGACTGAAAAGGATCCCACCAAGTACAGTAGAACTCAGGTCTGTTTCATTAAGTCTAGAGGTCTAAGTGGATACATTCCAAATATTATAAAACTATGTTTGACTTTATTATTATGGCACCCTTACTGATTCACTGTTTTTTAAGCCATTGTGGGCACTTAGAACAGGTCAGCACCTGCTTGAAGAGCACAGAAGTGCACCCCAGTTTGGAACATATCTAAGCAGGCAGTCATAGAGGTATGAAGGTGCCACACCATTAGTCAGAGAATATTAATACAATCTTGGAATAAATTCTTTACCAAGAAATGTCTTCAACAATGTGTTTGTAAAGGTGTCTAGTAACATATCTAACAAAGTTTGAAATTCAAAATCCCTATGGGAATGTTTGACAGCTGCTGGAAGTTGTGGTCCCATTCACTTACTATACATAATTCTATACAGAAAAGAAATACCCCAAACAAATCTGCTTTAAGTAGCATGTGAGGGGTTTTCATGATTCTGAATGCATTGCAAGCATTTGTTTTGCACAAAAAACATTCCTTGGAATAAAAACGCACCCCTACAAAACTGTGAAAAGTGATGACTCATCACTAAACTATAGTTTTGTGGGGCCATGTCAATGTATAAATTCCAGAATCTAGAGACTGAAGCCTAGAATCCTTGCTGTAGACATGTTTTCAATAATCAGCTCTTTGTGGCGAGGGTCACAGCACTAGTAGACAGTTGATGTAACTCTTACTAGAGATTGGATCTCTTATTGCGTAATGAGAATACTGTTACTATAGCAACCCCCCCCCCCCCCCCCACTCTCATAATACGCAATGCATTGTGGGATGTGTGGTCTGAGAGGTGACAGAAGCCTTGCAAGGCCGTTTTCACAAAAATGCAACACATGATTCTATAATCTGTGTTTTTATAAAACTGGTGGCTCAAATTGCACAAGTAATATTATTTAGTTATGATTCTCTACTCACTATGAAGTCAGAACAAAAGAAGCAAAGCATTTTAAAAGACTTTGTGCCATAGAAAATAAATTGTGCCATAGAATGACCCAGAGATGATGCATACATTTTTCATTTCAAAATTCAACAACAGGTCATGTCATGTCATGTACTGCTGCACACACAGTATTGTTCATAAACAGATTTATTTTTATTTTTTCAAATAAATGAATGTTGAAAGTAAAAGGTGTGACTTGCCTTCTGATCTCCCAGGGCTGCAGGCTGCTATGCAGAGCAGCAGCATCAGGAAGGAGCTCATTGTAGCTCCTGACTAGACTGACACTGACACTGACACACACTGATCACTGAGCTTTATAATGACTAGACTGACACTGACACACACTGATCACTGAGCTTTATAATGACTAGACTGACACTGACACACACTGATCACTGAGCTTTATAATGACTAGACTGACACTGACACACACTGATCACTGAGCTTTATAACATACACTGCTGGAGGGAGGGACGCCTCAATCAACCTCATGGAAACAATCTGATACAACATACGTCAGGGTGACCACATGTTTTTGACAGGAGAACTATGCAGAGAGCATTATCTGCATAGTGAAAGAGAGCTTCCCTCAAACTGTACAAGACGAGGTGTGTGGTCAAATATCACCATATCATGTCATGTCAGTTATCATAACTCCTTCTGTTTGAAATATGTATTTGTTAGTGTGATGGGCACACATGTGGATGGCAGGTCTTAGGGAGGATACGGTTGATTATGAATATTATTTATAGAAATAACTGTTGTTGCCAACGATTAATAACATCATTGAAGCTGAACATAAGGGAGTGATGTACAGTACAGTCTAGGGCAGGGGTCGGCAACCTTTCTGATGTGAAGTGCCAAGTTTTCATTTTCTTGATAGTCAGTGTGCCATGAACATTACGTTTAATTATGACACCAAATCAACATTAAATAATTCCAACTGATTTTGATTGTCCATGGACTATACATGTATTTACTTTATCTTTTTCTTGTTTAGATTTTTCATCAGGATGTAGGCCTAATGATCATTAGACATTAGACTCGATCATTAGATTAACAATAATCCTCCCTTCTCCCACACTCCCTGCCCAGTCAGAGTTAGGAGTTTGAATGAATGTAGATGTATGTGCAGGATTTCTATATAGATGTGAGGGGACTTCATTTAACTGACTAAACATTTTGAATGTTTAATTTGAGAAGAAATGGCACACTTGGCACTACACTCAAATTCACGGGTGCTATAGACTTACATGAAATACTGTAAATTAAGGAGTCATTAAGTTCAAGTTCAAGTGTATTTGTCACATGTATAAATACACAGCAATGTATACATTCATTGTGCTCTGAGCACCCTTTTCAGCCTTACACACACAACATCCAGACAATACAAACAATGCTTAGTGCTACAAGAAAGTGCAAATTACAGTGCGTTGCAGTGAAATCAATTGCTCAGCAGCCTGACTGCTTGGGGAAAAAAAACTGTTACTGAGATGGGTGGTGTGTGATTTGATGCTCTGATAGCGTGTCCAGGAAGGAAGTAGTGTGAACAGTTTACGGGCAGGATGGCTGGTGTCTCTAATCAGAGCTGCCAACTTTCAGGAAAAATAAGAGTGAGATTAATTTTTTTTCTTTTTTTCTTTTTTTTGGGGGGGGGGGGGGGGGGGGCATTTGGTGCCACAAAAAAAGAAAAAGGGAAAAAAAAAATATATATATATATATATATATATATATATATATATATATATGAAACTTGGAGTGCGTTTTTGTGACTTTTTTGTTATTATAATTTTATCGACCCACTATTGTACCCCAACCAGGTACAATATGTTGCACTGGGTGGGTGTTATTTAATTCTTCAAATCTAACCCTCAATAATGAATAAGTAATTTTGAGGCAGAAACGTATAATTAATACTGTGGATCATTTGTGGTCTGGGGGTCCTCCCCCAGAAAAAAAATCCAAGAGTTTAATGTTAGATCCTGTATTTCGGAGCATTCTACAGGGAGTTTGATACTTTTATCAGGCTTTACTAGGATGGGAAAATTATGGATAAATGTTTAGGCTACATGTCATATAAGCTGCAACACTTCTTTTTGTACAAGCATCCACCCAAAAGTCCCTCCCTATTTAAACTGCCTGCTATGGACATTTTGGACGTGTTGAACATAGAACATGAATGAATCTATTTTGTAGATCCTCCTGAGTCCTGTCGATCTTATTGTAGAGAATGATGTGCGCAGGGAACGTGCACGCAGCGTTCCTCACACCAGACGCCCACGCACACACGCATCTATCTAATCATTACTTCAGAATCAGATACAGTATTTTAAGCCCTTCGTTGCTCAAATCGCGGCCGAAGTGATTGACTCAGTGACACTTGAGTTGACGCAGTTTTCCACTTTGTGACGGCTGGTGATACGACGGCGTGAGAAATACGATGTGTGACGTGAGAGCGTGAGAAGAGTCTCACGCTCATTGCATGAGGGTTGGCAGCTCTGTTAATGATGTTATGAGCTTTTTTCAGACAGCGGGTGGTGTAAATGCTATGGAGGCTAGGTAATACTGTGCCTATGGTTTTGGCTGCCGTGTTAACAGTCCTCTGCAGCTGTTTACGGTCCTGAACATACCAAACCGTGATACAGCCACACTTTCAATAGTAGACCTACATCTATAGAAATTAACCCTTTGTGCTTAGGCCAAATATCTTGAGGCGCCTCAGAAAGTACAGTCGCTGTTGTGCTTTCTTGAGGATGCACTCGGTGTTAAGGGACCATGTAAGTGTGTCTGTAATGTATATATGCCCAGGAATGTAAAGTTATTGACTATGTCGACAGATGACCCATTGATGGAAATGGGGGTGTGGATGCCTTTGGATGTAATAGGGTCCGGGTTGTGAGCCTCGAAGCGGGCAAAAAAGTTATTCAGCTCGTTTGGTAGAGTGGTGGAGGTGTCCGAGATTGAACCAGACTTATTACCAGTAAGACTCCCTAATCGGGAGATAAGCGACCGCCAGGTCGCAGGGTGATTTTAGGCCAAAATCTGTAGGAGCAGTGTCCAAAAATGTGTTTTAAAAAATCGGCCTGAAGGTGGCGCTAAATGGGACAGATCCATGTTGATGACATGAGTGTATAGCAAGTGTGTACCGATTTGCGTGATTTTAGGGCAAAATTTGTAGGAGCAGTGTCCAAAAATGTGTTTGAATAAATCGGCCTGATGGTGGCGCTGTATGGGACAGATCCATGTTGATGACATGAGTGTAGACATACTGTGTAGCGATTTGCGTGATTTTAGGGCAAAATCTGTAGGAGTAGCGTCCAAAAATGTGTTTTAAAAAATCGGCCTGAAGGTGGCGCTAAATGGGACAGATCCATGTTGATGAGATGAGTGTAGACATACAGTGTACCGATTTGCGTGATTTTAGGGCAAAGATTGTAGGAGCAGTGTCCAAAAAATTGTTTTGCAAGAATCGGCCTCATGGTGGCGCTAGAAGAGGGCCATGTGAGAATTGATAGTGGAGGTTGTAGTTTGGCAGGCAAGGAGTGTGTGTGCAAAATTTGGCATGGATCGGGCCAACGTTTGCGGAGATATGAGCAGGGCAAAAGTGTGACGTGACGTGATAGACACACTGACTGACAGACAGGCGGTGGAGGTTTTGATAGTAAATGCGACCTGAGGTCGCAATAATCCGAAACCGCCTGCAGCCCTCTCCACATCCGCCGTGAATCACCGCCGCTGTAATCGTATTCCAATTTGTTCCGGTAATGTCTTTTTGCCACTGTGGATCCATTCCATTCCATCAAATCATTTAGTATGGCGACCCCCTGGAACCCCCTCAAGGACCTCTGGGGGTCCCCGGACCCCACTTTGATTTCCAGATTCTTTCCAACGCTTACCGCCGTTGACGTCAGTGCGGTGGAGAGCTGCCTTATAGGTTATTTTGAGGGGGGGAAAAAAAGTTTACCAGAAAACTCATGAATCACAGGGTGTTTAGACAGTCATCTCTGCTGAGTTACATGTTTTTTTTTTGTCAAAGCGGAACACGGTTTTGAGAAGAATTTATCTTGTGATCTTCACACACATGCACCGTGAGAAGTGTGTTGGTTTACTCTAATCAACCGTCATCCATCTTTATCATGGTGTTTGGCTGCAGGGTGGTTTTATTTAGACCACAGTGCTTGTATGTCATTTAAAATGTGTTTTAGGCCAAATGGTGATTTCATGTCATTTAAAATGTGTTTTAGGCCATATGGTTCTTTCATGTCATTTAACACTTGGGAGGCCAAACTCGTTCAGTAACGAGATACGGCCACTAGAGGTCACTCTGCCAAAAGGAGTTATCTCGTTCCTCAACGAGACAACAAAGGGTTAATATGCAGCGTGCTGCGCGCATCCTGTGTTGTCTGTGAATGACCGGGAGTCCATACGTCACAACGGCGAGGAAGCTATTCGCAAGCTTGTCTATGAAGGGAGCGCTCGTTTTATGGTTAGATGTCACAGTTATTGTCCACGACGCTCAGTTATTGTCCACGACATTGCAAGCAGCGCGAAGGCCAGCGGACCTTGGTCCTGCTCTTCGCCCCCGAGCGCCGCAGGCCGTTGCGAAGCCGTGGTGAATGCAATCGTTATATTTATGCCCAGGCCGTAAGGCCTGGGCAAGCGCACGATAAACGCAATGATAATTGGGTTTTGGTGCACCTCGCGCGGTCCAAGTGACTACAACCGAGCGCTCCCTACGTCCGGTTCAGCCAATCACAGGGGGCTTGGGGGAGACCGGAACCAGACCGGAACAGGGACAGCCTTGCGTATACGCCAGACGCGTCACAACGTGGCTCGCGGAGAGAGAAAATGGCGCGACCAGGCTGCATTGATTTCCATTCTAGGCTGAAACATAAAAAGGGCTTTATCTATGAATGAGGTGCAAAGAACGCCAGGGAAGCAGAGATCTGATTGTTTTCACGGCGACACTATAACGCGATGGTCGACCCCCGTTTGGATTTTAGTTTCGCGAGCGTTTGTAAACAAATGGATCTTCTTCCTCAATCGTCAGCGGACACTCACGTGCACACGCACAAAACTTCCGAGGCTCTTCAAAATAAAGCGTGAGTGAACGGCGGCAGCAGCAACAGCTAGAAATGTTAGAAACCTTGGCTTATTCCCATATGTTAAATGTGTTTTAGGCCATATGGTTCTTTCATGTCATTTAAAATGTGTTTTAGGCCATATGGTTCTTTCATGTCATTTAAAATATGTTTTAGGCCATATGGTGCTTTCATGTTGTTATAATGTGATTGGGGATTTTCAGTCAGGCACAGTGGTGAAAGTGGTTTGAAATTCTTGCCGGAACTGTCATAAATTGGCCGCGCGGCGAAGCTGGCGGCCGAAAACAATTTGGGAGGCTCTAATCCCCCAAAACCCCTGAAATGCATAGAAAACTTTATTTTGAGAGGCCCACCTGCTGCCCCTCTATAATAAGCCTCTTCATATTGTTCATGTTCCATACAGAAGGCTAAGCATATATATTATTATTATATTTATTATATTATTACCCATATTATTATTACCCATTATTATAACCAGTTATCTAAAGTAACTAAGTAGCCTACATTTACTAAAGTACTGTATTTAATTACAGGTTTTAAGTATAGCCTAGCCTAGTTTACTGGAGTATTTCCAATACTTTTATTTCTACTCCACTACATCTCCCATTCCCAGATGCAGAATTGAATCATTTTGGTCTATTCTGCATTTATGGCCACATGCAGGCACAGACACGAGTCCTCCTAGAGATGGGATTTATGGCTCTTTGAAGTGAGCCGGATCTCTGGGATCCGTTCCTTTCAAAGAGCTGTTCAAAAGACGTAGGCCTACATTTTGATACTTCTACTCAAGTACATTAACATTCCAAACTTCTACTTGATTGCAGTATTGATATTTCTACTTAAGTAAAGAAATTGAGTATTTTTCCCACCACTGTTCATTAGAAAGGAACGGCTCCCTACTGTGAACCGAATCCTATCGTTCATTTCAAAGAGCCGTTCAAAAGACTCGATTCGTTCGCGAACGTCTCACCTCTACCCGCTCCGTGTCAAACAAACACTGAAACGCAAACGGACTGACTGGATCACACTGACCTACACAAACCCACGGGAATAATTTAGAAGCACTTTATCAGAAAATATAACTAGTAACACTTGTGTAGCCTACTGTATGTTAATCTGACTTTAGTATAGGCTATTGTTTTCTTCCTGGACGTGCGTTTGTGGCTGGTTATTTAACATGGGATTTTGACAGCTGGCTTCTCCTCTTCTTAACGGAACTCCGTTCCGTCCCCAAATGTTTTAACGGAACGGGGGTTCCGGCCGTTCCGGCTCACTTTCACTACTGGTCAGGCATACTAGACACCACTGGGGTCCTGAGACTTTGCATTGTTTTACACGTGTGTCTAAGAAGCCGGTAGAGAGCCGGCAGTGTAAACGCTGGAGTGAATAAAACAGCCTGCTAAACAGTAAACAGTGAAGACCGAGTCCTCTCACTTTATTACATTGGCGAATTTGGCGACGAGGTAAAAAACGACTTGAAGACATGGCAACTTACGGCAAAATCACAGAGTTTGACCCAGATTCTGATGACTGGCAGCAGTATATGGAATGTTTGGAATTCTATTTTGTGGCAAACAAAATCGAGGATGAAGGACTACAGAAGGCTATATTCCTAGGTGCATGTGGAGGAAAAGTCTATTCCGTGCTGAGGAACCTGTGTCTGCCTGGTAAGCCTGGGGCTCTTACATTGACAGAAATATTGAAGACTTTGAGCGACCATTTCACACCAAAGCCCAATTCCATTGTGGAGCGTTTTAAGTTTAATTCAAAAGTGAGACAGCCAGGACAGACTGTTGCATCTTTTGTGGCAGAACTACGGAGGCTAACTGAACACTGTGGGTATGGGGCTACCCTGGATGAAATGATTAGAGATCGAATAGTGTGTGGAATTAACGATAACAACATTCAGAAACGTTTATTGTCAGAACCGGAGGGAAAGCTGACACTGGCGAGGGCAGTTGAATTAGTAACCATAATGGAAACAGCAGTTAAAGATGTGGCAGAGCTGCAGCATTCAGGGGTGGAAGAACCTGTGCACAGAATGCAATCAGCGGCCGCAGACCGGCGAGCACCACCTGCTGCAGGGTGTTTCAGATGCGGTGCAAACCACGTGCCCGCGGAATGCCGTTTCATAGATGCAATATGTCACAACTGCCAAAAGAGGGGACACTTGTCCAGGAAATGCCGCAGTGCCAGACAGCCTAAACAAAACCGTGTCAACACAAGAGGTGCAAGTTCAACACACATGCTGGCTGAAGAGGAGGACAGGCAACTAAAAGTGCAACACACAGGCTGGATGAAGATGAGAGCGGAGAGGAATTTACTCACATGCTGTACAATCTGGATGATGAAGAGAAGGTGGAGCCATACAGAGAGACAATGTCAGTGAATGGACATGATATTGACTTTGAAATTGACACTGGTGCAGGCATGACTATCCTGAACGAGGAAACATACATGAAAATGGGTGGGAGGAAACTCCAGCCAACAAAGATAAAACATGCACAAGTCAATTACAAAGGGCAGACCAAGCGACTGGCATTGCTAGTGGTAAAAGAAGGTGGTCCAAATCTGGTGGGGAGAAATTGGCTGAGGGCTATTAAACTAGACTGGAGAGCCATTTTCAGATTACAGATAGGACAACAGCAGGAGCTGGAAGCACTGCTTTTGCAACACAGAGAAGTGTTCAAAGGAGAGCTGGGCACTTTAGTGGGGGCTGCAGCAAAAATCTATGTGGACGTCGAGGCCAAACCACGTTACTTCAAAGCCAGGCCCCTACCATATGCTCTCAGGGACAAAGTAGAGACTGAATTAGCCAGATTGGAAAAGGAAGACATCATCACGCCTGTGAACTTTTCCGAATGGGCTGCTCCAATAGTCCCCATACTGAAGCCTGATAAAACGACAAGAATATGTGGGGATTATAAAGTCACAGTGAATCCAGTGTCCCAGCTAGACAATTACCCCATTCCAAAGACAGAGGATCTGCTGGCTGTGTTGGGGGGAGGACAGAAATTCACTAAATTGGATATGTCTCAGGCGTACCAGCAACTCCCGCTAGATGAGGATTCCAAGAAGTACACGACAATTAACACTCATAGGGGTCTGTATCAATACAATAGACTGCCTTATGGAGTGTCATCGGCCCCAGGCATATTCCAGCGCACCATGGATAATCTACTGCAGGGGCTGAACCAGGTAGTGGTGAGAGTGGACGACATCCTGGTGACGGGAAGTGACGATGCCAGCCATCTGCAGAATCTCTGGGAGGTGCTAGAGAGACTGTCAGCAGCAGGGTTACGCCTGAGAAGAGACAAATGTGTGTTCATGGCACCAGAAGTTGTATACTTGGGTTATAGAATTAACCACAAAGGCATTCATCCAGTGGCCGACAAGGTCAAAGCTATTGAAAATGCCCCAGAGCCCATTAATCAGACCCAGTTAAAGTCCTGGCTTGGAATGCTAAATTACTATCACCGTTTCCTGCCCAACATTTCCACCGTGCTGGAACCGCTACATGAACTGTTGAGAAAGGGCGCTCCCTGGAAGTGGGGAAAACGTCAGGAGCAGGCCTTTGAGGCTGCAAAACAATGCCTCCAGTCAGAGGAATTGTTAGTACATTATGATGACAATAAGCCCCTCTACCTTGCCTGCGATGCATCGCCTTATGGCGTCGGGGCAGTTTTGTCACATAAGTTGCCGGACGGCACGGACAGACCCATTGGATACATGTCACGATCACTGTCACCAGCAGAACGAGGCTATGCACAGCTGGAAAAAGAGGCTCTGGCCATAATCTTTGGTCTGAAGAAATTCCATCAGTATCTGTTTGGCAGACACTGCACCATTGTGACAGATCACAAACCACTGTTGGGACTATTAGGAGAAAATAAAGGCATTCCACAAATGGCGGCTGCCAGGATGCAAAGATGGGCCTTGATTTTGGCTGCTTATGAATACACTTTGGAATACAAGGAGGGCTTAAAACATGGAAACGCAGACGCTCTGAGCAGACTCCCATTGCCGACCGCACCCTCAGCCACACCACGTGAGGGGGAGATGGTGATGCTCATGGAGCATATGCATGGCACACCGCTACAAGTGAAACAGATCCGGGATTGGACCCGGCGAGACACCGTCCTGTCCAGCGTGCATCAGTGGCTCATGCAGGGATCCTGGCCCTCAGTATGTGAGGACCCAGACATGCAGCCTTACATGAGGCGAAAGGACGAGTTAAGTGTGGAGGAGGGGTGCATTATGTGGGGCAGCAGAGTGATAATACCCCCACAAGGAAGACAAACTATGATTGAAGAGCTACATGAGGCTCACCCAGGAGCCTCGAGAATGAAATTGCTGGCCCGTAGCTATGTGTGGTGGCCAAAAATGGACACAGACTTGGAGTCTGCAGTGCGAAAATGCCACACATGCCAGTACAATCAAGCCGCCCCAGCAGCAGCACCGTTACATGCATGGGAGTGGCCGAGCCAACCGTGGATGAGAGTACATGTGGACTTCTGTGGGCCGGTAATGGGGAAGATGATTCTGGTGGTTGTGGATGCCCACTCGAAGTGGATCGAGGCCCACCCGATGCAGTCTATCACTTCATCCATGACAGTGGAAAAGTTGAGGACCATCTTTGCCACTCACGGCGTTCTGGCCATTTTAGTCAGTGATAATGGGCCAAGTCTGGTCAGTGCTGAGTTCAAAATGTTCATGCAAAAGAATGGCATAAAGCATGTGACATCCGCACCTTACCATCCATCTTCTAATGGATGTGCAGAACGCGCCGTGCAGACGGTCAAAGATGGAGTCAAGAAGATGGGAGAGGGTAGTCTGGAGACTAAACTGGCTAGATTCCTATTCAGATACAGAGCGACCCCACAGACCACCACAGGAGCCACTCCGGCTGAGCTGCTCATGAACCGGAGGCTTAGAACTCAGCTGGATCAGGTGCGCCCATCGTTAGCTGGCAAAGTTGGACTCAACCAGGCTAAACAAAAGGCACACCATGATCAACATGCCCACGACCAAACATTCAACGAAGCTGATCCTGTTTATGTGAGGAGCTACTCAGGGCAGAAGTGGAGTCCGGCTGTGCAAGTCAAGCACACTGGCCCAGTCTCGTGGAAAGTGCAAATGCAGGATGGCAAGCTCGTGAGAAGACATCAAGATCAGATTCGTCCACGTTATGATCACCAACCAACCAGATCCAGCCTCCCAGAGGAGAACTTCCCTGGGGACTTGGCCCTCCAAGAACCAGCACACCCAGAACCAGAGGATGCTGCACCAGAGGCAGCAGCACCAATGCCGGCAGCTGGGGAACTGAGTCCTGACAGGGGCCAACGTTATCCGGTGAGAGGTAATAGGCAGGCACCCACTTATCTGAAAGACTATGTTTGTACAGGGGCAGAATAATCCCCTGGGGTGCCTTGCCTCGAGGAGGGGTAGTCCACCCCCTACCTCGTAGTTAAGTTGTTAAAGACAGATTTGTTTACTGTAAGTTGTTAAAGACAGTTTGTTGTGGACTATGGGGGGAGGAATGTTATAATGTGATTGGGGATTTTCAGTCAGGCATACTAGACACCACTGGGGTCCTGAGACTTTGCATTGTTTTACACGTGTGTCTAAGAAGCCGGTAGAGAGCCGGCAGTGTAAACGCTGGAGTGAATAAAACAGCCTGCTAAACAGTAAACAGTGAAGACCGAGTCCTCTCACTTTATTACACATGTCATTCACAATGTGCAGGTTGGGGACAGCAATGGTGCATGAAGTGACACTTATCTGTGTCCCTTAGTTATGACACCCTATAGGCTGATTCTAGTGGAGGAAAAACTAAGGCCAGAAGTTGATTATACCCCTCCCCGGGGTAGAACAAAATGCAACATAGTTTTTTCATATCTTTAGGATGTCCCCTTCGTGAAATGATTGTCCCGAGTTTTGCTTTTACTGCAAATTTCATGAAATTGAAGCATGAAGGGACTGACTACATAAGCATTAAAAAAAAAACGCCTATCCTGAAAGATGGAGTCAACTAGCAGTCTTACCTGCTGGTTGTTTTTACCTTATAATTGCACAGATGGTCTACAGGTAGGTAGCCTAGTCCTTACATTCCAGAAAAATCTAAATGCAAAAAATTTGGTTCTGTTTTGAATCTGTAGCCTTTTATATAAGAACTTTCTATAGGCGGAAATTACATTTCTAAGGAATATTCCCCTTTAATCCTGGAGATAATATTCTATAATATTCATAACTTTTACTTGTCCTCTTCATGAAATGGATGGTCAGTAGTTCACCAGGTTAGCATTCACCAGCTGACACTGGTGAATGCTAACCTGGTGATTGTAGTATAGTGTGTTGACAGCAAGGCTTATGCAGGCCAACCTAACTGTGTCCCTGGCATGTGCGAGGTGCTTGTAGATCTGTGAGGCGCTTGTAGATCTGCTGTATTGGGTTGTTTAACTTGTTTGAAGTGTTGGTGCCGTGCTGTGACAGCTTGAAGCATGGATGGCTCCCCACAAACCCAATTGTGATGAAAAAATATTTATGGAATAAATAAATGAAATATATATGAATATGTGAAAGACAACTGACTGATTTCATTTCTATGTAAACCATACTATATGGACAGTTTGTTCTGCATGCCACTATGCTGGAAAGCGTCTTCAGCCTCAATTTGTTGTAATCTCGGCACTGCTGAAAAAGAGGTACCAGCCCTCAGTCTATTACCGAGAACTAAATAAAGGTTGAAATGAAATGAAATAATACACAGAGCACATGTCTAATCGTTTTGGCTCATAGCTTGCCACACTGTGGAATGATGCATGAACTGCGCAATAGCAGCCTGCCACACTGTGGAATTATGTCTTAACTGCAAGATATACCCTAAAAATGTAAACAAAGGGAAAAGAAATCAGTGTGGGTCATCCGTAGGACTGATGGGCAAACAAGTGGTGTCAACGCGTACAGACGGGCCCAGAGGACATGTAGAGTCTGCCCCCTTAATTTTCACGTCCCCACAGGCCGCACAGTGGGACCCGGAATTTGACCGTGAACACGAGCAGCAGAAACGAACACGAGACACCTATTCCTATAAGTGTAATACTACTACTAATAATAATAATCAAAGGAGCAATCAACACAATAAAATCAAGGAGTCTGAGTGCCTCAAAGTCCAAATACCGGGATTGGCGGGATATATATTTTAATAAGGCTCCAGTCCAACCACACCACAGCAGCATGATAGCCAGGAAAGGGAAGATGTATGGGTACGTGCCATAATTTATACTGTGATGTCTTCGCACCCACACAGCTGTGGTAAATTGATTATGTCTCATGCTTACTACGTCACCGTTATTCCACCGACTGTAGGTGGCGATGCTGCGTGCACACGCATGTAAGACCCAAAGAAGACGCACGGCGGTCTACAAAACGAGCGCTCTCCCACACTACTTGTTTCCAAGCCCCCAGAACCCAGGGCTAGAGTTGAAGCAAAAGGACATGGTGGCCAAAGCTGGAACTGCAGGCAGGGGGAAAAATACATGCACGAGCAAAAAGAGCACACCGCTGGGGTCTGCTATGGGGTTCAATGGACGTCAAGTGACGTTCGTGACATAATTACGTCTCAACATAAGTAAAATTGGCAAACTCTTGAGACACTTCTCTGCCGGGTCGGTTTTGACCCGTAACACCACAAGTGTCCCTTTTTTTATACAGACCCCCAGAATTAACTAAATGATGACAATTAATTTTGTTGTGTTAAATAGTTGTTTCTGAGGATATCATGAAGCCTCGTTCCAATAAAGATGGGTACTTTTTACCCATTTAAACTTGAAAACGGGTCAAAAATTACCCTAACACAATAGAAGGGTTAAAACAAAATCTAGTGGCAAGGTTTTTCAGAAACCTGTTAGGATTTTGGAGACATTCATAGAATCGTGTGAAAATATTCAAAGGCTTGCTCAAATTGTGATGATGTTTTTCCCCCTCAAAAATAGGAGATCTACAAGCTTGCTGTGCAGAACTCGTGCCGCACTTTGAGCTTGTATATCTGCTTTCTTTTTAATAGTTAAAGCATAAAATAATGTAGAGTTACACAATTGCGTTCTGGGTCTTGAAGGGTTAACCATCCTTTAACAGCACTGGGTCATATTAGGAGCAGCACCTGGCTGCAGACACTAGGGTCCTGTTGAGGTCCACGGGAGACAGGAACCTCAACAAGTGGCAGGAAGTGACCTCACAGTGCGCAAGTGACTTCATGCCGCTTGTGGAGGTCACGTGACGTCTCTGCCTTGCAGTCCAAGGCACTACAGTCCCTTTGAGCAGCATTGTCGCTATGTGTACATGTTATCTTTTAGACAACCCAACTCTACCCCTAACCCTAAACTTAACCTCCATGGGGTAGAGCCAAGCCCCCAGAACCCTGGAGGCGCCCTGAAACCAAATGGACATGGTGGCCGTTTTGAGGTACTGCAGTTGGGGCCAGAAACATGAACGCGCGTCTAGGCTTCTTTGTATTGACGCGCGTTCATACCGGAAGTGCTCGTTCATGAATGCGCGTCCATGAACACAAACTATGACGAGAAATGCGTCACAAAGGCCCCACTACGTCTCGGTTTTACTAGCCGGAAGGAGGGTGAAAACGCCTCATGCGCTGGATGAGCAAGTCAATGCAAGTGGACGGGCGGGGATATCTGGTGTCCTCTCTATTCTTATTATAACTCTATGGGTAGAGCAAGAAAGAGGTGTGAGGTCACTTCCTGCCACTTGTTGAGGTTCCTGTCTCCCGTGGACCTCAACAGGACCCTAGTGGCTGCAGCCAGGTAGTCTTGCATATTAGTGTAAGTTAGGGATGTGGTTGGTTGTATATGGATATCGGTATGTTGGGTGTATGTTATACAGTACATTGTATACGGGTATATGTATATATATGTATTCCTATTTATTTATCTCCTACTTAAGTGTTACGGTCTTACGGATAAAAGTAGTCTTTATTGTAGGCCTAGACGACTAAATGCAGAATATATAGCTATATAGCTATACTTATTATTATTATTATTATCTTTTAACATGATTCTAAGCTTGAAGGATAGCTTTTAGGAAGGCCACTCGACAAGCCCTTTGTTTTTGTTTTTTTGGCCTTTCCGGCACATCTTGTTTTGATTTTGTACTTGTTTATTTCTTTATAATGTATTATTTTTGTGTTTGTTTCTTTGTTTATTTCATATGTTTTAAAAATGTGCAAATAAAAAACCTAAAACCAAACCTAAAACCTAGTCAGCCACCCTCCCCATATTTCCATGGAGTGGATTCTCCCAATCAATCACAGCTGTCCTCACTCCCTCCTCATTAGTGGCCCTCCATAAATGGGTCAGTGACGTGACGCCCCAAAAAACATGTTTTTTAAAAAACTTTAAATAGCAGGCATAAAAATTATTTACTTTTGTTCTACTCACTCTCAACTTTATGGAAACACATTTTGTTTTTAGATATTTTATTGGAATCAGACTTTATTGAGCAGTTTGTTGTACTTGTGCCTAAAACCGTCATCTGGTGTGACATGACAATAATTGTTCATAAAATGAAAATGGAGTACACCTTTCTTAAGTTACTCACTTTATCAAAGTCCTTTATCATAACTAACCTGTGATCCACTATAGTTTTGTGAAAATTAATTGAATCTGTATATTTTTTTCATAATCAACACTCTGTGTGAGGCCCATGTTGTCGATCTTTCAACATATTTTAATTTTATTCTGACAAAAACTTTCTTTAAAATTACACAAATATTTGTGACTCTTCCTGATACTATTTTCTATGTAAACCATACACATTTTTTCGGTTTCATCATTAATAAAGGTATGATTTCTCACTATTTGGAATGTCACACCAGATGACTTAGTGTCACACCAGATGACCATATCTTCATGTGTCAAAGCAAACTGTGTTTTAACCTACCTATTAGTGAGTACTGAACTTTACTGATTGATTAAACAATTACCCAGGAAAAACAGCAACAGTAAAATTGCTTTAACATTAAATAACATGGCCTTAATATTTCTGAACAGGATAGTATTGTTGGGCCTTAACATAGGATAACAAAGAATTGTAGTAGTAGATGGATGATGAGGATGTGCACAGGAATGCTACGCACACCTAAGTCTTCTGCCGGCCCACGGCAGAAGGATCTTAAAGAGACAATAAGGTGCATAGCCACACTGGGAGCCAAGGCAACATTTTATTAACACCAATTATTGGAAACAACTCAGCATTCAGGTGTATTACTTTTTTCCGAAGTCTCCTGAACTTGAACACAGCATTTTGAGTTGAACAAATTTATTTACGAATCATGTCGTTACACCACATCTCCACTAGCTAAAGAGTGCTGGGTTGTGCAACTCCGAAAATAGCTGATCTACAAGCTCTCGCAGCACAATGCGTTGAGAGCTTGTAGATCAGCTATTTTCGCTATGTTTGTCTCGGGTCCTACCTTACCTCATTGTCCAGTCCAGTGAGTGAAAGTACAAAAGTATTAGATTAGATTAGAATAGACATTTAGACTGCATTGTACATCAGCCAGTCACATTTGGTGAGGGTATCTAGACATTTAGACTGTATTGTACATCAGCCAGTCACATTTGGTGAGGGTAGCAAACCGTTTGCCCTGTTGCGGTTCTGCTATGCCACAGACAACTTCCTGCTCTTTGTAGAAAATGCAGTCTCGCCCCTTTGGCCAGACAAAACCATTTTTCATTTTTCCAAGTTGATTCATGCAGTTTATCTCTAGCCCCTCCTTATTAATGGTAACAATCTGCCCCACATATGGCTTTCCCTCATATTTGATTATGACAAACTGTCCTTGTGTGTATTCATCTGAGGAGGTGTCTGAATCCTCAGCTTGGGCCTCTCCAATAGATGCACTTGTGTCCAGCACCTGAGTAGAAGACCTTCAGGAGGAGACATTTAAATGTAATTTATTTGTCAGGTAGATTGTTTTTAGTAGTAAAATGTAATTACTAGCAAGTCCTCAAGTTTGCCAAGTATGTTATACTCACTGAGCTCCGGAAGCTGTTTTGGGCCTGCAGCTGACCTGGGAAGGGGGCAGTTCCGCAGATGGGCCACCACTTAGTTAAGGAAGAAAAGGAATGAATGGATGACATAAGTTACTTTATTGTCATTAAACAGGTACAATTACAGGTATCATAAAATTGGCAAAGAGAATGATTTAGTTATACTTACTCATCACTTGTCTTGTCACCTGGCACCTCAGCCCTGGAGACTTGGTCGAACTGTAATTTCCGTGGGTTGTGACAGGTGCAGATCTGAGGAAACTGGCAGAAACAACTCAGGTCTCTGTAAACTATCTTTCCCGGGAAGATAGAAAGAACCTGGTGCGTAGTGCTGATGCCAGTCACTGGACGCACTGATGGAGGGACCATTTCATCCATGTTGGATATCTTCTCTTCTTCGATCCACATGACAGTGACTTTTTCAGAGGACTTCTGTAAATACTCACACAGATCCCTCGGTGTTTGTAGGTCACTGCCTCCGAGGACATACATGTCTGCCTTACGCTTCAGCACCCCTCCCACACCATCAGGTGCGCCCTTTCCATGGGAACGCTCTGAAAAGTTCCAGGTGACCCTCTTGAATCCCCATGTATAAGGAATGCTGCTCATGAGGAAGCAGTTTGTGCGATTCCGGTACTGGGTTGCTGGCCCATCACTGAGGACATGCAGGGTGTCAATTGCATTGTCTTGTTTTCCTCGGAAATCATCAATAACTGGCTTGATGTGTGCCCACACAGCACGCTCATCATGGCGTAAGGACTGTGAAATGGTGGCATAGCACTGGGAGCCACTGACTGAGTAGGCAACTCCGGTATGCACTGTTGCCTGCTGCCTATTGCCACCAAAATGAAACGCCTGAATCTCTGTGTTTAGTTTACATGCATAGTTCTCAGAAAAGTCTATATGCAAGACCATTTCATTGGGTTGGATGCTCTCCTTGATGTGTCTGAACTGCTTCACCTGATGAAGCCAGTTGAGCTGATGACTTGCAATCGCACTGAGCCTCTGGTTGAACACATCAGTGAGTCCAAATTAATCAATTTATTTGAATTGTGCTAAATCTATAACTAGTAGTCCTACTTTTTTTCCTTCTTTTTTTTTGTTTTGCTGTATCCAAGTAAGGATAAGAACAGCTATGGTTTTGTTTAAATGCCCTTCCTCCATATCCATTCATTCATCACTATACAGTATGTTTGTGTATTTTGGAAATAATAAAATCACATTTTCTGTACCACCCATTTTCTGTTGTCAAGTGTCTTATATTAACTGCTTATAACGGATAGTTATTATAAAGTGTTACCACAATATAAGGTTTAGGTTTCTGTGAAGGGGTTTCTGCTCTGTCTGATGAATTTGCTGTATCACCGAATGAAGCTAAATTAAATTATGTAAAAATGTTTAAAACGTTGTTTTAAACATGTTAAAATGTTTTAAATGGACAAAAGAAACATGGGACTTGTTATTTATTGTTATGTCTGTAGGAAAATACAGTATATATCATCTGGTGTGACAATCAAGTCATCTGACGTGACAAGCAGATATGTCACACCAGATGACGAAGTGTCACACCAGATGACGTTTTCTGCATTTAGGACTACCTTGAGGCTACCAGGTACACATTAGCATGCTAACAACATGCTAGCTATAACAAAACAACCTAGATTTACATGTAATTATGACCAAAGTTTCAAATAACTTTTGCTTTATTAATGAAAAAGGTGTCACACCAGATGACATCCAGAAGTGCCACACTTGTCAAAGTTTCAACAAGATGGCATTTCATGAAAATGTTAAAATCATAACTCACCTCAGACACCTGTCTTGCAGTTGTGCTGGGAGTGCTGAATAGCCTTACAGAAGAAGGCCCAGTAGGTGTCCAAATTATTGCCTGTTTAATTTTTCCAAACTAGTGTCACACCAGATGATTTTGGTTTGGGGGACAAAATCTTTTTGATCAGAAATGACTGAAAACATTATGCTTGGACTTTGAAAAGATATAGGCTCACAAATAGACATTTTTTTTGCCTAAATTCATTTTTAAATGAATTTTAGCAATTCTTTTTCTTAGTTTTATTCAAGTTCCCACTTTGAGAAACAAGGTCGGGACAGTCACACCAGATGACATTTACCATGTTTGGTTGAAGATTCTGAAGAAATGAGGAATGAAATGTTTTAATCTTGAGTAAGTTCACATAAAGCTTAATGTCCTGCACAATATTCAGAAGGTTTTTGACAAATATATTTTTTATTTATACATGTTTGACACCGAGGACAGCGAAAACGCTACGTCACGTCACCCACCCAAATGCTGCCTGCCTGGCCTCAGTTTCTGTTAAACAACCGCAGCAGTAACATCTCAACCTGAGAGTCCTCTGTCCTCAAGCCTGATCAGTGAAAAAAAAAAAACAACCTTGAAGAAGTCTCACCACCTTTCCCGATGCACAAAATGCTAGCCCGTGCAATGGAAAATAACAACATAACAGAACTCTGTTCTCCCACATTGTTGCCAATGTACCTGTGGTGACATCAAACAACCCAGTGAAACAAAGTAAAACTCTGAACAACCACTTTCCTTAACCTTGTTCAGACTGCGTGAAACCAACCTCACTCCAATCAGATCGTGGCTAGATGTTAGATTTTAGCAGTCAC
Organism: Nannobrachium achirus; assembly: GCF_963921795.1. NCBI lineage: Eukaryota > Metazoa > Chordata > Actinopteri > Myctophiformes > Myctophidae > Nannobrachium > Nannobrachium achirus. The sequence continues at coordinate 41,318,833 of NC_137822.1, read as the reverse complement.
ACCTGTGGCTACAGCTAGTTAATTGGCACCTGAAAAATGAGCCATCCCCTCAAACACAAGCGCTGTGAGCTTGTAGATCTATTTTTTTAAACATCATTAAAAACCCATTCCCTGCGAACTTAAAATATGGATGTGCGCTAAAACTGCCGGGAAATAGCTATATTTTATTAACATGATAGGGTATAATTTCATTGTTTTCAAAGCCATGATGATAAACCACCACCAAAAAGACCACTAGAGTGCGCCATCGTAACACTAAAACCTTCAGAAGAAACCATGTTTGAAGGATGGGAAGGTGACATCGCTCCATTGATTCACAACGGGAGATCAGAGGCGCGCCATGTGTGCTCAATCCTGTTCAATTTGTGCTTGATTCTGTGAATCAATGAAACTCAGAGACAAAAAATACTCTGAGAAACGCAAATATAATCACAAACTCAAAAAAGGCCCCAATAAACACCTTGAAGCCAAATTAGAAATAGTCAGTTTAGAGGCTAATAAACTGAGAAATCGGACAACCTCCTTAATCCTTTCTGCCAAAAAAAACTACTTGGATGAGAAAGTTGAGGAAAACATCCACAAACCACGAGATCTATGGAAGCTATTTAAAACCCAGCTAGGCTGTGGTGCTAAACTCAGATCCATAGCCAGCAACATATCCATCCAAACTCCCATAACCCTCCTCACTGACAGTCTTGATGTAGCCAAAAATCTCAACATCTACTTCACCTCCATGGCCAAAAATCTGGTCAATAAACTGCCCGCTCCATCTGGGCTGTTTGGTGTTAGGCACATCTTGAAATTCTACAGGAACCTTGGGGTATGCAAAGACAACTTTAAACTTGCCACGGTGACAACTGATGAAGTGTTTAAAAAACTGCGCACCCTACCTCAATTCAAGGCCGCTGGCCATGATAAAATCGCCCCCAAATTCCTTAGACTCAGCTGCCACCATTGCCCCAATCATTACCCATATTATTAATCTATCTATCAAGCAGGGTTATGTCCCCCAGGACTTCAAATTAGCTAAGGTAACCCCCCTGCACAAAAAAGGCAGTAAACTTGACCCTGGCAACTATAGGCCAATCTCAATCCTTAGTTCCATCTCTAAGGTAATGGAAAAAACTGTCTATGAACAGGTGGCTAAATATCTTGAAGAGAATAAACTGATCTACGAGTTCCAGTCTGGCTTCAGAGAGTCCCAATTCACAGATACATGCCTCATCTATTTGAATGATTACATCAAACGTGAAATTCGGCATGGTCATGCTGGACCTCCAGAAGGCATTTGACACCGTCGATCATTCTATTCTGATTGAAAAACTCAAAGCTATTGGTCTTGATAGCACAGCAGTGAGATGGATGCACTCTTACTTGGTGGGGAGGGAACAGATGGTGGAAGTCAACGGAACCCTGTCCCCCCCCCCCCCTCCCAGTAGTAAACTGTGGAGTACCTCAAGGGAGTATACTAGGACCACTGTTGTTCTTAATATACGTAAACGACATGTCATTTGCTTGTGACTGCAATCTGTTTCTGTTCGCGGACGACTCGGCTCTCCTAGTCTCAGGCAGAGACATATCGCAGGTTGAAAAGGCCCTAAACTGTGAATTTAACAAGATCTGCACCTGGCTCAATGACAACAGACTCTCAATTCACCTAGGCAAAACTGAATGTATCCTCTTTGGATCTAGTCAGAAACTTAGCCTAGTTGATAACTTCACAATTAAAGTAGGTGACACTGTGATAGAAAGAAAAAACTACATCTGCTACCTGGGTTGCATCCTGGAGGCTAACCTATCCAGTGACAAAATGACCACCAAGGTAATCAATAAAGTCAACCAACGAATTCGCTTCTTGCAAAGGGTTGCCCCGCTGATCAATATTAAATCCCGAAAGACACTAGGAGGTGCTCTTATTGGGCCCCTCATTGATTACGGAGTCCTTGTCTGGTATCGCGACGCCCCAGCTGCCTTAAAGTTAAAGCTCCAAACAGCCCAAAACAAACTAATTAGGGTTGTGCTTGGTCTCCCTCCTCAGACCCACCTTACCGATCATCACCACGAAAGCGTGGGATGGCTCAAAGTAGCTGACAGAGTACAGCATCTTGCAATGGGCCTGGTGTACAAGATACACTACACCTCCAAGATTCCCATGTACCTGACAAACTACTTCTTAAAGGTCAAGGATGTTCACAATCACAACACCAGAGGCAGCTCCACTAATCATCATCAACGAAGATTTAACACTAAACAAGGCTCTAACTCGTTCTCCTGCTACACCATCAACATGTGGAACGCCCTTCCACAAGCCCTAAAGGAGAGCAAATCCCTAGCCTCCTTCAAAATTGGTATGAAAAGTCACCTTCAGACAGCTGCTACCCGTGACTTGTAAATAGACTAAGCCCCCATGCTCCCCCCCCCCCCCCCCCTTTTTTTTCTCTTTTTCTGCCTTTGTATTTGATGTTATGCTTTTGAAACTGATATTATCCTAGATAAAGTACTATGTTATATCCGTCTGTCTTTCAATGTTATATGAGATACTTAAAGTGTGGTTCCTGTGGAAATAAGCCTCGGCTTTCTAGGATCTCCTTTTAGTTGACCTTGTACCAGTGATTTGTACTGTCATGAAACTGTACTTTTTTCTATTGCAAACTTCTAATAAATTCTTCAATCAATCAATCAATGATCGTCTAAAACCACCATCGGTCTGGGCAACGGATCGTATACAGACGCCACGCACAAAATTTCCAAAACAAAATCCGACCTAGTGAAGCTGCGTAATGGACGATGGTTTGCATTGAGCCTAACGGCTAGCAGATGCTATTGTAAACAGACGAGGCCTGGTTTAGCGGTGACGTCATAATCGTATCCTTTTTTTTTTACGGTCTTGTGTTATAACCAGCTGAAGGTAAGGAAACCCATTTGCTCCGTCGAAATATCCAAATAAATGCTTAAACAATGCTTTTATATAAAAGTCGATTAAAGTAGCTCAGCACCGCCGCTCTTACTGACAATGTCGATATAAAAGTCGACCAGCAGGCAAGAAGTTAACATTTGTGCAAGCCTTTGTGTTTGATGTGTTTGATTAATGTTTTCAAAAGGATAAATCTAAACATTTGCTAAAAAAAAAAGAGTGAAAAGAATGAATAAATAAATCACAATTTCTCAAAAGAATAGCAGATCTACAAGCTGTTTTGTAGGATCAGATACATTCTTGTTGTAGGGATAATATCCATACTTCATAATACCACTTCCCAGAAATACTGTTCCTACGAAACAGTGTGGGCTCACTTCAGGCCTAAAAATAATGGTATACAAACTGTCAAGATCCCAGGCAGAGGTCTTAGAATCTGTATGCATGAATCTTGTATGCATGTGTAGATATTATGATTGGCTCTGGTTGATCAGCTGTTTCCATTCTACTTTTTCTATTTCCATCTTGGGTCGTAGTTTAGAGTTATGCACTGAGTGGATTGCAGGATACTAACCTTTTTTCTCTCTCTCTTGGGAGGTGAGCTTAAAGGACGACTTTTCAACCTATCTTCATATAATTGGTCCTCACTATGTTCATATCTTGATAAAATAGCAGGAGGGCTCTGGGGAGTTCAGAAAACTGTCTGCCAGTGACATCATCGGTGGGGAATCCAAGCTAATAGAAACTGTAGGCTTTCTATTCCTGAAAAGTTGCAATGTTATTAAGGGTTCTCGTGTTAATACAAATCTAAATATATTTTATATTTAAAACAAATACATTTTAAAACAAATATCCATCAACATGCCCATCGAGCCACCTCAGAGTACAGAAACAGGAGATAGTCAGCTACTATGTCCTATGGTCCTTATGGGCCATATGGCTCATGAACTGTTACTTCCCAAGGCTAGTTGTCAGTTGTGCATTGAAGCTTGTACGTTTTTAGTGTCACATTTCTGGTACATGACATGGAATTGTCTTTGATCAAAAGGGTACTGCCCCATAGGTTGAACTCATGTTGGGTCGAACAGCGTCGTCAGGTTAAGTAATCACCCGCGACCGTCAGGCAGGTTAGATAATCACCCGCATCACGGTTACTGAGGTTAGGTTTAGGGTTAGAGTTTGGCATAGTTTTACTGAGGTTAGGGTTTGGGTTAGAGTTTGGTGGTCGATCCAAAGGGTGTTCGACCTAATGACATGTTACCGATCAAAATGCATATAACTATCTGTCCTCTATACTGTGACTATATACAAAATGCCCATTGTATTAAAAACGTCTCAAGGTGCCCAATAGTAGAAAAAAAATACTAATTTATGTCCTTTCATTGATGTATTAGTCTCATTCAGTTTTGTCCTGATTGGTCTTTGTCAGCATTATGTCAAAGTCTGGCATTTGCTGTGACTGTCATGGCCTTTTTGCCTCATGGAGTAGAAGATTCCCTGAGTACTTGTTAGCTACATAATATCGTCCCATCACTTCCTTGTAATGGGATGTACAACTAACAACTTACAACAGTTTCTTCCTTTATCATCTCAAGTTGACCTTTCCATTCTTCCACACAAAACCTGATGTATTTTCAGAGCTACACAAGATGTATCCACTGATATAGACTGTATTGTGGCTAGGTAAAACTAATCCAAGCTAAATGCATGCATCTGCACCTCTCTTTGCCCTCTCCAAGTCTTCTTTTATGGACACTTCTATAAAGTGCTTGCTCTAACCGTGACCACCTTCAGGGATACTTGGAGTAACATTGATTTGACCAGTTGGGTGAATGTTTTGTTATTGCTGTTAATATTTAGACCAGGCTCATTTCTAACAGAAATGGCTGAAGTATATTGGGGAGACAAGTTTCTCCAACTCCCTGGTAAGAGCTACTTTGTTGGTCATACAAAGAGACACTGTCAAACTGTTGTCTAGGGTCAAAACAAAACATTTACACAAATTACACACAGACAAAAACAATGAAAGAAAGGCTTTGAACTTTATTTCAACCACATAATGAAATGCATTTGAAAAGAAAAAAGAAAATGAACATGGAAGGGAAGCTGTCCTTGGACCCATGTGAAGGGGCTTTAAACAAAGGGGTTCACCATTGTGATGACTGTGCCTTGGATTTTAATAACAATACAATACAACATGGCCAATGGCTTCATCCCACATGTCCTTGGAGACGGTCAGCATTCGACCATCATCCAAAAGAACCTGCAGGATGTCGCCAGCCATGGTCCCCAACACACCCACCATTTGTGTCCGTCTTGTGCTGAGGGTCAGACCCCAATTAAATACCCCTCACCGCTATAGGGTATCGTTTCCAGCTGGCTTGTAGGCTGGGCGCTGTGCAGTGATGTGTACATCAATCCAGTCCATGAGGGCGGTCCAGGTGTTCCTTGGGTGATTGTCAACGGTGTGGTTATTATGTGAAAAAAAAAAAAGAACCGACCATCATCCAAAAGAACCTGCAGGATGTCGCCTTGGCCAGCCATGGTCCCCAACACACCCACCGTTTGTGTCCGTTGGACAACTGCTTTCTGCAAGACATAGGAGGGGGAAAAAAAACAAAAACTTATGAATACAGACCAAAAGGCCTTTGGTAATGGCACTTCAGAAGAAGCTTGGGCTGTTTACTATGAGTTTGAAATGTAGTCGTACACAGAGCATGTTGGGACCAACACAGGGGTTTAAAGTTGTCTGATCAGACAAATTTAAACGCTTGTGTTGGTCCAACATGGCGAGTCTAGGACTACTTTTCAAACTCATGAAGATACACCATCTGTAAGGTGTTGTAGAAACACAAATCATAATGCAGGTTAGTTACCTTAAATGTTGTATAAAAGTTGGTTGAATTTAACCATCTATTAAGACATTTTTAAAAGCGAATTGTCAAATATAGGAGACAAACGTCTCGTCTAAAGACGTCAAGGTGATGGAGTGGCAGCCTGGACCACGGCAAAAAAGACATCAGATGTCATTGCCATTGAGAAGAAGAGAAGTGACCTTCACACGTTCCATCCAGTACATCAAAGCAAAAATGTTTATGACTTGTCAGTGACTTAATGTTGATTAGACCTGAAAATAGTTTAAAAATAACTACCTCTTCCGGTGTCAATTTGCGCAGGGAAAAATCCCTCGTCCCATCTTTGTTAGCTGTAGGCCTACATGGATTTTTTTTTTTTTTTAAATAAGACAATGCAACAGAGCGGAATGCAATTTGTGCCATATGGGCCATTGTGTATATACTATAGTTATGGGGAAACTTTTTTTTTTTCTTTGGGGGATAAACTTTTTTTCGACGCGTTTCACCATCCACAGTTTTTGCGCCACACACTCGCGCCATATAGTTGGGGCAAATCCGATACTTCCGTGACCACGAGAGCGAAGGTCCGTTTCTCAATGGATTTGTCATCTAGGACGGTTATTAAACAAATTTGGCCGGGTTGTATTTTTTTAAATGGCGGGGAAAATGTTTGACAGCTTGGGTTATTTTCAGTCTCATTCACTTACTATACACTACACCAGGGGTTCCCAAACTTTTTTGTCTCAGGGCACCCCATAAATATCTTTTTAATCCGAGGCACCCCTACATTATAATTTTCACTCACAGCACCTTATATTTATAGCATATCGTCGTTGTCGGGTGGAAACCTTGTATGTCCAAAACCGTTTTGCATTTATCATCTATAAAATGTACTAAACTAGTGAAAACAGCAGATCTACAAGCACACAACTGCTTGTAGATCGGCTGTTTTCACTAGTTTTGTGGGACAGTCTTGTATGATGAAGCAGGGCCTTGCTTTACCAAAAGACGTACACATTTTGAAACATGGAGGTACAAGGTTTCTGCCCGACAGTGACAATATTTCAGTGATTATGTTGCGAGGAAAACGTTGAGATAATAGCCATTTTGGTTAGAACTGACTGAAAATAACTTTGTACTTCAAGTTTAAAATGATACTAAATATTTTTGTCCAAATGTCCAAATAAATTCCAAATGTTATTAAATTACCTCGCGGCACCCCTGGACTGCCGTCGCGGCACCCCAGGGTGCCCCGTCACCCACTTTGAAACCCCCTGCACTACACTATAAAGGAAAAAATTACTCCCAAAAAATCTGCTTTAAGTGGGATGTGAGGGGTCAAACTAGGGGTTTTTAATTATTCTGAATCCATTGCAAGCATTTGTTTTGCATTAAAAAAAAAACAGACCCCAAAAGACTGAAAATTAATGACTCATCACTAAACCATCGTTTTGTGGGGCCATTTCTTGCCCAAGGAATGTTTTTCGTGCAAAACAAATGTTTGCAATGGATTCAGAATAATTAAAAACGCCTAGTTTGACCCCTCACATCCCACTTAAAGCAGATCTTTCTTCAGTCATTTTTTCCTTTATAGTGTAGTGTATAGTAAGTGAATGAGACTGAAAATCACCCTAGCTGTCAAACATTTTCCCCACCATTTTGAAAAATACACCCCGGCCCAAAAAAATGAATAACCCTCCTAGATGACAAATCCATTGAGAAACGGACCTTCGCTCTCGTGGTCACGGAAGTGCCATAAATGACCCAGCTAATATGTCAAATCGACCGGCTTAATCGGGAATGGTGTGCTATCATTTTGCTTTCTTATCATTGTCAGAGGTATGTCCGGTCCTCCCATAATAGAAAGGTTTCCAATACCAGGCAGCACAGCTAAGTTGGATCCTGTTTTTGGAAGAAGTCTCCTGTTATTTGACCATGTCTCCTGTTCCAGAATGTCCCCCAAAACAGAAGATTTTTTCTTTTTTTGGGGTGGATTTCACACCTTTTGTGTGATAAGTGAGCCATGTGTCAAAGACCCGCTGATATGCAGCCACGGCCATTATACTGTAGTTCCTTGGCTATTTGATATGCAAATCACCATGGCTGTATTTGATTGTTCTTTTTGTTGAAAAGTGTGAGATCTAGCTCTCTTTCTTGCCATGCCACCCACATCCAGACACCCACACCCAATTTCTCCTGGATTTGGTGTCAAACTCCCCAAATTCACCATTGATGGTGGTCTGAAGCGCACCAACATCTTGTGCTGCCAAAACTGTGCCAAATCCTGGGGGTCCGTTCGAAGGTACCAGCGAGAAAAACCCCGGATGGGTTAGCAGATCGATTTCAAATGGAGGAAGGTTGTGTCCATGACCAAACTTCTGAGGTTTCAACCCATTTAGGCCTGACCTACCGTATTTTCCGGACTATAAGGCGCACTTAAAAGCCTTTAATTTTCTCAAAAACTACAGTGCGTCTTATAATCCAGTGCGCCTTATATATGGATCGTTCATTGACATTGACATTCCCTTTAGCACAGCTCCATCTGTTGGATGCATAACGCAACGGTAGCGTCTATTATGTGCGCCTTATAGTCAGGTGCGCCTTATATATGAAAACAGTTTGAAAATAGACCATTCATTGACAGTGCGCCTTATAGTCAGGTGCGCCTTATAGTCCAGAAAATACTGCAAGTTTTCTGAAAAACAATATTATTCAAAAATTAGCCTACAAAAACAAATATGTTGCTACATACTGTACATGTACTGTAATACACTAAAATGTGTTCCCTTTTTGGTGTCTTGTGCTGAGGGTCAGACCCCAAATGAAATACCCCTCACCGCTTGGATTTGATTTCCTGCGTGTCCTACCCGGGCATCAACCCAGTAAAAATCACACCCGTGTGAAGTGGAGCTGTGTGTGTGTGTGTGTGTGTGTGTGTGTGTGTGTGTGTGTGTGTGTGTGTGTGGATCATGTGTACCGATTTTTGTGACATTTGAAGAAAATATGTAGGAAAAGGAGCAAAAAGTGTGTTTTGGAGAAAATTCAAGATGGCGGAAAATCTATCATGGCGCAAATGGGCGTGGCCTATATGGGGAGATGCGTCATGACCCAAGGAATCCAGGGAAAAAATATTTTTAATTTTCCGACCTACGGTTCAAGAGTTACAGGCCAAAACGTAAAGTGGGGTGTTATGGCGCCACCATGCGGCCAAATGACACAATTATTTTTTATTTAATCCTTGAAATCATTATGAACCTCCTCTCCAAGTCTTGAAACTCTAGCCCCTATGGTTTGCGAGAGACAAATAATTGAATGTGAGTTTTTGCGATTCCCATTATAAGTCAATGGGGAAAATTAATTCACTAATAAATTAATATCAATTAAACTATTGAACCTTTCTCTTAGCAAGTTACTAGCCCACGATTCCCGAGTAAGCCGGTCGATTTGACATATGGCGCGAGTGTGTGGTGGCAAAACTGTGGGACTAGTAGCGTGCCGAAGTTTAGGAAGTTCAGGCTACATACAGACACACACACACACAGACAGACAGACACACAGACCCACACAGCCACGTATAGGGAGCCTGTGCTTCACACAGCTCCAAAAAATAACATGAAATAAATATGCTTTAAGTAGCATGTAACCCCTCACATGCTACTTAAAGCATATTTATTTTTTGTATTTTTTTTCCTGTATAGTAAAGTTAGTGGAACACAAACACAAATCAGTTTTTTTATGAGGTTTCCCCCGGGAGTTGAATTTCAACCTTTTAGTACATATTATTACACACCTTTAGAAACACATTGGTGAAGAGATTTCTTGGTAATGATTTACTTCGCAGACTGGTCAAATATCTTATACAATCCCCTTATTATATGTCTTGCTATTTCCGTCTTGGGTTGTGTGAGGCATTGTGAGCTTGCAGATGAGATCTGCCATTTTCAAATAGCCAATGTAAAGTGGCCAACTTAGACTAGATGCTTCTTTTGGTCTTGTTCTCTTAAGGCCGCAATCAGACATACGCGTGAGACATCGTCTCTGTATGGCCTGAGAATGAGGTGGGGAGGGGAGGGCTAGTCCAATGCATTTTCTATCTAAGTCACGTGGTTTCATGTCGTTGCCGTGTCTCTTGCTCAACCGAAGGCTGTCTTTTGGCCAAGAGACACAGCAACGACAAAAAACCACGTGAACTTCATTGACAATGAATTGGACACCCCCTCCTCCTCCACTCATTCTCAGACGATACGGACACGATAAGACCTTGTTTCCCTTGCAAAATTCTGGCAACACACCGATTGCCTAAAGTGTTTTACCTGGACATGTTGGTCAGGGGACAGCAGATGCAGGTATATTTTAAGGTCTGTGATGCAACAAGGTTTGTCTCCAAACTTCCCAAAGAACTGCACCATCAGCTCTAAGGGCTCACCTACGCACGCACACGCACGCGCACACACACACACACACACACACACACACACACACACACACACACACGCGCGCGCGCACGCACACGCACACACACACATTACTTAAAACTCTTGTGAGAGTAACTAAAGGAATTTGTCATAACTTAACCCATTTATGGCATAGAATTATTGAATGCTTTAACCAGTGAAAAATAGCAGATATACAATTAGACCTGCAGCAAGCCCTCAAAAAAGGCCTTAGTTTTTGAGATACCCCTACCCGAGGTATAACCAAACACAACCATGTTTTTTCTTATCTTTAGGGTCTCCCATTAATGAAATGGATTGTTGTGAAATGTTACTTTTGGCGGAAATGTGTTTTTTTGGCTATTCTTTAGACCTACCCCAATCTCTGAAAAAGCCAAATCCGCCTAGGTCAAAGGTGACAAAAATGCCTATAACTTGAGAATGCTCACTCTTATCTTCATAAAATCTGCTGAGATGTGAACCAGGTGTCTACCCTACATCAACAAAGAGTCAGAATGCAATTTACCTAAGAAATACTGAAATATTATCCTTTAAACACACCTTTAGTTTAGGCGGAAATTGTACTTTTGTGGTGAGGACCTCTTTACTGTCTCTCATTTATTTAACACACATTTATGTCAAATAAAATGTTCCTGCATTGCCTAAGATGCTACTAAACAACAACCAGTGGTTGTGTGGAGATAGCTTGTACAGTTTTATTGCAAATCAGATTTCTTTAGACACACCCCCTCCACTGAAAAAGACAAATTAGGGAGTTAGGTGACATACTGCAAGTCATTTTTTGGAGGTCCAGTTGGCTGCACTGTACCACAGAACCAAACTATCACAATATGAATAAACCAATAATATATTTTATCTAAAATTACTACATTGATCAAAACACAGCAATGCCTTTTTTCCCCTACTACTCCCATTCATAAAGTAATTGTTGTGGAAATGTATTTTAAGGCAAAAGGATAAAATTGTGCACTAAATTCAGAAGAAAGTAGAAAGTGGTCTTTCTGGAGCATACCAGGGCAAAATAATGCTATCTGGCTTTTCAAGACACTGTCTGAGTACACAAGTAATAATTTCACCTGTGTATTTTAAGCCTCTCTCTATATATAGGCGAAGATTTCCATTGATAAATAACACTCGACTTTTGACTATATACCAAATTATAAGGTTTTCAAGTCAAGTCCTTATCATATGACATTCACTAACACTAAAATAAATCAATTATCAAGTGTTTTTGGAGGTATGGAATCCATATAGAAAGACAATATGGATACATGGCAAATGGTGCATTTGTATAGCGCCTTTATCCAAGGTGCTTTACAAAGATTGTGCATTACATTCACCCATTTACAGACACATTCATACACCGATGGCGGAGGAAACCATGCAAGGCACCGGGAGCAACTAGGGATTTTGAGTCTTGCTCAAGGACTCTTCGAAACAAACTCTGGGACAGGGTCTTACTTAATCCCATTCAATAACCTTGCTCTTTGCATGTTCTCTCGTGGTCAAAACTAATGTGGGCATGATTGGATCTGTAATACTCTGTGTGTCAGAGTGAAGCAGAAGTCAGTAATCCCAAAAAACAGAATAGAATCTATGGGGGTCAGACTTGGCTGTGTATACTGATGACTACTGGAACAAAGGACTGACCAAATCATGTTGTGCTGACCCTGGGATGATCAATATGTGGCTGACTGTGCTCCTCATCCCCATTGGCACACCATAGAACAGATGAGAGGAGTTCATCAGGACAGCGTGACCACCTCCAGAGTCCAGACTGTCCTGTTTAACTCAAGCTTTGGAACTTCCTCACCGGCTGATTATTTTGTTTTTGCATTGCTTGTGTTAATAGGTTTCCTTCCACCACCACCAACTCCTCCCCTTGGATAGGTGTCTGTGTGTGCGTGTGTGCGCCTGCGTGCACACACGCACGCTCGCTCACTACCCTATGTAGCTCTGTAATCCGCCACATTGTCATCCATGAAGTTGTGAGGGTGGACAGGAAGGGTGACAATATGGCTCCTTGGGGAGCACCAGTGTTGGTGACATAGTCTGCAACCAAGCCTAGATCCACTTGTACTGACAGCTTCAAGGCCAACTGCTGTGGTCAAAGAACAAGTCTCACATTGCTACCAGGAGCAGAATCTCAAAGATCTTCTTGACATGTAATGTCAAAACAATTAACTGGCATGTAGTCACTGAATGCACTGGGTGTCCCTTCTTAAGGGCCATTTATAGTTACGTATGGTTGATTTTGTGTACGTTTTGGGTGATATATTACGTACAGTAAGTCCGTCGACATACATAGTTCTTCCTCTACTTTATGTCCGTGCCGACCAGCTCTCCATTGGGCCGCGCACCACATAGACCTATTGTGCCTCGCAGCACAGTACAGAATAGCTAACAAAAGCGAAGCAGCCAAAATATGTAGAACCACAGAATGTCTTGACCCGACGACGTGATGTTATAAGTGGTAACAGTATGGACTGCAGGTTCTGCTGTCTGTCGGCAAAGTTGTTTCGCGGATTTGCGGTAAATGTAAAACTCCGCGAGGGTACAGATTTAACCACATATGGATCAGGACCCGGAGTAAAACACACCCGCTCATATAATTCCCAAGTATTTGATGAGCCGCTGAGCTAATTAATCAGCTCTTCTTGTGTGCCTCGTCTTGTTGGCAGCTGTTGGAGGAGGATAGGCGGTGTGTGTGTGTGACTGCGTGCGCACGCGTGCGTGTGTGTGTCAAGCCGTCCTGTTGCGACCTTTTTTACCGTTTCTTGATACAATATATTTCTCATTGGGACACATAGTTTGAGAACCGCTGTCATAGAGCAGAGGAAAAGTAATTTTCATCACTACTGCGCTGTTACTGTTTGACAACGGTGGCCGTGGGTACTTCTGGCTACGGATACATCTTCAGTCCGTTCAGTCCGTCCAGTTGGGTGCTGTCCGTTAGGGTCCGTATACGGAGATAAATCATCCGGAGTGTTGCGTACTGGGAGTCAAACCGGACCAAACGGAGTAAAGTTCTCTCACCCTCCGTTGCTTGTGTATTCCTGCGGTCCTTATGTAGGCCTACTACTATGCATGGTACTTTAAACACCAGGACATTTTACTTTAATCAACCTCAGGAAGAAGTTGAATATATGCCGGAATGCAGCTGCCAACTGCCCAGTGTACACCTTGAGCACACAGGGGTTGTGCTCAAGACCCCTGGCCTTGTTAATGCTGATCCTGTTTAGGGGTGGCCATATCTTAATGGGTATAGGAATCTGGGGAGCTTAAGGTTGCTGGTTCACCAATCACTAATCTGCGTTAAAGTGTAATTAGCCCTATTCACGACCCGCCCACTCAGCATCCCCCGGGTGCTGAAGTCCCGTTTTGAAGGGGTAAATCCTACTAGAGCCTATAGAGTTAGCACAGAAATCGCTAATTTAATGCAATTTCCGAATAGTAAAGTATAAAATACGGCTAGCATGATCAAGAACACAAGATAGTAAACGGCATAAAGCATTATAATTTACTTTACCGTTAGAAATAACGATTTGCTGGCTTTAAGTCCAGTATAGTTTCCCCTTCTAAATTGAAGTCAGCACCCGGGGAAAACTGAGAAACGGAAGTAGGTGGGCGGGCCATGAATAGGGCTAATTGGGAGAACCAGTCTCACAAATCTGTCTGCAGTGATATTAATACAAGTATAGGAGAAATGCTGTGGCTCTACACAAGGGAGGGTGGGTTGGAAATTAGGGTGACAAACTGCAGTCTCCTGGGATAGGGTTAGGTGGAAGAGAGATGCGGATGGGAGAACTGGTGCTGGAGGGTGGGTCTGGGAAAGTAACATTGTAGAATTCCTTGGCTGCCGCCAGAGCCGTTTTTAAAACTTCAATACGGACAGTATTGAAGTATTTTTGTGTATTATTATTATATTGTTGTTGTTGTTATTATTTCATCATATCAAGACAAGCTCAAACTTGGATTTAGGTAGGAGATACTGATTTAAATGATTTTTTAACGTACATGAAAATATAATCCATCTTGTTTTAGTCATTTTAGAATAGATAAACTACATTATTGGGTTATTCATATTCTGATAGTTTGGTGATGTGGTACAGTACAGCCACATGGACTTTCCCTCCCCAAAATGACACCATCATTAACTTACCGTATGTCATCTCCCCATTCAGAATTACCTAATTTGTCTTTTTCAGGGCAGGGGATGTGTCTAAAGAAATCTGATTTGCAATAAAACTGTGCAAGTTATCTCAACACAAACACTGGTTATTGTTTAGTAGCAACTTAGGCAATGCAGGAACATCTTATTTGACATAAATGTGTGTTTCTTGTAAATGAGAGAAGTAAAGTAGTTCTCACCACAAAAATACAATTTCCGCCTAAACTAAAGGTGTGTTTAAAGGATAATATTTCAGTATTTCTTTAGGTAAATTGCATTCTGACTCTTTGTTGATGTAGGGTAGACACCTGGTTCACATCTCAGCAGATTTTATGAAGATAAGAGTGAGCATTCTCAAGTTATAGGCATTTTTGTCACCTTTGACCTAGGCGGATTTGGCTTTTTCAGAGATTGGGGTAGGTCTAAAGAATAGCCAAAAAAAACAAATTTCCGCCAAAAGTAACATTTCATTAATGGGAGACCCTAAAGATAAGAAAAAACATGGTTGTGTTTGGTTATACCTCGGGTAGGGGTATCTCAAAATCTGACGGCCTCTGCTGCTAGACTAAATCTCACAGCGCGGCACGCGCAAGCTTGTAGATCAGATATTTTTTGGAAACATTTTGAAAATGTGTGCAAATCTTTGAATAATATGTATTTTCAAAGCGAACGTTTGTAACTCAAATTTTGCTTCTGGGTGGTCCCTGGAACTAAATATTTTGAGATGGGGGTCCGTGGCCAAATACATATCATTTTGGGGTTCCTTCACATGAAAAGGTTTGAGAACCACTGACATAGTAGTCTCTCAAGAACAGGCTAACTGAGCTCCAGTTATGTGAAAAGGACCTTTTCTTTGACGATGGCTAAAGCCATATTGCTGACATAGAAAAATAGTTTTTTCAAAAAAACCTTAGAAGGATTCAAAAGACACTTATAGAATCGGGCCAAAATTCAAATTTTTACGATTTTTCAAAAATAGCAGATCTACAAGCTCGCAGCGCGGCACTCGGTGCCGTGCTGTGAGCTTGAATATCTGCTATTTTTCAATGGTTAAAGCATAAAATTTTGATACACAATAATGTGTACCCGTTCTAAATGGGTTAAAAAAACATTGTTGCACACAACTGTTGGTTTGTCTGTGTTTGTACCTAGCTGGTGGGCTTCAGGACAGCCCCTCTCTCTCAGTCTGTGTATGAGCTCCAGGCGGGCTAGATAAGGGCCTCTGAGCTGACGGGATTCTTTCGTGTCCTCCCCCTTGATTCTGTCCTCCACGAACGCCACCACCTCACCCACAGAGTGGTGCACGGCGCCCTCTGTTGACCTGGAGAGGAACACAGAGACAAGCATGTATTCTAAAACAGTCCTTCTCAAACCTTCTCTTGTCAAGGACCCCCAAATGTACATATCGTCTGTGTTTGAGGGTTTAGATTTTTTTGGCATAAATCAGGGCTATTGAACACCCTTTACATCTGAGTGTTGGTTAAAATAATATTGAACCAATGGAAAGTAGTAAAAAGCACTGGGACAAAACCTCCTAACTCCACACTTTCTGCCAAACCAGCTAACTCCACCTGATTGGTCCTCTATTTTTTTCATGAATATGTGCTATTGAACACCCTTTACGTCTGTGTGTTGGTTAAAATAATATTGAACCAATGAAAAGTAGTAAAAAGCCCTTCGGTCAAAACCTCCTAACTAAACCTCCTAACTCTACTTGAGCTCATTTTCCCGAAAATGAACATTTTGGAATTAGGAGGTTTCGGCCCGACAGCAGAGATATAGTATATATCTGGCCACACAGACCCCCATCTGAAAATGTTTTGTGCCAGGGCCCAACTGGGTCGAAACTGTCGTTTTTAAATGTGCTCTAGAAATAAAGTTTGATTTGATTAGATTTTCGATCAGCCAGAAATTGTTGGATTGCATTGTGGAATGTTTTGTGATAATCAATGTTGAAGAGGATCAAAATGAACTAAACTAAACCCTGACAAGCACTTGGAATTATAGGAGTGCAGTGTATGCATAACATTGTGGTTCAATTGGTGAAAATAGCCAAACAACATGCTCAAAGCGCCTCGTCCTTGGCCAATTTGGCCAATGTTTAACCATGTTTGCATTTTAGCTGTATTAGAATGGTCTTAATGGTCGTTAAATTGTCACTTTAGAAAAGTGCAGAACTGCAGAATCCCCGTGTATACACTTACACTGTATGTTGGTTTGTTGAGTGAGAAAACAATGTTGCACATTAAAGGAGTAGTTCACCCCCAAAATGACTTTTTTTTCTATTGAATACTCATGCCATGGAGACTTGAGTTCAATAATATTTTTTGGTTTTAGTCGCATTCCCAAGACAATAATTTCATTACAATAAATGTACGCCCACTGATTCCGGATGGGGACCCGAATGCATTCGTGTCCTCATCTGGAATCAATGGGGGTAAATTCACTATAATCACATTTTTGTCTTAGGAATGTGAAAAATACAAAAAAATATCATTGAACAAAAGTCTCCATGGCATGAGTATTCAATAGAAAAAAGTCATTTTGGGGGTGAACTACTCCTTTAAGCTCAAAATCACACATTTTATCTTCTGCTCCAGGGGTTTTCAAAGTGGGTGACGGGGCACCCTGGGGTGGCGTGACGGCAGTCCAGGGTTGCCGCGAGATAATTTGATAATATTTGGAATTTATTTGGACACTTTTAGTGTCCAAATAAATAATATTATACATAATAATATTTAGTATCTCAGTTCTAACCAAAATGGCTATTATCTCACATACATAATCACTAAAATATCGTCACTGTCGGACATAAACCTCGTATCTCCAAGTCTCAAATGTGTACATCTTTTGGTAAAGCAAAGCCCTGCTTCATCCATACAAGACCGTCGCACAAAACTAGTGAAAACAGCCGAGCTTGTAGATCTGCTGTTTTCACTAGTTTAGTACATTTTATAGATGATAAATACAAAACGAACGGTTTTGGACATACAAGGTTTCCACCCGACAACGACGATATGCTATAAATATAAGGTGCTGGGAGTGAAAATTATAATGTAGGGGTGCCTCGGATTAAAACAAATATTTATGGGGTGCCCTGAGACAAAAAAGTTTGGGAACCCCTGCTCTACTCACTGGTCTCCTTCGTCTGGGGGGCTCCAAGACTGGTCTATGAGGTGGAAGAGAGAGTCAAAGTACGAGGGATAGAACTGCCAATCATCTGGACTAAACAGGGTGACAGAAGGAGAGACAACATATGCATTATCTGTTGCTCATAATGGATGCAGTTGGTACACAGTATATTATCAATAGAGTAGTGAAGTGTGACGTCATTAACACATCCTACCTGGTTGGCATTTTTTTCCCCCCATGCTGAATTACCATAGACCTTTTTCATATCGCGTCATATAAGAACTGTGTTCCAATTATAAACAAATGATCTCAGCGGTTTGACTCATATGGATATGAAGAATCAACTGATGGTGAAAAAACGCTAATGTTACTGTCGCCCAATTAGTTACATTTTCGCTAGAAACAGGCTTTATCACTTATGAGTGACTGACTATCATAAACCATACAGAGCCACCTCACCGTCAATATCGCAAAGACAGTTTGTTTATTTTTGGACCACAATGCTTACTGTATATGAGACGATTTAAGATGACCCAATGTTATTCTCCATAGAGAATTACTTCCGTGGAACCGGGGGATGAGCGAGTCACTTCATGACTTCACTGTTCTATGGTGGTATTCGAATAAAAAACAGTCCTCAGCAATGCCTTGGTTCTACTTACTTCTTCAGTAACAGCTTGTGGGCCAAAGCGTTGCACTCTGGCCAGCGCTGTAGTCGCTCATAGAGCATCATACACTTCTTCTCTCTGCTCTGTAGCTCACTGGTCAGCTTCTCTATGGAGACACACATAACCAGAGTTACCACATAGTTTTACCAATTCATTTCCAAAACTTTTCCAGAATATTTAACCCAATTTCCAGGACTATATAACAATAATTCAGCTTAATAAAAGGTCGCTTACTCCCATGCGCAATGCCCAAAGACAGGTAGTGTATGCTAGTGGTTCTCAACCTTTTCAGGCCGTGACGCCCGGAATAATCATGTTTTAACTGGGGAACCCGGCACCCGACGAGCACTGAGTTGAGGAATTTTGTATAACACGGTTCTATTGTGAAAATAGCAGATCTACATGCTCACAACACCTCTAATATTAACATTTAAAATTAACATTTCTGCCTCTAATATTTGACAATTTGGCCAATGTTTAATTTGTCATTTCAGAGGTATTAACACAATCAATAGCCAAAGACAATGCATAGCTATTTTTTCCAGGACCTTCCAGGACCCTTGATAAATTCCAAAACTTTTCCAGTACTGGAAAAATATTTTTCTAATTTCAAAATATTTCCAGGAATTTCATGACCGTGGGAACCCTGCACACTGGTCAGCTTCTCTATGGAACGCACGCACGCACGCACGCACGCACACACACAGTGAGGATTCAGTAGATAAGAGGTAGGCAACCTTAGGGACGGGTGCCAACATTGGCAGAGGGCAGGGTGGTCACTGGCACACTGGCATAAGTGTGAGAGAGGATTCTTATTTTAAAATCCAAATCCAAATACTTCTACATGCATTAAAACTGTGAACTCTGACTGGGGAGGGAGTCAGGGAAATAGGTGGCTTATTGCTCTAATGATCGTTATAGCAATGCCAAAATCCTGCCAAATGAATGAATGAATGAATGAATAGTTTATTTCAGGGTTACCCAATAGGCAAGGGCTACTGTCTGGCCCACAACCAACCCCAGTAATAATGGTGGTATAAGAGCAGCAACAACACTAGTATATCGTTGTTGTCGGGTGGAAATTTCGCATCTCCAAATTTGTATGTTCTTTCGCAATGTAAAGCTCTGCTTCATCATACAAGGCTGTCGCACAAAAGTAGTGAAAACAGCAGATCTCGCGGTGCGAGGCGTTGTGTGCTTGTAGATCGGCTGTTTTCACTAGTTTAAATCATTTTTAAAATGAAAAATGCAAAACAAACGGTTTTGGACATACAAGATTTTCACCTGACAGCGACAATATCTGAACTGTCGCTGGAGTAGTGGGAAGGCCACCGTTTTCCCTGCAATGTTGTGGCCCTCAGCTTGGTACCCTAGACATAATTCAATGTTGTGGCCCTCGGCTTGGTACCCTAGACATAATTCAATGTTGTGGCCCTCGGCTTGGTACCCTAGACATAATTCAATGTTGTGGCCCTCGGCTTGGTACCCTAGACATAATTCAATGTTGTGGCCCTCGGCTTGGTACCCTAGACATAATTCAATGTTGTGGCCCTCGGATTGGTACCCTAGACATAATTCAATGTTGTGGCCCTCGGCTTGGTACCCTAGACATAAAGGTTGTCCGGATCGGGAATCGAACCGGCGACGCCGCCAGGCATCCACGCCTATGTGGCAATGCCTAAGTGGTATGCGCATGGACCAGTAGGCCAGCGGGCGCCCAAAAGAAGTAGATTTACGAGCTGGTAGATTTGCTATTTTTGCGATTTAAAATAATAATTTAAATCCTGAAAAATTACATTTTGGTTAGGTTTCCACCATCACAGTGGATCTGCACTGAAATGTGTTCACTTGAGTATTAAACTCACATGTTTATATTCATTCACGTGTGTGTGTGTGTGTGTGTGTGTGTGTGTGTGTGTGTGTGTGTATGTGTGTGTGTGTGTGTGTGTGTGTGTGTGTGTGTGTGTGTGTGTGTGTGTGTGTGTGTGTGTGCGTGTGTGTGTGTGTGCATTCATGTGCGTGTGTGTGTGTGTGCATTCATTCGCCTGTGTACAGTACCTGCGGTGACATAGATGGCTGCTTGTGTGTGTGCATGCAAGTGTGTGTGTGCGTGTGAGCGTGGGTGTACTTGTATTATACTGGTGAGGTAAAAATGTGGCCCTGCAAATACCGGTAGTACAATTTGCGAACCAGACATTCATCGGAACAATGGTTGTTTTATATTAAGAAAAATGTGGGGGGTTGATCCCTATAGACCTTATTCACATGCAGTGCTTGGTCCACCATCATATTAACTATTTGTTGTTAGATTGTTCCTGATTTATTAATATGCAAAAATCACGATACAGTAATATTAACTATATGATGGCAGAGCAAGCACTAGTCTGCAGACTCTGCACAGATACTGTAGCAAGTCTTTTTACAGAGTAACAGTGTAACCTAACTACCATGAATATTGTGGATATACCCTTCTATTTAATCATGCAGCAAACAGGAATAAAACGCAATGGTTGAAAATCGTGCCTGTGTGCAAAGCCATAAGGGCTTGGGTGTCTCTGTGTCTTGGTGTGTGTGTGTGTGTGTGTGTGTGTGTGTGTGTGTGTGTGTGTGTGTGCGTGCACGGTGTGTACCTCAGCTTTCAGCCTCTCTATCTCAGTGTCCTGGTCCTCCAGCTGTGTCCTCAGCTGATTGGCTGCCGTCTTCTCCGTCTCCATGATCTGCAGCAGGTGGATGTACTTCTGCATCAGCACCTCGCGCTCGATGATGATGTCACTGTAACTGTACACACACACACACACACACACACACACACACACACACACACACACACACACACACACACACACACAGACAGACAGACAGACAGACAGACAGACAGACAGACAGACAGACAGACAGACAGACAGACAGACAGACAGACAGACAGACAGACAGACAGACAGACAGACAGACAGACAGACAGACAGACAGACAGACAGACAGACACACACACACACACACACACACACACACACACACACACTGCATCAGCACTTCGCGCTCAATGATGATGTCACTGTAACTGTACACACATATACACACAAATAGGCCTGTAAGTGCCATTGGTTCCTGGGTGTAGGGAGATGTGCGTGGCAAATGTATTGCAGTGCCCAAAAATGTGTTTCAAAACATCGGCCTGATGGTGGCACTAAATGGGACAGATCCATGTTGATGACATGACTGTAGACATACTGTGTACCACTTTGCGCGATTAGGTAGGAGCAGTGTCCGAAAACGTGTTTGGCAAGAATCGGCCTCATGGTTGCGCTAGAGGAGGGCCATGTGAGAAATGAGGGGTGGAGGTTGTGGTTTGGCAGCCAAGGAGTGTGTGTGTGCAAAGTTTGGCATGGACAGGGGAAACGGTGATGGAGATAAGAGTAGGGGAAAAGAGGACTGTGGGAGAGAGGGAACCCAATGCCAATTGCTGGCCAGTGGTTTTGTAAATAGTTTGAGCTGTCTTATTTTCATCTCTTTTGCCTGAACACTGAAAAGGTGAATAAATCACATGCTTTTGCATCAAAGACTTTGACTTGCTACTTTTGCATATTTTTCCATTTGTGGGTCATGACCGAAATTATAAGGTTGTGGGTACAAGCGGCCGAAATGAGTTTTCTCAGACGGGTGGCTGTTATCTGAGATAGCCGAGAGAGACTTGGAGTAGAACCGCTGCCCCTACACTTGGAAAGGAGTCAGCTTAGGTGGTTCGACCTTCCTAGGAAGGTCCTCGATGCACATCCCACTGGGAGGAGACTCCGTGGCAGACCAAAGACCAGATGGAAGGACTACATCTCCAAACTGACTTGGGAATGCCTCGGTCTACTCCCAGAGGGAGTGGAGGAAGTTGCTCGGGATAAGGAACTTAGGATATCTCAGTTGGAACTGTTACCCCCGCTACTCGATTCCGGATAAGCGGTTAAAGATGGCTGGATGGATGGACAGCACAGCAACAACAACAACACAGATTTTCCCATTTTACAAATACTGCATTTTTAACTATGTAATCAGGTGATACCGATATGATGAATGATTAATCACTCATCCATAGTCTTATTGAAAGTGATGAGAGACAGAGAGAGGGAGAGAGATAGAGAGAGAGAGATAGAGAGAGGTAGAGAGAGAGAGAAAGAGATGAGAGATGAGTGTGAAACAGTACGAGGAAGAAACACAAACGTAGAGGTAATAGACGGTTAACATCACAGCTGTGATGTAATCAGCACAACGCCAGAGTGTGACCTAAATGTTAACTGTTGCATACACACTAGGGCATTCACCGAATATTCGAATATTCGAATATCAAAACACTATTCGATTACTATAAACACTATTCGAAAAATCGCCGAAATTAATTTTAATATTATTTTCGTTTTTTTTTTTTTTTTTTTTTTTCGTGACAAACAATATTTCTACAGTAGACATGCAGCTGTGAGCTCTGGTGTTAGTATTTCTCCTAATCCATTCATGTTTGATTGTTGTCAAATCCAACCACACTGTAGTGGCTAGCTTATGTGATTGATGTGCCGACTGCCGACATACACTGCTGGCCCGTCACTATAGATGACAGTCACTCAGTGTAGGAGGGGAGGGGAGGGGCTCTCCAGAACAAGCAAGCTCTGCTCGTTGCTGACAAAAGTGTGTAATTATTTAGGCTACTTTACTTTATTGCTGCTGAGTTACGTTCCTCTTGCCGAGTATATCCAGTTTAGAGGACACCCTTCTCTTTACAGTAGCTCTTTCGGACCGCGCTTCACCGCAACCACGTTGATGTCATGCTTCATATTCAAATGTATCTCCTCTTTAAACCATAAAGGTACAAGTGTCCGCCGTTTTATTTATGATAACGGGTCGAGAGTTTCGCGACACGGATTGGAGTGGAATTGATGATCTTGTAAAGCTTGTGTTACATACTGTATACTTCTATACTATAGCATGTGATGTAATGTAATCATAACCCATCTTAGCCTTGTCTGTTGTACTGGTCGAGACTCGAGTCACACCAGCCTTCATTAACATTGGAATGAGTCTCGGTACATATTAATGGCCTGCTAAGTAGCGGAGGTGTCAACGACATGCGTGTGAAGTCATTAACATAGCGTTCATCATCCCATCAAACAATCACTATAATGCCTGGATCCCGAGGCTAAACAATTCACAATAGCCTACAACACTGCTTGTAACGAACAAGGATGGACAGTATAAATGTGGTTGTTGAAGATAGATAGGATAGGCTTGAACAGTTATTTTCGGAGTTTTCCTAGTAAAATGAACTCGTTTTTCGTCGCAAGTTTCATCAGCATGTTTATGCTATGTTCAGTCGTAAGACAGTGCAGCGTGTCAAAAATAGCAGATGTACAAGCTCACAACGCGTCTATCCGCGACGCATTGTGCATTGTAGGTCTGTTCCAAAGGGTCCGTTCTCTCTGAATTAAAGTCTCTGCTGCTTGAGTTCTGCATCCACCAGTGAAAACCTCTCACAGCCAATCGATGGCTGTTATTTCACGAACAGAGGTTAACCCGTTAATTGCTGGTTGTTTTTAAGGCTCGCAAAGGAGCGTTTTAATGATTTATTAGATTACAAAAATACCCGTCGAATTCCGAATATTCGAATACTTTGAGGTCGAATAATTCGAATTCTAAAAATCACTATTCGTGAATGCCCTAATACACACGCACACACACAAACTCACACACGTACACACAAGCGCGCACGCGCGCACACACAGATGGAAAGTGAATATCTGGAGCTTTGCCACAGTCTTCTTAAGCCCGACTAATACTCCATCGTAAGACGATGCTGTCGCGCGGCAGAAGTCTGCAAAGATCTGCAGGTTCGCAGAGTTGACGGTGCAAGCTCGCAGTAGCCTTTTGGTGCGCGAACGAACACCATCATCCACTGGTGTATAAATGACGCATTAAAAATAACCAAAGCACACAGTGAAGGTAGGGAAAGTAGGCAACATTATTTAACCCATTTAGGCCTGAACACATTATGACGCAATATTTTATGCTTTAAATATTAAAAAATACCAGATATACAAGATCACAGCGCTGCACCGAGTGCCGCGCTGCGAGCTTGTAGATCTGCTATTTTTGAAAAATCGTGAAAATTAGAATTTTGACCCGATTCTATAAGTGTCTTTTGAATCCTTCTAAAGTTCTATGTTTCTATGTTAGCAATCTGGCCAGCCATCGTCAAAGAAAAGGTCCTTTTCACTTAACTGGAGCTCAGTTAGTCTGTTCTTGAGAGACTACTATGTCAGTGGTTCTCAAACCTTTTCATGTGAAGGACCCCCAAAATGATAATTATTTGGCCACGGAGCCCCATCTCAAAATATTTAGTTCCAGGGACCACCCAGAAGCAAATTTTGAGTTACAAACGTTCGCTTTGAAAATCCATACATTCAAAGATTTGCACACATTTTCACAACTTTTTCAAAAATAGCAGATCTACAAGCTCGCAGCGTGGCACTCGGTGCCGTGCTGTGAGCTTGTATATCTGCTATTTTTCACTGGTTAAAGCATTCAATAATTCTAGGCCTAAATGGGTTTAATAAAACATTGCATCATGCAATGTCCTCCTTATGAATGCATGCATACACATGACAGCATTATGTATGCACTTGACTTCTCTCTCGCTGTCTCTGTCTCTCTCACTTTTTCACAAAAGCATGAAACCTGCTATGCTTGTTCTTGTAGTTTGGGGCCTTGAACATTTTCAGATATGGAGCCATCTTCTTCTGGGTGGTACTAAATATTTTGAGATGGGGGTCCGTGGCCAAATACATATAATTGTGGGGGTTATTCACATGAAAAAGGTTTGAGAACCAAGAACAGACTAACTGAGCTCCAGTTAAGTGAAAAGGACCTTTTCTTTGACGATGGCTGGCCAGATTGCTGACATAGAAACATAAGGTTTTTCAAAAAACCTTGGAAGGATTCAAAAGACACTTATAGAATCGGGTCAAAATTCTAATTTTCACGATTTTTCAAAAAATAGCAGATCTACAAGCTCGCAGCGCGGCACTCGTGGGTCCTAAAGCTACCGTTTTTCCTCACCTGGCCTGCTGGATAGACTCCACCCACTCGTTGCAGTCTGACTCCTCCTCCGTCCGCAGCTCCAGAGGCTTCTGTCCGTCATGGCCGAACACCACCAGGAAGTAGTGCTGCATCAAAAACCACATGGAAACAGAGATAATTTGTTAATGTATTTATTTATCTATTTTTTTTAATGTGTGGAACCCATTTTTTCTCTAATATAATCCCGGGCACTACACTCCCTCTGCCAACCTGGGGAGAGCAACGGACTGACCTCATCCTTCCTTCTATGCATGAGGAGTCCAAGCCACTTCTTTTCAGCTGACAGGGGGGAGATTCCCCGGTTGGACAATCTTGGGAAGGTGTTGCGACCGTGGGTCGCTATTTAGTATGAAAACTTGCAGCTCATGTCCGTCTGTCTGTCACACCTAATGCGGACACTTGCAAATTGACGTCTGACATCATAGATGTCTGACGCCATAGACCACATGAGATTGACACAATATGTCCATATATGGGCACTCCCAGATGATGCCCTGTTAGGGCAACCACACTAACACAATCTCCTATGGAGATCCTTGATGACATCACATTCAGCCTCATGTGGTCTATGACGTCAGACATCTATGACGTCAGACATCTACTGTATGTAGTCATCTCCATGTATGGCCAAGACACTTGCAAATTAATTCTGTCCATGGCGTGCACAGTTGCACACGCCCATGTATGAGCTTCTCCCCCTTAGGGTGTCTTACTAGTTAGTGTAGCTTGTGGCAATTGAGTCCAATATCTAGTTCAATGACCATATGGGGCTAAAGAATGGTACTCAGCATCAAGGTTTGATGCTGAGTACCATTGTTTGTTTGATTGATTGATTTAAGAGTTTGTTAGCAGTTTGCAATAGAGAAAGGTACAGTTTCATTACAGCGCAACCAGTACAAGGTCAACCTAAAAGGAGATCCTAGAAAGCCTTATTTCTTTACACAGGAACCATTTACATACTAGCGTCATGTCCAGGGGATGTGCTTGTACATCCAGCTGCCTCACAAACACACACACACACACACACACACACACACACACACACACACACACACACACACACACACACACACACACACACACACACACACACACACACACACACACACACACACACACACACACACACACACACACACACACACACACACACACACACACACACACTAGAATCCTGCAGAGCCTTGGCGTAAAGATTCACAGAGTAATAAATAATAAATAATTGTGTACAGCAGTAACTGCCACACCTTATCCTTCTCTACGGCTGCCTTTAGCCTGCTGTGTCTTTGTGCATGCCTATAGTATAGAGGTTATGCGTGTGACATCATCATCATCATACCCGGAGTGGCGAGAAATCTACTTTCTGGCCTTGACAGCCGATACATCCAAACAGAAAAGTCCTATCTGATTACATTAAACAACATTAAATGATGTTAAACTCACTTTGCCACTCGGTATGCCATTCACTTTATGGCCAATACATTGGAGACGCGTCAATGATTCATTGCTGAGTGTGTGGCTCTCTAATGTTTCACGTTGTTTCATAAATAAGGCATTTGACAGTCAGTGTGTGTGTGTGTGTGTGTGTGTGTGTGTGTGTGTGTGTGTGTGTGTGTGTACTTCGTTGCTTTACGCCACTGGAAATTGGCACACTTAAAATGTCGATCTCATCATAATAGCCATACCTACAGTACCTACTGTATATGCCTGCATATGTATACATGCATGTGTGTGTTTGTGCATGCATAATGTGTAAGGGAGGTCTTACATAACTACAGTAGGAGGGCTTGTGCAGCTACACTGCTGCTCCTTGCAGCGTTAATGCGGAATCCCCTCCCCACATGCTTCCCCCCCTCCCCTCCCCATGCTGGCTTAAGGGCCCTCACAGACAAACAGAATTCGTACGCAATGTTGTGGCATTTGAGGAATTTATGACTGTGACGAGAAACAGCTCAAGATCGCTCACGAGGCACAGTTTTTCTCGTGTCGTGTGGAAGCGCCCGCCGATATGTTAATTAGCTTTTTTACGACCTTTTTTACAACCCACCCGACAGGAGAAAATATCAAACTTGCTTGAAAATCAGCGCAAGTAAAATAAGCAAATTAAGAATTACCATGGGTGATTTGCAGAGCCTGACTGTGTGGTCACGATGACCCAATATTTAGCGCACCAGCAGGCTCTGTCTTTTTTTTTCTGCTGCTTATCCCCAACATGAGGCGCAGCACATTGATCAGCATCTACTATAAGTTTCTATGTGCAAACAAAGTGTGTGTGAGTGCTTTGATGGCAAATGTCATCGTGATGGATAAATCAAATCTAATATTGACGACTGGATGGGAATCACTCGTTATTAGCCTACCTCTGCTCGGCGTGCCTGCTGCTTCAATGTGATTCGGTCATCTGAAGAATATTAATCCATTTTGAGGTGAGAAGAGAAGAGAACATGGAGAAAGTAGTCTTATAAACTGGCTGCGAATGCCATATATTATGGTGAGCTGTGCAGGTCGCGAGTCCAGTCAGTCCAGCTGGCTGCGCTGGGAGTTAATTAGTATTTAAAAAATCTTTTAGTCTTTTGCTGGTGATGTAGGCCTAATTAATTATTTTGAAGCAGATTCCAACAGTATAAACGTTATTAAAATGCTTTCATATACTCTTGATATTCTTTCAAATGAGGTTTGCCCTAATGGGTCGAAATGTGCTCAGTTTTGGCAGAGAAGAAAATAACAATTAATTTATGGATAGTCGGATATTCGGTTTCAAAATTGTCATGTAGGCTACACCTAGGAACACATACAGTTTGTCTCATGATCTGACTTTTAATGTCACTGGTGGTTTCTGCTGCTGCTTTGAGGGAAGCGTGATTTCTTTATTTATTGTTTTGTCTCGTCACGTCTCGCTCCAGAATTCGCCACAGGGGTGTCGGGGAAGAGTTCTCGTTGTGTGTGTGGGCCTGTCGCGCGTCTCTCGCACAGCGGGACACACGACCCAATAATCGTCAAGACTGAGGATGGTGTCGTGTGTGTGCTCATACGATCCGATGAAAAAATTATAATATCTTATTGTAGGCGAAATCTCTTCATCTGTAGAGGCCTTTAAGCTGCAGGATAACAATAAGAGACAGACAGACTGGGGGGGGGGGGGGGGCTTAAAGCCACGGGTTTCCCTGTGCCCTGTGTGTCACACAAGAATCAGCCAGCTCATCTGTCTGGCATTTAATGTAATGTAATGTAATGTTAAACCAAGACAAAGGACAAACAAGGGCGCAGCAGTTTTCTCTAAAGTTCAATGTGATGTAGTGCACCACACCAATAGTTCTCAAACTTTTTCATGCTTTACCTGTTCTTCAACACTGACTGGGCAAAGCTGTGATGCGCGGAAGCGGGGATTGAACCCGGGGCTCCCACTCGCAATAGGGCTAAGCCCGATTGTCAGGGCAGGGTGCGCTGGTTCATGGCTGTACTAACTATGGGGGCTACACTGACTGACACCCTTTTTCCACGCTGCACTGAGGTTTATTACTGTAGTTCCACCTTTAGGAAGTACAGTATCATTCTACTCCAGGGGTCTTCAACGTTTTCAGGCCAAGGACCCCTTAGTTGAGAGAGAGATGAAGCAGGGACCCCTCACAACCTGTTCATAGATTCCATATTGTTTCATCGTTTGACAGCACAATCATCAGTGTATTTTGGATTCATGACAATTTGTGTTTTCAGATATTTACACTTGAACTGTCAATACTTAATAAAGTTGACCTGAGAAAAAGGTTTCTATCACACAAAGATTAACATCTTGCTGGTTGCTACACTACCTGACTTGCTTCCTAATGTGGTTTAAACCATTGGTTCTCAAACATCTTCAATTCAAGAACCCTCATCTGAAATTATCTTATGCCAGGGATGCCAAATATTGTAACATTTTCACAATTTCTTCAAGATTATAATGAAAATAGCAGATTCATAAGCTCACAACGTGTCGCAACACAACACATTGGGAACTTGCAGATTGGCTATTTTCAAATAGCCAATATACTGTAGCTGTTGAACACACACAAACACACACACACACACACACACACACACACACACACACACACACACACACACACACACACGCACACACACGCACGCACACACACGCATGCACACACACGCAACACATAAAGGTCCGTTTGGTTCCATGCATTTCAGTCTAGTAGTTCACCACCAAAATGAAAATGTTTCTATTGATTACTCACATCATGGAGAATTGAGTTCAATAAAATACATTTGTATTTGTCACATTCCTAAGAAAAAACATTTACTATAGTAAATTTATCCCCATTGATTCCGGATGGGGACCCAAATGCGTTTGGGTCCCCATCCGGAATCAATGGGGGTAATTTTATTGTGATCAAAATATTGTCTGAATGAGACAAAAAAACTCAAGTCTCCATGGCATGAGTTATCAATAGAGAAAATGTCATTTTGGCAATCAACTACTCCTTTAAACACAAAAGGAAAATAACTGCTCAAATGCACCGCTCACTTCAAACTGGGTTTGATTACTCCTACAGATTTGGTCCGAACGCCGCGTTCATATTCCACCCTGATTGGCTAACATTGACTTCTAATACCTGGCCTGGCAGAGTCCTTTATTGTTCTAGTTATTTACACGCTACCTTGCATAATATTTGCCCCAGGCTGTTGTGTTCTAAAACTGTGCCACTTCAACTATCAACATTCATCTCCATAGCAACGCTTCAATCAGCTGGTCTACATGATGCATGTTGGAGTAGTCTACAGCTGGGGTCTTCAACAGGGGGTCCGTGACCCCTAGGGGGTCCTCATTACTACAGGGGAGCTAATTTCTTATCTGGGGGGAACATTGGCCGAAAATTGCCGATCTACAAGCTCACAACACCTCACGCTGCAAGGCGGCGTGAGCTTGTTGATCGGCTATTTTCGGCAAAGAGGTTTTAAGTGGTATTGAGGGTTTAAGTGGGGTAGACTGTCTGAAAATACACATTAACATGAATCCAACACTGATAGTGCTGTCAAACAAGTATATCGTCGTTGTCGGGAGGAAACCTCGTATCTCCAAGTTTCAAATTTGTATGTTCTTTCGCAAAGCAAAGCCCTGCTTCATCATACAAGGCCGTCCCACAAAAGTAGTGAAAACAGCAGATCTACAAGCACACACAATGCCTCGCGGTGTGAGGCGTTGTGTGCTTGTAGATCGGCTGTTTTCACTAGTTTAGTTATTTTTTTTAATGATAAATACAAAACGAATGCTTTAGGACATACAAGGTTTCCACCCGACAACGACGATATGAAGCTATCGATGAAATCTAGGAAAAAGTGTAGTATAGTCGAATATGTAGTGTTGTAGTGGGGGTCCCTGCTCTCTCTCAGCTAAGGGGTCCTTGGAGACCTCAACATCAACAGCCATCACAGTATGAGTTGGTAGAGAGAAGTGGCCTAGTAATCAGAAGATCACTCTAAAATGTAAATACAAAAAATGAAGAAATACTCTGTTAAGTAACACAGAGTGGTAAGTGTGGTAAATTGGTAAATTTTGGGGCTGACAGCGGACCTGAAAGTCGATTTATCCACGCACGCACGCACGCACGCACGCACGCAC
This sequence comes from Nannobrachium achirus, assembly GCF_963921795.1. NCBI lineage: Eukaryota > Metazoa > Chordata > Actinopteri > Myctophiformes > Myctophidae > Nannobrachium > Nannobrachium achirus. Next base: position 41,287,906 of record NC_137822.1, on the reverse strand, counting down.
GCACGCACGCACGCACGCACGCACGCACGCACGCACGCACGCACGCACGCACGCACGCACGCACGCACGCACGCACACACACACACACACACACACACACACACACACACACACACACACACACACACACACACACACACACACACACACACACACACACACACACACACACACACACACACACACACACACACACACACACACACACACACACACACACACACACACACACACACACACACACACACACACACACACACACACACACACACACACACACACACACACACACACACGGTGGAGGAAACCATGCAAGGCACCAACCTGCTCACCAGGAGCAACTAGGGGTTCAGAAGGTTCAGAGTCTTGCTCAAGGACTCTTCGACACTAACTCTGGGGGAACTCGGGATCGAACCGGGAACTAGAATAATACAAATGTTGAAGTGTCCTTGAGCAAACTTAAAGTAATTGCTATACTAATTTAGTAGTGCTCACTGCTCCTAATAGTAAGTGTGGGTCAATGCAGAAAACATGTTTCATATGTGCAAATATACAGTGACAAAGACAATACCCCCACATATCTAAAGGAAACCAAGGCATTTATAATACTTATAATATCCAATAAGCTGCTATTGTATCTACACTTCTATCATGCAGGGGTGTCGTACCAAATTCTGGGCCCTGGGTACAAGGATTCACTGTGGGCCCACCATGACCTGGGAAAGCATTATTTTGTGCTTTAACTATTGAAAAATACCAGATATAATTATAGCTCACAGTAGATCTGCTATTTTTGAAAAATAGTGAACATTTGTGCGAGTCTTTGAATATTTCAAATCCAGAGATTTTTCCAAAGGTTTTTTTGGAGAGAAAAAAACTAATGTTTCTATGTCAGTGGTGCTCAAACCTTTTCACGTGAAAGACCCCCAAAATGATATGTATTTGGCCACGGACCCCCATCTCAAAATATTTAGTTCCAGGGACCCCCCCAGAAGCAAAGTTTCAGTTACAAATGTTCGCTTAAAAATACATATATTTAAAGATTTGCTATAATTTTCACAGATTTTCAAAAATAGATCTACAAGCTCGCTGTGAGCATGTATATCTGCTATCTTTCAATAGCTGAAGTATAAAATAATTAAGGCCCCTCCACCTTGGGCCCTGGTAACTCAGTCCCACTCCCCCCGGACCCTTGTGACACCCCTGATGTCATGAAACAACATGATGATGAATATATTCAGCCCTGTGTTATAGTGTTAACATTAGCACAGCTAAGCTCAAGGGAACTGGTGAACATCAGTAGTGGGTGAGTCATCGACATCAATTGTGCACGATTTGCTTTAAACTTCTCTGATGTTTTGTCTGCAGGTCTGATGGTTTCACTTCAGAAGCCCCGGAGAAAGCTAAAGAGTTGACATGAATGTTGTTTTTTGTAATTGCGACCGTAGGTCGCATTTACTATCAAAAGCTCCACGGGCTGTCTGTCCGTCAGTGAGTCAGTCAGTGAGTCAGTCAGTGAGTCAGTCAGTCACACTTTTGCCCTGCTCATATCTCCGCAACCGTTGCCCCTATCCATGCCACATTTTGCACACACACTCCTTACCTGGCAAACTACAACCTCCAAGGACCCCCGGAGCTCCAGGGACCCCCAGGTCCCTGGGGGACCCCCAGATGTAAGAAATTACCAAATGTGCAAAAATGACCCATCACACTTTTGCACGGCTCATATCTCCGCAACCGTTGCCCCGATCCATGCCAGATTTTGCACACACACTCCTTGCCTGCCAAACTACAACCGGAGCTCCAGGGACCCCCAGATGTCAAAAATGACCAAATGTGCAAAAATTAGCAAATGACCACGCCAACGGGGCTGCTCACGGGGAATTCCCGGGGACCAACGACTCCTGGTGCTCCAGAACGGATGCAAAAGTGGTGGCGCCCCCAGTGGAGGACCCCCTGCCACTGCAGCGCACATAAAATGCCGTAACTTGGCCTAGGAGCGACCGGGAGAGCCGGGGCCGGTACCTATTCGTCCGCCTCGGCGGCGCGGAGACCCCACCCCTCATTTCTCACATCGCCCTCTTCTAGCGCCACCATGAGGCCGATTCTTGCAAAACACATTTTTGGATACTGCTCCTACAATTTTTGCCCTAAAATCACTCAAATCGGTACACAGTATGTCTACACTCATATCATCAACATGGATCCGTCCACATTTTTTGGGTACACTGCTCACTACTCTTTGTGTATACATGTGACCTACGGTCGCTTATCTCCCGATTAGGGAGTCTTACTGGTGTAATTGATCCTGTGCCTTTCTGTCTGTCTCTCTGTCTCTAACCATAACCATAACCTTGAGAATATTTTTTTTCTGTTCTTTTTCCCTCTTTGCCCAAAATAGCTGATCTACAAGCTCACAGTGCATAACAGCACAAGGCACAAGCGGGCAGAAGTTCTCCTCAGAATAGGGACGCTAGGGTTCACGTGGTTAAACACAAATATTTGGCGGACCCCCTATAGTAGCTCTGAGGACCCCCTGGGGGTCCCGGACCCCCTGTTGGAGACCTCTGTTGTACAGTATGTGTACCTTGGCGCAGCATGTGTTTATGTGCATGTAAATGTTTGTGCTTGACTTGACGTATATACAGTATGCACAGATGGCTGAATCAGACCAAATAAGCACATTCCAGAGGCCTTTTCTCTGTTTTAACCCATTTAGGCCTACAATTATGGACTGCTTTAACAAGTGAAAAACAGCAGATATACAAGCTCGTAGAGCTTGTAGATCTGCTATTTTTGAAAAAGTCGTGAAAATGTGTGCAAATCTTTGAATATATGTATTTTTAAAGCAAACGTTTGTAACTCAAAGTTTGCTTCTGGGTGGTCCCTGGAACTAAATATTTTGAGATGGGGGTCCGTGGCCAAATAAATATCATTTTGGGGGTCCTTCACATGAAAAGGTTTGAGAACCACTGACATACAGTAGTAGTCTCTCAAGAACAGACTAGCTGAGCTCCAGTTAAGTGAAAAGGACCTTTTCTTTGACAATGGCTGGCCAGATTGCTGACATAGAAACATAGATTTTTCAAAAAGTCTTAGAAGGATTCAAGAGACACTTATAAAATCGGGTCAAAATTCTAATTTTCACGATTTTAAAAATAGCAGATCCACAAGCTTGCAGCGTGGCACTCGGTGCCGTGCTGTGAGCTTGTATATCTGCTATTTTTCAATGGTTAAAGCATAAAATAATGATACACAAAATGTGTACCCATTCTAAATGGGTAAAAGCGAGGGAAATGTCCTGTCCAGTCAGTCGTGCACGTCAACAATGGGTGGGTGCCAGGGACGTGCAGAGAATGTTAGAGAGGCAGGGGCTGACATTTCTAAAAGGGCCTTTAGGAGAAAATATCAAAAATAGCAGACCTCCAAGCTCACAACGCTTCACACTGTGATGTGTTGTGAGCTTGGAGGTCGGCTATTTTCGGTGCTTGATAGGCCTACCACACTGAACTAAGCATAATCAAGTTGAATACTGGAGATGTGACGTAACAGCATGGATTTCTACACAGAGAGGGCAATTCTTTCATCATGAGATGCTGCGTTCAAGTTCAGGAGAGTTTGGACAAGAACATTTTCTTGAATGCTGCCTTCAAGGTATGGCATGGAAAGAGTGCATTTGCATTTCTTTCACCATAGTGAAAACTGCATTCGTTGGAGAGGGCACATTTTACAGACGGATGAAAGGGCAGGGGCTCAAGCCCCCAGTGGTGCACGTGCACCTGGGTGCTGTCACTCACTCATAGGCCAGTTTCCCTGCGTCTGCTTTGTGTATACAGTAATTGGATGCAGTGGTATAGGCTACTCAACTGTTTTACTGCAATGTTAGGGCACGGTCGCGCCGCGAATGGCAGCAAAACGCTCCATTCCCATTTAAATGCATTGGCAGAATCCGCCCTCAAAAGGTACAATAAACGTAGCGTGTGGAAGGAACATGCAGTTCCAACCAGTTCCTCTCCCCTCCATCCCCGGCTGGGTAGGGGGAGACAGTATAGAGACCAGGATTACTGCATGTTAGGGGGCACGGTGGCGCAATGGTTAGCGCTTCGCCTCACAGCTAGAAGGTCCTGGGTTCGATTGCCGCCGGGGGACGCTGTGGGTGCTGGGGGCATGTTTCTCCCTCCACATTATCAGCGCCCACACCCTAGGTGGGGTCGGCGATAGGGCCTTGGCCTTTCTGTGTGGAGTTTCCATGTTCTCCCATGTTTCCTAGGGTTGATACCCTCACAAAAACATGCAGTAATCCTGGTCTCAATAATGCCTCCCCTTGGGGGGCGCTTGATGGAGGGGAAAGGAACTGGTTGGAATAACGTGTTCCTTCCACGTGCTACATCCATCCCGGGGAATCCCTCCTGTCAGGTGAAAAGAAACAACTTAGACTACTCATGCATTGAAGGAAGCATGAGGTCAGTCCGTTGTCTCCCCAGGCGCGGCAGAGGGAGAGCGAGCAGAGCACAGGATTACATAGGCAATTGGCACTGGGTGAAAATGGGTTGCAAAATCGTGGGATAAAAATTATAGAGAGAAAAAAAGGATTACCGCATTTTTTTTTTTTTTTTTAGAGTACATACTACCTACCCTTGGAGGAGACACAGGAAGGACATGCAAACTCCACACAGAAAAGGCCCTTTTGCCAACCCCACCTCGGGCATGGGCGCTGATGACACGGAGGAGAGAACACGACCCCAGCAGGACCTTCTAGCTGTGAGGCGACAGCGCAACTGTCTGTGCGGCACGTCAGCTAATATATCAATTATACAGCCCATCTCTACAATGTGCCCTGATGCAACACGTTGTCAGCTTGTAGAGTGGATATTGTCTCTTGCTTTAGTAACCATCATGCTGTATAGAGTGTTTGCTCAGTAACAGGAGTCTCCAAAGCTCTTTAGTAAACATAACATGTTCAGGTCCTGAATGAGAGAACTCACACAGGATACAAGGATAAACATGTGACACTGGAAGTGATGACGACGACACAAAGAAATGAACACACACGAAATACCTAGTGCATGCGTGTAGTCCCCATAGTTAGTACAGCCAAGACCCAGCGCTCAACAGCCCTGCCAATCGGGCTCAGTCCTATTGGCAAGACGGGTTGTGTGTTGGTCTGGCGAGTGGGAGCCCCCAGGTTCAATCCCTGCTTCCACGCATCGCTACACATAGTTTGCAACATGGGCATTGGGCAAGGACAGCCCTGAAAATTCACCTTTCAAGAGGCTAAAGGGGCATAGGAGCCTAGTTATCACTTCTCCCTTAGACAGGTGAGAAGTGTTCACCTCACACATTTTTACTTGTGATGATATTGTGTGTTTTTTTGGTGCTACTTTGTTTATATGCTGATGAATTGAATACCAAGGACCGCATTGGAAACAAGACTGCAAGGACTATTTTGGTGCAATCCTCTGAGACAAATTGGTTTGACTAAACTTGTGCTGTTTTGCATTTCTGTCTAATAAAATGTTTCGGTGCCCACTCGACCAGCCATAGCCTATCCCAGTGGTTCTCAACCAGTGGCCCGGGACCACCAGTGGATATTGAGGGGGTTCCAGGTGGTCCCCAGCTAAATGATGGAGAGTAACCAAATGGACCGCTATAGATCTTTAACTCTTGAGAGCGTAAAATGAAACCAAATGGACCCGTACGGGAAATTATTGTTAAACAACTCTACACAATTAGAGAATGTAGAAAAGGTGTTATTTTTGATCGTTTGCCTGTTATCTCTCCTATGGCACCACATCAATACAGCATGGAATTGTGGGCTTAAATCTTATCCAATGATAACAAAGTATTCTACGTTTTTGGATCTGAGAGGCTAAAATCTCATCAAATAGTGGTCCGTGGCTCAAATGACAAATAAATAACAAACCTTGATATGAAAACGTTTGAAAACCACTGCACTGCAGCGTGATTGGAGATCCAACAGAGAAAGATGGATAACCACGCCCCGGACTCATTTTTGAAGCTTGTGATTGGCTGAACCGGACGTAGGGAGCGCTCCGTTGTAGTCACTTGGACCGCGCGAGGTGCACCAAACGTTGCGTTTATCGTGCGCTTGCCCAGGCCTTACGGCCTGGGCATAAATAGAACGATTGCATTCACCACGGCTTCGTAACTCGCGCGGCCCACGGCGCGGCCACTCGCGCCTGCGGCGCTCGGGGGCGAAGAGCAGGACCAAGGACCGCTGGCCTTCGCGCCGCTTGCAGTGTCGTGGACAATAACTGAAAACGAGCGCTCTATGCCGTTTCCATCCATCTATCCCAGTTGGATCGACAATCACGCTGCACTGCACTATCCCGAATAGGGATGGGATGATATGTAAATCGTCTATTTTTTGGCAAAGAGCAGAGATGCCCACGAGTCTCGTGGTCACAAGTCGAGTCGAGTGCCGAGTCTTTGGGGGGCGAGTCGAAGTCGAGTGTCGAGTCTCTGGGGGACGAGTCGAGTCGAGTCTCAAGTCTTTAAGTGGCGAGTCCGAGTCGAGTTACGAGTCTTTATATACATATATATCTTTTTTTATTATTTTTTATAATGATCTAGCCTCCAGCTGAAAAAGTTAGATGGCGCATCATGATCACCCGGTACTCACAGATACAGCTACAGCAGCAGCCAGCAGCCATGGCAGGCTAAATTAGGAAAGACACATGCATGTATGTACTCACAATCACGCTACGGAGGCTGTTAAATGTTCCACGATTAATAATAATGGATCCATTTCCCCCAGAAAACAGCTCTGAAGTAGACCTCCTGCCTCTCCTTCCTCGGTGAAAGTTCCTTGGAAGCAATGCAGTTATGTCCAATAGTAGCAGGGTCCCCGGCCGTCCGATCATCATCCAATGAATAAAATAATCCCAAAACCAGCCACACTTCAGTTGCTTGCTTGACACTTAAATCCTTTTTGTAGACCTTTGTAGCTATCTGTACTGACATTTTCCTAAGACAGCTTGAGCTAGACAAGTACTCAAATGTTGTTTTTAATAGGAATTGCGAAGCAATCACAATTTTTCTATTTGAAGAAGCCGCCAGAGCTGGACAGTAAGCAACATAACACTTTACTGCAGTTACTGCCGTAAAACGTATCGCTACTGGTTACCATAGCGACGTGTACTCTCAGTGGGGATTGGACCTGGGAATACATTTTACATCACTGTCGTAAACGTTTGTTGCCGGCGTATAATTAATATACTATATTAATTAAATTGTACTGGCAAGTGCATGATTGTATTCATGATCACTCCTTTACTGTATTAATATAAACAGACAGTATGTCAGGATTGATACATTACTTAGTCATTGATACAGCATCATTTTCAATAGCAGTTTTAGTTAAGATATAAATAAAAAAAAATGAACGTGGTTCAACATAATCTTTATTCCAAAATAAAGCTTTTCTTTTACTTCTTTAGCATAAAGTTTTTTTCCCCTTTCATTTCCACTCCCCTCCTGCTTTTTTAAAAGCTCTTTTTCTTTTTTAAAGTTACTGCAGTGCTGTGAAGAATCCTGACAGCACAACTGTAACATTACGGGCATATTTGGCATAACTTCACGTTAATGCTTTGAACAATAATTACGTGGGGTTAATTAGTAGATGCAGCTGGTGGAATTGACATCATGAAGAGAAGAGCCCACCGGAGAAAAAGTGAAAACCCGACGCTAGAAAAGCACTGTCTCACGGAAAATCCTATTATCTTATCAAATTATTAAACAAATGCCACGTTAACTGAAGTAGAATAGCTGATGATGAGCTAAACATATGTGTTTTATTTCGCCGTTTTAATATTTAAATCTTATTCTGAAAGGCTGCATGCAGCAGCTGTCCTGCCTACTGCTGCTACTGAACTAACAGCCTAGGCCTAGGCTACTGTAGGTTTATTGTTCAGCCTATAAACCTCTCAAAATCAACTATGGCTTATATTGTTTAGCCTATAAGGCTCCCAAAAAATCAGAGTTGCAAGCTATTAATCCACCTTGTCATGGCGCGTCGGCGTCTAGATATAGATTGGAAAGACGCACTATAGCCTACGTGCGAGCGCAACAGATACAAAAAACAATTTAATAATCCTCTAGCAGTGTAACAGTAGGGCTACTGGGCATGGTAACCTCACGTTAATGCTTTAAACAATAAGTTAACTTACGAGGGGTTAATGAGCTCAGCTATTAGACCTATAGCTGCAGCTGGTGGTAGTGGAACATTATTAATATTATTACGAGAGGAGGCTGCGCTCTGGAGAGAAACCCGACGTTAGATAAGCAGGTTCTCACAGATAATCCTATCATTTTATACAATTATTGAACAAATGCCAGGTTAGCTGAAGTAAAATAGCTGATGATGAGCTAAACATATATGTTTTATTTCGCCGTTTTAATATTTAAATCTTAGGATGAAAGGTCCATGCAGACGGCTGTGTCTGCCACGCTTTGCGAGACAGACTGCGGTTTTCCCAACGGCCCTGAGCTGCGCGCGGTCCAAGTGAACACAGCGAAGCGCTCCTGGCCCCCACCGTTGCGCTTAAGTACGTTGGGAAAAACAACGCGGTCGCCGCTGTCTCCGTGCGCAACACTCAGCAGCACAGCGGCGTGCAGCCGCGCAACAGAGAAGAACGAAAGAAGAAAGGAGAAGGAAAGGCAATATTTGTCGTGCTTGCCATGCATTATAGTGCTTAAAATAAAGATTGTTCACGTCGTGAACAATCTTTATTTTAAGCACCGCTCATAAGACTCGTGAACGTGAACTTAACGAGTCTTATGAGCACGAGTCGAGTCAAGTCACGAGTTTTTGAGGGGCGAGTCCGAGTCGAGTGACGAGTCACCAAAAGCGTCACTCGAGTTAACTCGAGTTACGAGTCTTTAACTCGAGTCCCCATCTCTGGCAAAGAGATTTGGTAGAGTGAAGAAAAGAAAAGAAAAGACTTTATCAACGTTATTTCCAGGTCAGTTTTACCAACTATAGAGGGTTTAAGTGGTACCGGATATGCAGCTCGGCAAATAAAAGGTGAATTGATCTCAGTGCATGACGGAGGATAACTTCACAATAAATTTAAATATCCACAATACAAAGATTGTGAGTGTTCAATGATAATGACGATTATAGTCCCATCCCTAATCCCAAACGTGAGGTCCTTACTGTGTAGAGTAGGCCCACATACCTGCTGCTGCTGCTTGTCCAGGCCCTCCTTAGCGCCAGAGGAGGATGATGAGGACCCTCCTCCCGCTCCTTTGGGTGCAGGGACCCTCTCACAGCTGCACCCCTCCAGCAGGTAGATGCCCTGCGGCCGCATGCTCTGCTCGCTCTCAAAGTAGAAGAGCACGTTCTGGTAGAGAGCAAAGAACCTGCCGCAGTGGAGGGAAGAAGTAAATGAGAACATTTAATCAAGTACCGTCTGTACTTAAGTACACTGTTGAGTTATCAGTCTGGTTGCTCCCGCAGGGGCAACCAGACTATAGTACTTGTCCGACTTTATTCCATCTTCCAAGTAAACACTTTGTTTTTGGAGCAGAATTCCTTTCAGTTTTGCTGGCACACACTTGGGCCTCATGTCAAATTGAGCGGCTTCATCGGGACACGCATGCGTGCTAGAGATACGTTATTATAGTTTAATTTATATAATTTTCTCCATGAATACATTTTCTCCATTGACTTTAATTAAAAATAAACTTTTCCCAGATATGGATTTGATGTCTAACATCATAGACCGCATGAGACTGACAGAGGATGTCCATAGACCACATGAGAATGACACATATGGATACGGGCATTCCCAGATATGGGCTTAATATTGATGACATCAGGGATCTCCATATATGGGCATGAAAGGGACATGGACAGACACAGAGATCTACTGTATCTCCATCTGGCCACATATTAATTTTCCCATTGACTTGAAAGGGGACCGTGGCAACCACACTTGCAATTTCCAATTGAATTGCATCTTTCTTGTTCCAATTTCCAATAGGCCTACTTTTACTTACTCCACTACAGCTTGGATCCAAATATTGTATTTATTACTCCACTACATCTGAAACCCCTTTGGATAAGCTACTAGTCACTTTGTAGAGGTGCGCACCCTCTAGTGTAGTAAAAAAAATAAACAATATACTATTGCTACTCACCAAAACAAAGACGGTTCTAAGATGTTGAAAGCCTACTTACCTTTAACACTCTGAGTCCCCCACCTCACGTCTAAAATACATTTTTTGGCCAGAAAAGAAAGTATTTCACCTGGAGTTTTAGCTACTCCACAAATCTTGTCAATAGAAAATTCCACTGGACAGATTTTGCCTTCCGGTGAAATATCTTTCTTTTCTGGCTATAAAGTGTATTTTAGACGTGAGGTCGGGGGCTCAGAGTGTTGCCACTAAGAAAGTAGGCTTTCATCATGCTAGAACCGTCTTTTTTGGGGGGGAGTATAGTGAAAGTGTATCGTTTATTTTGACTACAGAAGAGGGACTCAGCCTGGGCTGCCGCGGCTGTGAGCGCAAGGGCTCAACGGTGACGTAGCGTTGAGGAGAACTCCATTCTAACGCTATTACGGTTTTTGTCAAAAGTGGATTCCATGGACTCTGTGTCAGTGTGGGTTCTAAATTGACCCATACATGTCTGCAACTCTGACAGTGCACAAATGGAACCAAATATGGACCCGTAATTGTGCACTGTCAGAGTTATGGGGAGACCTTGAAATGTGAAAGTTTACCGGAGCCGTTTCTCCACTGACCTGTCGTTCCAGCGGCTCTGCACGCTGTTCTCCGCCGTCCTCTTGCTCAGCACGCCGCGCTTGGTGCCCTCCCTGCCAAGTAGTAACGGCTGCAGCCTGCGGGAAGGCGTCTGCGAGTCTGCAGACCTGGCGTCTGCGAGTCTGCAGACCTGTTTGCAGACCCAGCACTGCAGACCCAGGTCAACCTCTCTACTGCTCCCAGTGGCAGCCAGGCGGAGCCGCTCGATTGTCCACGACATTGCAAGCGGCGCGAAGGCCAGCGGACCTTGGTCCTGCTCTTCGCCCCCGAGCGCCGCAGGCGCGAGTGGCCGCGAAGAGCGGGCCAGGGCCGCGCGGCCGGCGGAGCGCCGCGCGAGTTACGAAGCCGTGGTGAATGCAATCGTTCTATTTATGCCCAGGCCGTAAGGCCTGGGCAAGCCCACGATAAACATCAGCATTGATGGCTGAATGGATAGCGTCGCCGACTTGAGTGCCAGAGATCACTAGATCGAATCTCACCGTCGCCCCACGACGCCCTGTCCAAGTCACTAAGTAGTATGGGGTCTGCAGGTCTGCAGACGCGGGTCTGCAGGGTGCGGTGCAGACTTCCCGCAGGCTGCAGCGGTTAGCTAGCTTCTCCTCCCTGCGGGCGATGAGGGACAGGTAGAGCTAGGCGGCTTACCCTAGTATAGGAAAGTTGGAGCGCACACATACCACTGTTGCTTTTCTGGATGGAGGCTATACACTCACTCTAAACGCGAAATATCTAGAGCATGTTGACGATTTTACCGTCATAATCCGGACTTTGACAGGTTAGTTAGATAGTATTGGCACTCGATCGAGCATTTTGTTTTATATAATATAATCAATAAATATTAGACTAAATCAAAACAACGGACGCTTGCAGTCTATGTGATAGCCCAGCCAACAACGTAAAAACTAAAATAGATGCACTGCAGCCCGGCTAGCAGAGAACAGACGGTTGAAAACAGAAGCAACGTACAGACCCCGAGATCAACGGTTTAATCGGCTTTGACACTCGACTTAAAGAGACAGGTCACTGTGTGTAGTGTGTTAGTGTACAGTGGCGTCAGTTCAGAAAAAGCTAAGGTATGGCAACATGACTGGTGTCTTGCATGCGCGCGAGACACCAGTCATGTTGCCATACCATAGCAACCGGCACGTTGAACAGTACATTTTATTATTTCCCCTGGCCTGTAGCCAAGGTATGGCAGCTGCATAGCTTGCCATACCCAATTTGACGCTTCTGTTAGCGTAGCCCGGCACAGGATGCTTGCACTGACTGACAGTGCTGGGAAGTAACTAAGTACTTTTACTTAAGTACTGTACTTGAGTAGTTTTGAAGCACTTTTACTTTACTGGAGTATTTCTAATTATCAGTACTTTTACTTCTACTCTACTACATCTCAGATCCAAATATTGTACTTTTACTCCACTACAATTATTTGAAAACTTTAGTTAGGCTAGTTACTTTACAGATATAAATTATAATATTATGAAACATAAATTAAACCACTTTAGCGCTGTTTTATACCTAGGCTATTTGAAAATAGCAGATCTACAAGCTCACAATGTGTTGCAATGCAATGCGTTGTGAGCTTGTAGATCTGCTATTTTCAAACATTAGGCTGCTTTTACTTTTGGTACTTTAAAGGCCCGCTGACACACCCTGAAATTATAATAGTATGATACAGTAGGTCACTGAAAACGGTCTGAAATCGTCTGAAACTCATGTCACAGTGTAATCTGCCCCTCGCCCCCCAACAACAGCTGACCAGTACAGTAAGTAGTCCAAGAGTACAGTCAATTAATTTGACTGGCTTATAATTGCGACCGAAGGTCGCATATACTCTGAAGAACCGTGTCGCTTGAGTGTCCTTCCTTCCGAAGCCTCGTGACCGTCCGAAGCCTCTGTGATGTCAGTGTGATGTCAGCGAGTTGTGACATCACTTCATGTACAGGGCGGCTACACGAAATGTGGATAACACTATATATGGAGATAGTCCAGTCCATCATGTCATATGAGACTACCGTCATAGAAAGTAGCCATTCTTAAGTAGCCATTCTTAGGCCGGAGTCAATGGCTGTCTAAACATGGAGATGTGGATAACACTATTTATGGAGATAGTCTTATGTCAAAACATGCCCATATGTGGACATTACCAAATATGGGCATTTCCAGATATGTCCTTAATATTGATAACATTGGGACAGGGATCTCCATAAAACGTATGTTAATTAGTAAAGCCAAGCTTGGGTTTGATGCCTTGGGATTTCTATATTTGGACATAAGTGTGTACCCAATAGGTCATCATCTGGAAAGGTAGGGTGTAAATCAGAGTAAAGCAGGCTTTTGAGCTCGTTAGGGCCAGAGATTGATGACATCAGAAATCCCCATATATGGGCATAAAGGGATTTTGCTTTTGGGAATACCCATATATGGCATTTTTATTTTATTTTATCCTTTATTAATAAAAATACATGTATGTATCCATATACATATGGAGTTCAATATTGATGTTTTTGGAGAAGGTATGTTGTAAATATCAACCCTAGGAGACACGGGGAGAACACGCAAACTCCACACAGAAAGGCCCTATTGCCAACCGAACCTAGGGTGTGAGCGATAGGGCCTTTCTGTGTGGAGTTTGCGTGTTCTCCCCGTGTCTCCTAGGGTTGATACCCTCACAAAAACATGAACAAACTCCCCCCAGAATGACAACAACTAGAATCGTCAGAGAAACGCTGTGGTTGGCCAGATTATCAAGAATTGGCGCGACCTCGCCCTTTAGGGAAGCACAGGGATGCAATTTATTGTCAGTAGGAGAGCGCTGAGAAAGAACCGCCCCCAACCCAGTCAGAGGCGTCCACCTCAACAATGAACTGCAGGTCTGGATCTGGATGGATAAGAACTGGGGCAGAAACAAAACGGTTCTTAAGCTCAACAAAAGCCGATTCTGCTGCAGAATTCCAATGGAAGGGGGTGGATGTGGACGTGAGAGCTGTTAGTGGGGCTGCAATAGTGCTGTAATTCTTGATGAACAATCTATAGAAATTGGCAAAACCAAGAAAACGCTGCAACTGTTTAAGGTTAGTGGGTACTGGCCACTCAGCAACAGCACGCACCTTGGCAGGATCCATCTGCATTTGGCCTGGAGCAATTACATAGCCTAGGAATGAAACAGAGGGAGCATGAAATTCACACTTTTCAGCTTTCACAAACAGTTTGTTCTCCAGGAGACGCTGGAGAACCTGGGAAACATGCAGTTCATGCTCAGCTTGGTCCTTTGAAAAAATCAAAATGTCATCCAAATACACGAAAACAAATCGATTCAACATGTCTCGGAGCACGTCATTAACCAAAGCCTGAAAAACACTTGGTGCATTAGTTAATCCAAATGGCATCACCAGATATTCAAAGTGCCCAAGAGGAGTATCACCTTCCCGAATGCGCACAAGATGGTAAGCATTACGCAAATCCAGTTTGGTGAAGATGGTAGCTCCATCAAGGTGTGAAAATGCAGAACTGATTAAAGGCAGAGGATATTTGTTTCTAACAGTGATAGATAGCGTTCAGCCCACGGTAATCAATGCAAGGCCTTAATGAGCCATCCTTTTTGCCAACAAAGAAAAATCCAGCACCCACCGGAGATGAAGAGGGCCGAATGATTCCAGCCACCACTGAGTCCCGTATGTATTTCTCCATCGCCTCATGCTCAGGTCGAGATATATTATACAGCCGACTGCTGGGGAGAGGAGCGCCATCTAGGAGGTTAATGGGACAATCATAGGACCGGTGAGGTGGTAATGACAATGCTTGCTCCTTGCTGAACACTTGAGCTAGACTGTGATAGCATTCAGGTACAGAGGATAAATCTGGGGGCTCTGCTGGAAGATGTGGTTCAATGGAGGAGGGAGTCTGAGCAGAATGTAGACAGTTTAAATGACAAGCTGTACTCCAAGATTGTATTTTCCCAGTAGACCAATCAATTTGAGGATTATGTAGTTTGAGCCAAGGAAAACCAAGAACCAATGGGGTTTGTGGGCAATCTATTATATGCAACTGAATGTCCTCTCTGTGATTAGACAATATAATAGTTACTGGTACAGTCTTACTGTCCACCCGGGCTAAAGGTAGACCATTAAGTGATTTAGCTTGCAATGGAAAATCAAGAGGCATCAGATTAATGTTCATTTGCATAGCTACCTGGCGATCGAGGAAGCTCTCATCTGCTCCAGAGTCGATTAAAGCTGGGATGGTCACCGACTTAGAGCGCCAAACGAGGTCAGCATTGAGCTGTGGCCTTGAGGAGGAAGTACATTCAGCTCGGCTCGTCAGTATCTCCCCCATTACTGGCGAGCCCCATCTTTTACTGGACGGACTGGACATAGTGCTTTATAGTGACCGGAATCAACAGAGACTGAAGATCTGGCAGCACAGGAAGCGATGACTCAGGCTTTATAGACTTCCTTCATTGGCTGTCTCCGCCTCCTGGCTGCCTCCACCTCCTGGCTTGTACCCCTGTCTCCAATCCTGCAATTAGAGAGAAGCTAGAGAACTAGAAAGATGGAGAGACAGGTAGGCTGGGTGTGTCAGACGTGACACCTTCAATATTTTATTTCTTCTAGAAATAGCTAATCTTTCACTCAACAGGGGAAATGCCCGTCGCAAGTTGATGATGTCATAAATGTCATGTGTGATCTATCCCTATGGAATTTATGACATGATGTGAAAATAAAAACAAACTTAATACTTCATATGGTTAATATGAGCATCAACTTAATATTTCAAATGTGTTTTTTGCACATGCATTCCATAAATTCCATAGGGTTAGATCACACATGACATTTATGACATCATCAACTTGCGACAGGCATTTCTCCTCTTGAGTGAAAGATTAGCTATTTCTTGAAGAAATAAAATATTGAAGTTGTTTTTAATTTTACATTGTTGTTATAGAGGACTATTATAATGTATTAAGGCATATTTGTCGTATTAGTCAGGGATCACGTTAAAGGGGAAGACCACCCATTTTCAATATTGAAATATGTCATTAATATACCTTAGAGGAGTTGTGTGGAAATAGAAAAAAAGTTCTCCCCCTTCTGTGTTGCCTAGAACTGGAGGATTCATTTTGGGGTTTGTATTATAAAGTATAATGTGTGATGTCATCAAGTTGTACTTTACAATACAAACCCCACAATCAATTCTCCAGTTCTAGGCAACACAGAAGGGGGGGGAACTTTTTTTCTATTTCCACACAACTCCTCTAAGGTATATTAATGACATAGTTCAATATTGAAAATGGGTGGTCTTCCCCTTTAAGGTTTATTTTGAACCGTTTAAGCATAGTTTACAGAGGTATATAAGGATATTAAGGATCTGAATGGAAAATAACACATAAGCCTTGCCTTACCCGAGTTTCCTTTTAGTTGACATTGTACCCGTGAACTGTACCGTCATGAAACTGTACCTTTTCCTATCCAAAACTTCTAATGCATTCCTTAATCAATCAAAAGGCATAAACTATCAGCACAGGCAAGTGTGTTTTCCAATGAATCTTCTGGTAAACCCCCTCAATGAACCCTGACAATTCATGGTCCCTACTTAGAGAACCATTGTGTTATAAGCAGGAGCGTCGCACCACCTTCTGGACCCTGGGTACAAGGATTCAATGTGGCCGCCCCCCATGAATGTTGTTCATAGGGGGAGGGGGTTTAACCCATTTAGACTGGGAACACGTTATTATGCATTTTGTGCTTTAACTATTGACAAATGGCAGATATACAAGCTCACAACGCAGCACCGAGTGCAGTGCTGCAAGCTTGTAGATCTGCTACTTTTGACTGGGATAAGGCACACAATGGGCCATGGACTAAGGGAGTTTTTTTCTATTCTCAGAGAGGCAGATCTGGCTTATGTTTTTCTTAATATGCTTTGTTGTAACATTAACCTGTTGAAACAAAACATATGTTGTAATCACAAAGAGAAATGGTCAAACGACATGGTCTAAGCCAAAACTTAGATCATTATGTCCAGATTAAGCATTGTTTTGGTACTCAGCCGTATGTCAAATCATTTTTAACCAGAAACCAACAGTCATTGTGTGCTCAGCTGAGAGCTGGTATCCTACCTCTTGCTATTGAGGTGGGGAGGTTCTCAGCTGTACCGGAAGAGAATAGGATATGCAATGTATGTGACCTGAAAGATGTTGAAAATGAATTTCATTTAATCTTGTATTGTACTCTGTATGATGATTTGAGGGTCCCTTTGTTTGATGTAATGCAAAAACGAAAACCTGAGCTGTTCTGGGAAGATGATGGAGAGAAGTTAGAATGGTTGTCTTTAAGACGGCACATTTTGTTCTAGAGCATGTGGTAGATGACAGTCTCAGCCTTTCAAATAGTAGCTTGAGTGTTAAAGTCGGTTATTTGTTTGATCATTGTTTGTGTGAATTGTTGTCGGTGATTTATTTTTTATTTTTTGTTAAATGAAATGTAAAAGTGTCCTGTAAGTCCATATGGGCTGGGCTTCCTTGGAAGCATGACGCTTTAATAAAGAAAAATCAATCAATCATTTTGAAAAACCTATGTTTCTGTCATGGTGCTCAAACATTTCCACGTTAAGGCAGTGATGTCATTACGTGCGCATCCCGCATCAAAAACTCATTCAAGTCGCCCAGGGACTCATTCATGTCATGGTCCTGGGGTCCCAGGGATGCGCCTCCATTGGAGTCCATGTTAAAATAATTTACCGGGTCGCGGTAAAAGAAAAACATTTTAAAATTCCACAGACACCACCATTGTTCATGGGTGAATAAATATAAGAAATAGGCAAACATTTTGAAAATAGCCGATCTACAAGCTCACAGTAAAACTTTTCTGGGACCCATTTGAATGACCACCTGTGGGTCCCGGGACCCATTACATTGAAAACCTATTAACATCACTGTTAAGGTCCCACAAAATGATATGTATTTGGCCATGGACCCCCCCCCCCCCCCCCCCCATCTCAAATTATTTAGTTCCAGGGACCCCCCAGAAGCAAAATTTGAGTTACAATGTTCGCTTAAAAAATACATACATATTCAAAGATTTGCACACATTTTTCAACGACTTTTCAAAAATAGCAGATCTACAAGCTCACAGCGCAGCACCGAGTGCCGCGCTGTAAGCTTGTAGATATGCTATTTTTCAATAGCTAAAGTATAAAATAATTAAGGCCCCTCCACATTGGGCCCTAGCAACTCAGTCCCACTGCACATTAATTTAATCAACTGGGGATCCCCCAAAATAATTTGGGGACCCCCCTGTGGGTCCTGACCTACAGGTTGAGAACCACTGGGGTGCTCAAGCTCACAGACATAGAAAGGTAGACGCCTCTTCCGGCTGGGGGGTGCTGGTCCAAGACTCCTGGCAAAAAAAATAAAAAGAATTACGGAATTCTTCCCTGTGCGTCACAGAAGCGGAAATTCGGTCGGCCAATCAGAGGCAGATGGGGCGGGTTTTCTCATACGCAACGCTGAGCCGTGCAACATCAGGAACTGGATCAAAACAAAACTGGAGCTGTCACCAAACACTCAGAGATTTGTGAAATAAGTTCCCAGAGAGAAACATGGTCGTTTCATGTACCGCTCCGGTACAAACAGATGCACATTGGAAAATAGAACGCTGGGAATCACTTTCCACAGGTAAGTAACATGATTCATTAATCTGTCTAATGAATAGACGGGAATGTGAAATTGAATGGAATGGGAAAAGTCCCGGAAAAGACGCGCTGTGATTGGCCAGCAGTTTTTTTGAGTGACAGTCTGTCTTCCACACGCCGCCATTTCTGCCAGGACTCCTTGACCAGGCGCGCCAATGAACTGCAGCGGCGGGGGAGGTATCTAGCTTTTTATATCTGTGCTCAAGCTCACAAGATCAAGATAAGATGCATTTTGAGCTTGTAGATCAGGCTATTTTCACCTGTCTTGCACAACACAGTTTATCTATTTGATGATCTGGATTCCTAACTTCAATACGATATTTTGAAAAATTTCGATACTACGCAACCACAGCAATTTTAGTGTAAAAATGTTTATTTTTATTTAAAGAAAAATAGAGAACTTCTTGAGGTAGATGGTAGTGCACTTTTTAAAGGCCTGTCTTAGATGTTTTCACATTCTAAGTACAAATAGGCCTTTAAAATAACTAGGAAGAAGCCAAAGTAGGAAGGATACACATAAAAGTAACATTGGTGTTGTAAACCAACGAGAGAGGTATAGGGTGCGTTCGGAAACCCGCACCGAGTGTGTGCTCGGTGTAGTGAGTGCAGTGGGCGTGACGTTGGAGAGTGCGTTCAGTGTGGCTTATTTACGAACGACCAGTTTTAACAGGCAGCTGTGTGCTTTTTTCACTCTGAACTCTGAAGGAAAACTTTCTGAAAAGCAGCAGTTGCTGCTGAGTAGCCTATGCTAACGTAACATTGCTATCAGGATATGTAGGTCTAATTCACAACATTGGCATACCTGCTGTTAATTTACATGTTGTTGATGTGTGTGAAACTATCAAGCCCAAACGACCAAATTAAGCTGCAAGTGCTGTATTTCGCGGTTATTTCCTCAATTGTTCACTGCTGAGAAGCATTCGAGACACGGCCATGAAAACCAACCAATCAGAACACCGCACCACACCGCCAAACCCCATCTTCTGAGTAGGGTTGGTGAGTGCGTGCACTCAACACACCAGTGCGCAGCTCACTGGATTTCGGAACGCGCGTGCCGAATCTGAAGCCGGTGGGACGAACGGTTCTCGAGATACGCGGATTACAGACACGCAGACAGACAAACACGCAGAGACTTCTCGCATTTATAGATAGATTACAAAACCTTCAAGCAGGGATGTACTGGGCCCCTGATTCAGCCCGGGAAAAGGAGTTAAAGAGGCCATCATTGCACGAGGGCATCGTTCGCGCACCAGATGTTTTCGCCTTCCGGACGCACTGCAAGGCCCCAAATACTACTTACCGATGAAAGGTTACTGTGAGTTTAGGTCTCATCGTTTTTCTGGTATAAAGAGAGTATACTGATGTTGTATGTAGACCATCTAGGAGTAGTCAAGGAAGCTAGGGAGTAGTGGGCCAGTTTTCAGATGATATACAAGCCAGTGGGGCCAATGTGATGGCTCTGTGGGCTGCTGCTACTCAGCGCTATAGAGAGAGATCTCTCGCTGCTGCCACTCAAAGATTGTCCATTTCAGATAATGAGAGACAAGCCAGTGGGCCAATTACATGAGTTATTTACTTTGTGGGCCGGCCATTTTTTTTAATGGCTGGCCTGGACCGGGTGAGAATGGACCGTCCTTTCGGGAGTTGTCCCGCTTTTCCCAATGGCCAGCACGTCCCTGTACTAAAGTATATAAAATAGGAGTCTCAGAAGAAAGTACCCGAGTACCCGTTGTGCAGATTTTTATTCCCATATATGTTGGAGTGCCTGTTGGGTAGATCTTTGTGCCCATGGCGTTCCATGCGAGCCCACGCTGTTTCGTAGGAACAGTATTTCTAGTTGTGGGTTCGCCTGGAAGGCGAGAACACCATGTTATCTTCATTATTTATTTACCAAGTTCCGTCGCAGACTGTACAAAGGCAGGGCCCTTAGCCAATGAGGTGCAATTGGCGGAAAAAACATCTGGGAGTGGTGTTAGCTGGAGTATTGGTTGAGCTTCACATGACAGTTAGCACGCTGCAGAATATGGTCACATTGGAAAACATAAGAAATGAAGGAAAAATCAAACCTCGGTTCGAAGTGAAGCGGTGAATTATTATTCTATGTGTTCTAGAGCTATGAAATCTGTGTTCTAGTTAGTGTGGTTGCCAGGGCAACCACATTATTACTCTGGGGAATTTTGCAGTTTTTACAACTCTTAGTCTCATTGACTTGAATGGGAAACTCCATATATAGTGAGTAACTTTTAGGTATCTGACCTTTCCCATTGACTTTGAATGGGAAACACCATATATAGTAAGGTAACTTTTAGGTATCTGACCTTTCCCATTGACTTTGAATGGGAAACACCATATATAGTGAGTAACTTTTATGATGTAAGAGTAAGGTAACTTTTTAGGCAACCACACTCGCAATTTCCCAAATTGCAATTTCTCTAGTTAGTTTTATTACTCTGGGGAATTTTGCAGTTTTTACAACTCTTAGTCTCATTGACTTGAATGGGAAACTCCATATATAGTGAGTAACTTTTAGGTATCTGACTTTTCCCATTGACTTTGAATGGGAAACACCATATATAGTAAGGTAACTTTTAGGTATCTGACCTTTCCCATTGACTTTGAATGGGAAACACCATATATAGTGAGTAACTTTTTTCTTACATCACCATATATAGTGATGTAAGAGTAAGGTAACTTTTTAGGCAACCACACTCGCAATTTCCCAAATTGCAATTTCTCTAGTTCTATACATTCTGTGTTCTAGATCTATACTTTCTATGTGCTTTAGTTCTATATTTTTATGAATTCTGCATGAATGAATGATTTCATCTGGAGGGCCAAATTGTCATGTGAAGCTTGACCAATCCTCAATTCTGCATGCACGGGACATGTACGGGACAGACAAAGCCTGTTCATTCTGGACTGGAGTGACCATATATGGACATGTACGGGACACACAAATCCACTCCTTGGAAGTGGCTTTCAACGCTTCAAAAACAACAATTTGTTTGATTAAGAGTTTCTATTTTAGTTACCACACAGTACTTCTAGTTAAACTAGAGAATTAGAGATTGGACGGGTGATAAATACCCATATGCAGCCAGCCGTTTATATGCCTTGATATTATGATGTCACCCTTTTGCCCCTCTCTGATTGGCTACGGATATACACGGTCCGTGACCCGTGATTTACGGGGGTAAACAGCAACATCGATTTTTTTGGATTCCCCATGCTCCGAGGATTCCAAAAATGTATAGTTTTGCTATAGGCCTAGACCATCACGACATAGTGTCGCCGTGAAGACAAGCTGATCTCGGCCTCCTTGGCGTTATTTGCACCTTATTTCGAGATAAAGCCGTTTTTATGTTTCAGTATAGAATAGGAGTCAATGGATAATGGCCGCTCTCCGTTGCTTCTGGCTGCGTTGCGTTATGACGTATGCAGTTTTTTCTTTCACCAGCACCCGTAGCAAGCGTCTGAGATGCGGGTTACCATGGAAACCTTATCTCGTTTGTGAACGTGTTTGGCTACCAAGGGCAGCCAGCCCCAATGACGGACCAGCATTCCTGGTGATGCCAGTGGTGATGTCACTGGCATCGCTGGTAGCCGGGACGTGCTGAGCCCCTGATTCAGCCCGGGAAAAAGAGTTGGAGAGCCCCTCATTGCGCGCTATAGAGCTGCTGCTACTCAAAGATTTGCCATTTCAGATCATGACAAGTGACAAGCCAGTGGGCCAATTACATGAGTTATATTTCGTCGTTGTCGGGTGGAAACCTTGTACGTCCAAAACCGTTTGTTTTGTATTTATGAGGCGTTGTGTGCTTGTAGATCGGCTGTTTTCACTACTTTTGTGCAACAGCCTTGTATGATGAAGCATGGCTTTGCTTTGCGAATTCTTTTTTTTTACAAAAATGTGAAACTTGGAGATACAAGGTCTTCTGCCCGACATTCACGATTTATTTTGTTGGCCGGCCAGCCCCCAAAATGGAACTATTTTTTTTGTTTTTTTTTTTGTTTTTGAAGCGGTGGAATGAATGGCTTTGTGTGTATCACACCCATATAAGGTCACTTCAGTCCAGAATGAACAGGCTTTTTCAAAAACAGAATTTCCGGTCCCTTATTACCTTATATGGTCAGTCCAGGCCAGAATGAACAAGTTTTCCTGTCCTGTACGTGCAAAATATCAGTCCAGAACCAATAGGTGTCGTAATGTGTTTCCCATGTCCATATTTCAGTTCAGAATTAATAGGCTCTATATGTCCTGTACATCCAGAATATGTGTGCGGTGTCCCTCCCGGTCAGATGAATGGATACTTTGAGGATTGGTCAAGCTTCACATGATAATTTGGCCTTCAACCTACTATACCGGCTCTCCAAATACATTCAAAATAAAGGTTCTATCTGTCCACCGCTTCACTTCGAACCGAGGTTTGATTTTTGAAGCGGTGGAAACCGCTTCCAATGAACGGCTTTGTGTGTATCACGCCCATATAAGGTCACTTCAGTTCAGAATGAACAGTTTTTTTCAAAAACAGAATTTCCTGTCCCTTATTACCTTATATGGTCAGTCCAGGCCAGAATGAATAGGCTTTCTTGTCCTGTATGTGCAAAATATCAGACCAGGACCAATAGGTGTCGTAATGTGTTTACCATGTTCATATATGGTCATTTCAGTTCAGAATGAACAGGTTTTATCTGTCCTGTATGTCCAGAATATGTATGTGTGTAGTGTCCCTCCCGTCTTTGTGTGTATCACGCCTATATAAGGTCACTTCAGTTCAGAATGAACAGTCTTTTTCAAAAATAGATTTTCCGCTCCCTTATTACCTTATATGGTCAGTCCAGGCCAGAATGAATAGGCTTTCTTGTCCTGTATGTGCAAAATATCAGTCCAGGACCAATAGGTGTCGTAATGTGTTTACCATGTTCATATATGGTCATTTCAGTTCAGAATGAACAGGTTTTATCTGTCCTGTATGTCCAGAATATGTATGTGTGTAGTGTCCCTCCCGGTCCGATGAATGGATACTTTGACGATTGGTCAAGCTTCACATGATACAGTCAGATGAATAGATACTTTGAGGATTGGTCAAGCTTTACATGATAGTTTGGCCTTCAACCTATTATACCAACTGTCATACATTCAGAATAGAGGTTTTATCTGTCCACCGCTTCACTTCGAACCGAGGTTTGATTTTTTCCTAATGGGAACGAACCAGCCGTTCGGGAGTTGTCCCGCTTTTCCCAATGGCCAGCACGTCCCTGGCTGGTAGTGATGCCAATGATGAGCGCAACTCATGGCGCGCTCTGCTGGCACAACGTGTTCCTTCCATGCGCTATGTCCAAACCAGGGAAATCTCCACTGTCAGGTGAAAAGAAACAACTTGGACTCGGGTAGGGTTAGGGTTAGTCATAGAAGGAAGCATGGGGTCAGTCCGTTGTCTCCCCAGGCGCGGCAGAGGGAGAGCAGAGCCCAGGATTACATAGGCAATTGGCACTGGGTGAAAAAACGGGTTACAAAATTCAACAAAAAAAATTAAAACATACAGAAATAATAAATAAATAAATAGGCAACCACACTTGCAATTTCCAATTGCATCTTTCTAGTGATATTTATTTTAGTCTTTGAATTGACCCTAACCATCAGTCATGGCTGCCAGTTCCCACCTGATGTCCTGTGGGATTTCTGACTGCTCCAGGTCGTACTGAATAACTGCCAGCTTGCATAACGTCTTCAGACTAGGACTCAAGTCTAAGATAAAAAGGCCATCATTGAAGAATCCTCCAAAGAAGATGATACGATCTCCCACCATGCAACAGCAGCCATTACTCATCCTTACTGGGCCTTCGTGCCTGGGCTTAACCTCCTTCCAGGAGAAGGTCTCTGGACTGAACTTCCACAGATCTTTTAAGACTTCACTGTTAGAGTTCCAACCACCAAATATGTACAGCTCTCCATTGTAGGCAAAGGCTGAATGACTCCTACGTGCTTCTGGAAGAAGCTGTCCAGAAGGCGTGTTCAGCCAGCAGTTGGTCTCTGTGTCAAACACTCTGATGGTGTTGTGGTTCAGATACTCCCCCAGGCCCCCAAATACAAACATCTTTGTCTCGATGACAGTAGCAGAGTGGTGTGATGAAGCAGGTGCTGTGGTGCCTCTGGTGTTAATTAAAGACCAGATCATTGTGGTCGTGTCCAACTTGTAGATGTCATTATTGCATTCAGACGATCCATTCACCAGGATCAATCCTCCATGGATAAACATGACCTTCTCCAAGACACAGGCCGAGTGGTCCTCCCTCCCCTCTGGAACAGTCCCAGACACCCTGGGTTTGAACCATCTGTGGGTGTCCACATCAAATGCATAAAGCACATTGCAGTCACATAGTGATAATGATACGACAGTCTGACCTCCCCACATGTAGATGGTATCTTCTACCAGCACAGCAGTGTAGCACCAGCGCCTGCAGGGAACTTCAAGGGGACGTTCTCCTCTTCTAGTCGCCACTGGGGGCAACGTCCTCCATCTCAGAGACACTGTGTTGAAGATGTACACGTCGATGTCTGTTAGAGGTTTACTAGAGTAGTGACCTCCGAATGAATACAGCTTGTTCCCCACGGCCACTGCAGCCTGATGACGTACATCTTTTGGTTTTCCTCTCACATTCACCGTCCAGCACAACATTTGACACACCTGCAACAAAATAACCGATCCTTAGCGTCTCGCTCTGTAAACGAACTGAGTTTTATAATGAGTATCAGTAATCTATCCTTTGTGATCCTTTACGGCTCGCTCTGGAAATGATTGGTGTTTTATAATGTGCACCACCATTTATATTGGATGCCAGTCTATGAGTTCAGTAATCTATGACGTCATTAGTGTGTCATCATCCATATTTGGGCAGTTTCAGCCCAAGCCGTCTAGATAGATGGATGGCTTTATTGCTTGAGCCAGCAGAGCGCACAAGTACTGCGATCAGCTGGGTATGTATTTATGTATGTCGGTGTCCTCTAGTTTAAGACTGTAGCCCAATCAGGGACCAGCATCTATGTCGACGTCATCATTAACAGGCAATGAGGGACCAGTATTCCTGGTGATGCCCGTGGTGATGTCATTGGTAGGCGCACCTCATCATGGCGCACAAGGCCATACATGGCCACAAGGCCCAAGTTGGCACCTCGAGAGAGTTCAGATCTAGTTGATGCTGGGGTTTGGATTCAGGAGGCAGAGACAGCACAGCGGTTTACCCATTTAGGCCTAGAATTATTGAATGCTTTAACTATTGAAAAATAGCAGATATACAAGATCACAGCGCGGCACCGAGTGCCGCGCTGCAAGCTTGTAGATCTGCTATTTTTGAAAAATCGTGAAAATTAGAATTTTGACCCGATTCTATAAGTGTCTTTTGAATCCCTCTAAGGTTTTTTTTTTGAAGAACCTATGTTTCTATGTCAGCAATCTGGCTCGCTATCGTCAAGGAAAAGGTCCTTTTCACTTAGTCTGTTCTTGAGAGACTACTATGTCAGTGGTTCTCAAACCTTTTCATGTGGAGGACCCCCACATTGATATTTATTTGGTCATGGACCCCCATCTCAAAATATTGTATCAGGGACCCCCCCAGAACAAAATATTTGAGTTACAAATGTTCACTTTAAAAATTAGATATTCAAATATTTGCAAAAAATGATTTTTCTAAAATAGCAGATCTACAAGCTCACAGCGCCGCGCTGTGAGCTTGTAGATCTGCTATTTTTTCAAAGGTTAAAGCAGTCAATAATTCTAAGTTACAGTACAGGTCATAGAACTACAATAGGATACACTCATAGGAAGAGTAACAGCACAATTAATACACCATTATTTGATTAATTGTGTGTTCGCTGAAAGGCCAGACCAGTATGTTATACCAAAAGTTTATAGATCAAGGTAGACCATCTAGGAGTAGTCAAGGAAGCTAGGGAGTAGTGGGCCAGTTTTCAGATGATATACAAGCCAGTGGGGCCAATGTGATGGCTCTGTGGGCTGCTGCTACTCAGCGCTATAGAGAGAGATCTCTCGCTGCTGCCACTCAAAGTGTGACAAACTACAAGGCTTCTTCATCAATTTCCCCTCCGTCCACAAGGAGACACCACAGTGGCTCAGTGGAACCTGTGCCACCTCACTTCCTCCCACACTCTACAATAGGCCTGGATTCCCATTCTCCATTAGTCCCTTTGTCTCCAAACAAATGCCAGCAGGCCTGTGTGTCTGCTGTGCCCTACCTACTACTACTGATGTTTTGCCATGCGTCTTTGAACATTGTTTCATGTAAGTTTCAGTGTTATATCTGAATGTATATCTGGAAAGATACATTTGATTTATATAGACTCTTTGATTTATTTAATATATGAAATGACTAAATACCTATTGAATTATCCGAAATACTTTAATGTATTTAAAGGTCATACTTTATGTTTAATATTTCAATAGATATATATTATAATTTGTTCCTTTCTTTTGTGTTTCATTTATAGAACCATGGCAATCATCACTGAATGTAACCATTCACCTATCGATCATTATCTGGAAAAGAAATAAAACTGGATAATTTGATTGCAACCTTTGTCCTTGTGGTTATGTGGTCTTGTGGCTCCAGTTTGAACTTTAAATCCTAACAAATTGGTCCTTCGAGCTGGAAACTGAGCCACAACCACACAGTGACCACCTACCTAAAATGGCTTCAGGGCACACAGAGCTAACTGATGAGCCCACTTACGAAGGCCATGCTCCTACCAGTGAGAATATAGATGGAGGTGTAGAAGACTCAACCCAGCTTTTCACAGAAGAAGCTACCCCGTCTCAACCTACTACACCAAGTACGCCACCTATACCTCACCAACCAGAGCCTCACCTTTCACCAAAGCCATTACCAATCCCTCACAAAGAGGATCAAATCCCTTTGCCATCTGAAGCCCCTACAGAGCCAACAGGCCATGATATACTAGGGGCTAGACCTAAAAGGCTTACACGCCAGCCTGATTGGTATGGCATTTCTAAGCCACAGCAAAGGCCACCTACAAAATCCCGTGGCCCCCTAAGTACGAGGACTCGTACTAAATCAACCTTTAGTCTCCCTGCTATATCTCAGAGAAGTTGGCATTCAGTCAGCACCCGTGCTTCCACTTTGAGTGAAGTTCAAGTCAGCGTTCTGGATGAAATGATAAAGAGAGATGAGCTGGAGGAGCTCAAAAGGCAAAGAGGAGGAAAAGCAGCTTGATGAACAATGTCAATTAATTGATGAGCAAGCCAGAGCTGCTCTGCACTCACAAGAAGATGCACACAAGAAAAGAGAGAGACTTGTCAGACAGGTTGAGATGGACAGACGCATTCGCATTAAAGAACAAGAGCTTCAATCAGCCCACCTTGTTTCTACCTTTATTCGTCAAAACATCTCTGAAACTGAGCACCCTGATGGAGCTGCTGCTCCCATTCCCTTATCTCCTAGGGGGTCTTCAACGTTTTCAGGCCGGGGACCCCCAAACTGATGGGGAGATGGAGCAGGGACCCCCTACCACCTCGTAGGGTGGGGGGGTCGGCCGGTCGGGGCTACGACATTTTTTTTAATTTTAAACATGTACAAGTTACAGCGAGCAGGGTGGGCCGTACCACTACCATTTCTAAACATACTACTTATTAACTGAGAACCAATGTCAATAATATCAACAATCTGTCAATTGCATAGTAATCATGTATTCAAGCTATTCAAAATGGATAGAATCATGATTTTTTTTTTACATAAATGTGAAAAAAAAAAAAAAAAAACATTTTTTGAAATCTTTTTTTTTTTTTTTTTTTGCAATAATTTCGCGGACCCCCTGCAGTACCTCCGCGGACCCCCTAGGGGTCGCGGACCCCCTGTTGAAGACCCCTGTGACCTAGTGCAAAGGACACCTCCTTTTATGCACTGCCTCCCATGTCCAGGATATTTACTCCTGCCCCCACAAGAAATACACGCCCTCTGACATCTTCAACTCCTCCGTCATCTTCTCGATTTGGTCCCATAGCCTCCCAAACACTCCCCACAGCTCAGGCCCAAGCTGCAACACTGCCCTCCTCTATAGCTACTGCCCATGCTGCAATGATGTCCCAAGGCCCCGGTCATGCTCCCATTTCATCCTCTATAGCTCCTGCCCAAGGCCCTAGTCAGGCTCCCATTTCTTCCTATGTAGCTCCTGCCCAAACTGCATCGCTGCCCTTATATGGTCATGCTCCCATTGTGTCCTCTGTAGCTCCTGTCCAAACTGCATCGCTGCCCTTATATGGTCATGCTCCCATTTTGTCCTCTGTAGCTCCTGCCCAAACTGCATCGCTGCCCTTATATGGTCATGCTCCCATTGTGTCCTCTGTAGCTCCTGTCCAAACTGCATCGCTGCCCTTATATGGTCATGCTCCCTGAAGGAGCCATTCAGCCTGTGTGCCTACTGCCTATAACTGATTGTGGGCGGGTTCACCTTGGAGGGGAGGGGTGCCGTAACAATCACTTATGCTGATAAGGGAAATGGCGACCAAACAGTCGCTTGATGGCATGGTGTGGGCACGGAGGGAGATCACACGGTTTTTACCGTTTCTCTTTATATTGCATTTTGAAAAGCTTACTGTTTAATCCTGGATGTTACATTGAATAAATGGGAACACCACCCAACAGTAGCTGAAGCCTGGACAATGATTATTTGAACGCGTCAAAAACGATTTCCATGTGCCCAGCCGAGTGGCGAAAAGTTATAGTTAAAGAGCGCCACTATACTCCCATTGTGTCCTCTGTAGCTCCTGTCCAAACTGCATCGCTGCCCTTATATGGTCATGCTCCCATTGTGTCCTCTGTAGCTCCTGCCCAAACTGCATCGCTGCCCTTATATGGTCATGCTCCCATTTTGTCCTCTGTAGCTCCTGTCCAAACTGCATCGCTGCCCTTATATGGTCATGCTCCCATTGTGTCCTCTGTAGCTCCTGCCCAAACTGCATCGCTGCCCTTATATGGTCATGCTCCCATTTTGTCCTCTGTAGCTCCTGCCCAAACTGCATTGCTGCCCTTATATGGTCATGCTCCCATTGTGTCCTCTGTAGCTCCTGTCCAAACTGCATCGCTGCCCTTATATGGTCATGCTCCCATTTTGTCCCCTGTAGCTGTACCTTCCCAAGCTGCACCACTGTACACTCCTCAAGTGTCTGCCCGGTCAATGCCATCCTCCAGCCACCATGCAGCTACTACCACTGTAACACACTCTGTCCTCTCTACTCAGCATGTCCCTTCAGCTACAGTCCAATCCCCTGTTTATACTGCATCCATGTCTGGCCCTGTACAGCCCAGTTCCACCAGCAGTTGGCCACAAATGCAAGCCACATCATCCCAGCAGCCACAATCTGTCTACTCACGGGTTCAACCTCCCAATTCAATGGACCTGTTCATAGCCTCTGCCTATGGCATACCCAGGCCAACACTTCCTGTGTTCAAGAGTGGCCGAGAGAGTGAATTTGCCCTCTTGAAAATGGCTCTAGAAAATCTCCTTGATATTCACCCCCACCTTACTGAACAGTATAAATATCAAATCCTATTAGACCACCTTCAGCACCCAGGTGCTAACAAATTGGCGAGATCTAGCATGCATGATGCAAGACCATATTCCACTGCCCTCCAAGCACTTCAAGAGAGATACGGCCAGACAAGGCTGCTTGTTCAGAGTGAAATTGGCCACTTATTAAATTCACCCATTATTCGCATTAGTGATGTAGAGGCCTTAGATGATTTCTCCCTTTCCATCCATGCTCTGGTGGGAATGTTGCGGTCCCTAGAAGGCCCTACTGGCTCTGAATTGAAATGTGGCTCTCATGTAGACAGACTCCTCAGTAAACTCCCAGTGCAGTACCGAGATGGATTTGTGGAGTACTGTATCAATCGTGGCATTCTGACTGGGCAGGCAAACCAAACATACTCCCTCCTTGACCTCTCAACTTGGCTACAATCAAAGTCAAGAGCCAAACGCATATCGGAGAGAGCTGTTGAACTTCACAAACAGGAAAAGCCACAGGAAAGACCACGGGCTGTAAAGGAACGCCAGCCCTCCAGACAGGTCTCCTCTGTATACTTGTCATCATCGGAGATGGAGCGCACACCAAGAGTCTCCCCCCAAGAAAAGGTATACACTAAGCCTAACTTTTACTGTCCCTACTGTAATGTCAGAGACCATTTCCTTGGTTCTTGCACTGAATTCAAGAAACTTTCTAAAAATGACATTCTGAAATGGATCAAAGAGAAAGACAGATGCAGTAAATGTGGGAGAATGCATAAAATTGACAAATGCACCTTAAAGAGGCCATGTAACATTTGTAAGGAGATTCACCTGACCATTCTCCATGATGTTAATGTAAACAAATCAGCCACAGTGATGTTTACATCCTCCCCCTCTGATCTCCTTTACATGGACAAACCTAACCGTCCCCATAAAGTCATGTTGAAAGTTGTCAATGTATGTCTCCACCATGGGGAAAAGTCTCTCAGAACTCATGCAGTCCTTGATGATGGTGCCGACCGGTCCATTCTGCTTCCTGAAGCTGTGCAGTTCTTAGGCCTCACAACTCAGCCTGAAACTATCTCCCTACGCACAGTAAGACAAGATATAGTGCAATTGAATGGAGCATCTGTATCTTTTGAAATTTCCCCTATTAACCAGCCAACAGAAAGGCATGTGATCAATGGTGCATTCACTGCTAACAGTCTAGGATTGTCAGAACACACCTACCCTGTGAAACAGCTACAAGCGCAGTATCACCATCTCAAAGATGTTCCATTGCTGTCTATTGATCATGCATGCCCTCTTGTCCTTATTGGCTCAGATTATGCCCATCTCATTACAGCCTGTTACGCCCACAGGGCCTAGGGGTGTTTGCGGGGTAACAAAAGCAAGGTGGTATATGCCAAAAAGTAGTTTTATTACAATAAGAATCAATTATATTTACAGAATTAATAAAGTTGATAAGTATTGGACTTTACAAGGTGTGCACATTAGGTTGCTTTTACAATAGGTTCAAGGTGAGACAGGGCTGAGCTGGGCAGGCACCTAAGGAAAGAAACATAACAAAGGAAGATACAGAGAACTGATCCCTAACCTGAATGTAACCCCCAAAGCTTCTCCTAGCCAAACACACAACAGAAGAGTGGTTACCTGCCCCTACCTGAGTGACTGTGCACCTAAGTACAAGAGCAAATATGCTCACTAACTTACCCTGCTCACCGTACAATAAGGAGTGTATCTGGCTCTGGTAACAAGCAACCTTCACAGAGAGGACATGCGGCTAATGCTACCCTGCTCGGTGGGCACACTGCCACTAAGCTACACTCATAGCTGGGACAGAGTGGCAGCGGCCATGAGCCTGTCTTCATGGGGCTATTTATAGCACAGGGGCGGAGCCGGCAACCAGACGGATCGACCATTGATTGGCTGGAGGTGCGTGATTGACAGGAGCCCTTCTCTCACACATAGAGGCAGCAGGAACCTGTAGACAAATACATACAGCGTGCGCAGACAACATATAGCAGATCCCAACCCAAATGGCACTATGGCTTTAATCATGACTCTTGTCCGTAACACAGCCACAGAGCCAGTTCTAATGGGGCCCCCTGGTGGCCCATTGGCCATACATACCAGGCTAGGATGGGCTCTCCAAGGGCCAGCCAGTTTAATCCAAGCCCATCATCACACTCTGTCTCTCACTCAGACCTGTTTCAAGAGTGAATTGCTCCGTAATGTGGAAAGACTTTGGCAGATTGACACCTTGCCCTATGTGAATGAAAAGACAGCCACAAGGTCAAAACAAGACACATTTGCCCTTGATCTACTCCATTCTAAGACAGTTAGAGTTGACATAGATGGTGTAATGCGCTATGCCACTCCACTGCTAAGAGCTCCCAACATACCTGTCTTTAAAGCTCCAAAGGAAGCTGTCTTGCCCCGTCTCTGTGCTACAGAAAGACGTTTGTCCAAAGATCCCAAACTGGCTGATAAATATCAAGAGGAACTGGATAAGCTCTGGCTATGTTAAACAAATTCCCTGTGACCAGGTGGACCAATCACAAGAAACCTGGTATTTTCCACACCACATTGTTGAACACAACAACAAGCACAGAATCGTATTTGACTGTTCCTTTGAATACATGGGCCAAAATCTGAACAAATGTCTCCTGCCTGGCCCCACACTGGGTCCTTCTCTCCTTGGGGTCCTTCTCAGATTCCGTCAACATGCCATTGCCATCTGTGGAGATATTAAAGGTATGTTCCACCAAGTTCGCCTTTTAAATGATGATAAACCATTACTGCGCTTCATATGGAGAGGGATGAAGCTGGACCAGGAACCCACTGTTTTTGAGTGGCAAGTTTTGCCCTTCGGGACAACATGTAGTCCATGCTGTGCCACTTATGCAGTTCAAAAACATGTTCAAGATCATTCTGAGGGTAATGAGGATATCCTTGACTCGGTCCAACATTGTTTTTATGTTGATAACTGCCTCCAAAGTTTCCTTTCCCCTCTTGACGCTAAGGCCCTCATTGACAGAATGAGACCCCTGCTTGCTGATGGTGGGTTTGACATAAGACAATGGGCTAGCAATGACCCCGCTGTAATACAGCATCTCCCACCAGATGCAAAGTCCAAAACCAGTGAACTGTGGCTATCTGAGAATGGAGACGACCCAAAAGAGCTGACTCTAGGCCTCCAATGGAACTGTTCTACTGACATTCTGAGCTACAAGAACAAGTCCATTGTTTACCTTCAGCCTACAATGAGGAACATCTACAAAGTACTGGCAAGCCAATATGATCCTCTAGGCTATCTAACTCCTTTCACATCCCGTGCAAAGATAATAGTGCAGGATCTATGGAAACAAGAAAGAGGATGGGATAACATCATTAAAACGGAGAGCTTGTTGGAAAAATGGCAAGCATGGGAACTGGAACTGCAAAATCTCCCTGACATTAACTTTCCTCGCTGTTATCTACCCCCCTCTATCAATGCAGCCACTTCAGAATCCCACCTGCATGTTTTCTGTGATGCCTCGGAACGCATCTATGGTGCCGTTGCCTACCTTCAGACTACAGACAAATACCACCAAACCCATGTCAGCTTCATCATGGCCAGGTCTCGTATAGCCCCTAAACGCCAGTTATCTGTTCCTCTTTGGAATGGCGTTACGAACGAACGGTAAGGACTATCGAAATATCCCTTGAATAAGTTCATCGCGTGGGTTCATAGATCATGTGTACCAATTTTTGTGACATTTGAAGAAAATGTGGGAAAGGGAGCAAAAAGTGTGTTTTGGAGAAAATTCAAGATGGCGGAAAATCTATCCTGACGCAAATGGGCGGGGCCTATATGGGGAGATCCGTATCGACCCAAGGAATCCAGGGAAAAAAGAATTTTAATTTTCCGACCTACGGTTCAACAGTTACAGGCCAAAACGTGAAGTGGGCCGTTATAGTGCCACCATGGGGCCAAATGACACTATTATTTTTTATTTAATCCTTGAAATCATTTTGAACCTTCTCGCCAAGTCTTGAAGCTGTAGCCCCTATGGTTTGCGAGAGACAAATAATTGAATGTGAGTTTTTGCGATTCCTATTATAAGTCAATGGGGAAAATTAATTCACTATAGAATTAAACTATAGAAGCTTTCTCTTAGAAAAGTAATAGCACACGATTCCCGAGTAAGCCGGTCGATTTGACATATGGCGCGAGTGTGTGGTGCAAAAACTGTGGGCCGTGAAACGTGTCAAAGTTTGTGCAAACCCATGTGTGTGTGTGTGTGTGTGTGTGTGTCCGTCCGTCCGTCTTAAGTATGAGTGATTTGAATAAGTGGCCTTGCCGTTGGCAGGCACACTTAATAACAGTAACAATCAATGTTAATTATTGTCATATTCACTGATGTGGGCTACAGCAACAGATTTCACAACAAATCTGTGTGTCATTGATACTTCTACTGCACTGGTTCTAAACGCGGAGTCCAGGGACTCCCACAGGTTCTTGAAGGGGTTCCCAAATAAATGGACGAGGTGTTCATATGCTAATGGTGATGCGATTTCAGATCAATTGCTCCAGCCACTGAGGAGAAACGCTGTGACTGACTGACTGACTGACTGACTGACAGACAGACAGACAGACAGACAGACAGACAGACAGACAGACAGACAGACAGACAGACAGACAGACAGACAGACAGACAGACAGACAGACAGACAGACAGACAGACAGACAGACAGACAGACAGACAGACAGACAGACAGACAGACAGACAGACTGACTGACTGACTGACTGACTGACTGACTGACTGACTGACTGACTGACTGACTGACTGACTGACTGACTGACTGACTGACTGACTGACTGACTGACTGACTGACTGACTGACTGACTGACTGACTGACTGACTGACTGACTGACTGACTGACTGACTCACTCACTCACTCACTCACTCACTCACTCACTCACTCACTCACTCACTCACTCACTCACTCACTCACTCACTCAGACAGACAGACAGACAGACAGACAGACAGACAGACAGACAGACAGACAGACAGACAGACAGACAGACAGACAGACAGACAGACAGACAGACAGACAGACAGACAGACAGACAGACAGACAGACAGACAGACAGACAGACAGACAGACAGACAGACAGACAGACAGACAGACAGACAGACAGACAGACAGACAGACAGACAGACAGACAGACAGACAGACAGACAGACAGACAGACAGACAGACATTCAGAAAATGATAGTATAGATGGAGGATTTTCAGGCGCAAATGAGTGCCCCAAAGAAAAAGGTTGTCTCAAACGGGACTCAGTGGTCTAAGTATATATGCCTATCAAACTGGGGGATCTTGCAATGGAAAAGGGTTGGACATAACCGATCTGTTCTAGTGTCACTGAACGTCATCACTTACTGTGAGGGAACCGACAGCAGCTCTGACAGATCAGGAAAGCAGCGGTCATCTTGCATGCGTCAGTCAATGAGCCGACCAGAGCTCTCCAGCGCCTCGGCGAGGGCAGCAGCTGAGCTGCTGGGTCCAACGCTGGTCGGCATGACGAAATCCTTGAAATCCAAATTGCTTTGCTTGCTTTACGAAAAGACTAAACATGAAACATCATATCCACTACTTTTGTACCTTAATATTTAGAGAAGAACCCCTCAGCAGCTCTTATGGCCTGTCAGTGTCCATACTGTCTCCGACCACCGAACCTTTCGTCGGAGAGTTCCGACATTCTGACGTGCAGCTTTCTGAACTCTAATTCGGGGTGATGCTTTTCAGAAGATGCAAGTGACGTCATTTTGCAGTTGAACCGGACCTTTCGGACGAAAGGTTTGGTGGTCTGAGACAGTATGGAGGCCTTTAAGTTAAGGCATAAGAGCCGGTACTTAAGACAATCAAAATACAGCCCGGTCTGAATTTAGTAAGCAGTTTTAATTTGACTGACTGATTTAATTACTATCAGGCCCACTATGATAAGATATTGTATACCATCATAGATACAATTTCTTACAAAAAAGAAACTGCGAAAGGAGACCCAATTCATGCTTTAAAACACCAGGCTGGGAAACCCCAGCTGTGCAGTTTCTGTTGTTCATGAGCCTTAAGAAAGCAATTAGTTTGAGAGTGCACATTGTCATCAAATAGTATCTTTAGCACAATGCCCAGAGGAAATAACTTAATTCCTCTTGACTTGGTTTTGTTGCAGTTTTTTATCGTTACTATAAAATCTAAATGCAAAAATAACGTATGTAATATACTGTAGATTAAAATGTTTTTACATAAATGTTCTCTCCAGGGGATCTCTGACACAGAACATTTTCAAATGGGGGTTCTTCACACTAAAACATTTGAGAACTACTGCCCTATGCTACTACCCTCAGCACACTTCCAATGTGTGCAATAATTAATATATATGTATTTATCTGCCTACCTATACAGCTATACCAGACCCTACAGTCCATAGTGTACATTGTATCTGTACTATCTAGTTATTTTTGCTTTATATTGATTGAATTGTTGTAAACAGAGCTATCGAGTTACAACACTCCCATAGACTACCATTGTAAACCTAAAATATTCCTTATATTCAACATTCAGTCATTTATTGCCAAAACCATTTTACAGTTGAATTGGAATTTATTTCAGTGCTCAGAGATAACAACAAGAAAAGGAACAATCTCGTAACTGTGCGAGATTGTGGAGTTTCTGTCCATCAAGTCAATTTAATAGAGTGCACATTGTCATCAAACTTGTCCAAAATGACAGGCTGCAGGTACAGGTGAAACAGATATGATTATAGGGATGTTAGTACAGGTATGTGCTAGGTGAGGCGGCTCACACCTAATGAGGAAAATAATCACCTAGCTGACCGAGGCTAGGGCAAGGCAAAAACATCACTGCTTTTGACATTTGGCTACCCGTTAGAACACTCAAAATAATAAATAAATATCTTCTGAAAGTGTTACACTCCATAGTGTATGGGGCCTAGCCTAGTGTGGCTTTCTACCAGACTAGCCTAACACTGCACGCACACGTTTTCAGCTTGTGTTGTGTCAGGATTTAGACAGAACTCTGATTAAGCAACAGTTGTGTTATGTTCAGTGAGAGACAGTGTATCAAGGGTAAAGCAAATGGCCTCCAAAACCAGAGGCAATGAGGCCAATAAATCAAAACATCATGAAACTGCACAATAATTAACAAACTAAATTGTCCATGGTATAACAGCAATTATTTTACAGTTACATTAACTATAGCCACATGTTGTACCCAAGTTAATTTACCAACACAAAAAAACCTTGATAAGAGCTGAAGAACAACAATTTGAAAATATGTGTGTAAATATATATGTGGACACTGCATGGTCCTAACAACATCAAAACAATCGCAGTTAACATACTTTTATAGTGTAAAGACACACAGCCTTCATCAATCAAACAAGTCAAAACTGTGCGTGCTTGGCAAACCAAAACAAGAACGTAACCCTAGTACTAATGTTACTTTAGTAACAACTGGCCAGTCGCGCCCTGATAGACCTGTTCGCCTGTAGCATCTTAGAGATGGTTTGACGAACTGCAAGCTTGGCCTGTCCAAGACGAGAGAGAGAAGAGGAGAGGAGACAAGAGATGGAGGATTAGGAGAGGGAGAGGTATGGCTGGATAGGTCATAAGTACATTTTTGTTTAGTTTTTCCCACGCTTTGTTTTGATGTCTTGTCTCACTTTCCTAAGTTATTGATTAGCTCCTGCTAATCAATGACATCTATTAAGATTTCATTTGCAACACAATGTTGATACAATATGTAGTGGGGGTCCTGCTTCATCTCCCTCAGCTAATGACTTGACTTGAAAATGTCTTGCCTGCAGTGCCTGCCAGGCAAACAGCCAGTAGCCACAAATCACAATATAAAAATATAAATGATTTCCCAGGATATTTCATCAGGGGCTTTTAAGCCGTGACATCATTTTGTAGTCAGACCTCCAAGCAGATATATTCTCAATATCTGTTCCTCGCTATTTCAACAGATCCGAGACAAAAATAACGACTAAAGTATAATTCT
The DNA here is from genome assembly GCF_963921795.1 of Nannobrachium achirus. Lineage (NCBI taxonomy): Eukaryota > Metazoa > Chordata > Actinopteri > Myctophiformes > Myctophidae > Nannobrachium > Nannobrachium achirus. Next base: position 41,249,815 of record NC_137822.1, on the reverse strand, counting down.
ACCAGTTTCCTTTCAACAACAAAGAGAAGAAAAATGTGTAAATAGTAAAAATAGTAAAAAAGATTCACGGGCACTGGGGCCTTTTGGCCCCCAAAAGTTTCCTCTGCCTACAAAATGATGTCAGACTTAACAGCCCCATAGTAACAACAACAACAACAACAATTATAATTACTAGAACGGGCGGCCCAGCATCTAGTCGGCGACCTGGCCAACTCGGGAACGATGTAAATAGGGAATGAATGTCCCGCCCTTTAATGCAAACCCCATTATACCTGTTGTCATAGGGCCCGTTTTGACCATCTGTTTGCCTGTGTCCATTTATGCCCATATATGGAGATATCTGTATCTATCTGTCGGCGTCCATTTTATGTCCATATATGGAGATCACTGCAGATATAGTTCTGGGTCCATTTTATGCCCATATATGGAGATATCTGTCTATCTGCGTCCATTTTATGCCCATATATGGAGATCTCTGTATCTGTCTGTCTGTGTCCCTTTATGCCCGTATATGGAGATCTTTGTGATTCTGCGTCCATTTTATGCCCATATATGCCATATATGGAGATATCTGTTTATCTGCGATCTATATGAGATCTCTGTCGCTTTTTGTTTGTTTCTTCTTTAAGCAGAATACGCAGCCTGCTTAAATCTGCATCATTCAAGTCATCCTCCCAGTCCCACGCTTTGTTGCTTGTCTTATGTTTGTCTTTGTCTCTTTTATTTTCTTTTTCTTTTTTGGAGCAGACCCCATGAATGCCCCACCCTTTAATGCAAACCCCAATATACCTGTTGTCATAGGACCCGTTTTGACCATCTGTTTGCCTTTGTCCCCTTATGCCCATATATGGTCCATTATGGAGATCTCTGCACACACAGTACCGGTTGCGGAAAACTCTGATGTCAGACATCAGCTCCGCATACGGGCATTCATTTTATGCCCATATCTGGAGAACGCGCGCGCCGGTGGGAAGAACGGTTCTCGAGATACACGGATTACATATAATACCGGTACATACACATTCACACAGAGATTTTTTGTTGACTCATGTGGTGTACATGATGTCAGAGCCTTTTATGAAGTGATGTCACAATGAGTCAGCGATTGCGCCGATTTCCTCCGGAACAGCCTGATGTCAACAATCAGTCCCGCATAAGGAGATTCCGAACGTTTGGCGCCGCTTCGGGAAAACCGCGCGTCGGGTCGGGCCGAGGCCCGGCACTGCACTCCGCGCCGCGGCGGGGAACGCGCGTGCCGAATCTGAAGCCGGTGGGACGAACGGTTCTCGAGATACGCGGGTTACATACACGCAGACAGACAGACAGACAGAGATTTGTCGCATTTATAGATAGATAATCTATCTATAAATGCGAGAAGTCTCTGCGTGTGTGTTTGTAATCCGCGTATCTCGAGAACCGTTCGTCCCACCGGCTTCAGATTCGGCACGCGCGCTCCCCGCCGCGGCACGGAGTGCAGTGCCGGGCCTCGACCCGACCCGACGCGCGGTTTTCCCTAACCGGCGCGAAACGTTCGGAATCTCCTTATGCGGGGCTGATTGTTGACATCAGGCTGTTCCGGAGGAAATCGGCGCAAAATCGGTCATTGTGACATCACTGCAGTGCCGGGCGCAAGCGCTGACTCATTGTGACATCACTGCAGTGCCGGGCCTTGCCTCGACCCGACAGATATCTCCGTATATGGGCATAAGACTGAGAACTCCATATATGGGCATATGGGCAGATACAGAGATCTCCATACAGTATATGGGCATATATAGACAGATATCTCCGTATATAGGCATAAAAGGGACACAGACCCTAGACCCGACAGATATCTCCGTATACTGAGAACTCCATATATGGGCATCTTGCCTCGACCCGACAGATATCTCCGTATATGGGCATAAGACTGAGAACTGAAATCGGTGCAAGCGCTGACTCATTGTGAGATTTGTGACATCACCTCATAAAAGGCTCTGACATCACGTACGCCACATGAGTCAACAAAAAATCTCTGTGAGTATGTATGTATGTATGTAATCCGCGTATCTCGAGAACCATTGTCTGACATCAGAGTTTTCCGCAACCGGTACTGTGTGTCCAGAGATCTTCATATATGGGCATAAGTGGACAAAGACAAACAGATGGTCAAAACGGGTCCTATGACAACAGGTATATTGGGGTTTGCATTAAAGGGTGGGGCATTCATGGGGTTTGCATTAAAGGGTGGGGCATTCATTCCCTATTTCAAATTCGGCACGCGCGTTCCCCACCGCAGCAGGTAGTGCAGTGCTCGGCCTCGACCCGACCCGATACACGATTTTCTGTAACCAGCACGAAAGGTTCGGATTCTGATGTCTGACATCAGGATTTTCCGGAACTGACACTGTGTCTGCATAGATCTCCATATATGGGCATAAAATGGATGCAGACAGCTGATACAGATATCTCCATATATGGGCATAAATGGACACAGGCAAACAGATGGTCAAAGATCTCCATATATGGGCATAAAGTGGATGCAGACAGACAGATACAGATATCTCCATATATGGGCATAAATGGACACAGGCAAACAGATGGTCAAAACGGGTCCTATGACAACAGGTATAATGGGGTTTGCATTAAGTTTGTCTCCTCCTCCATCTGTTTGTCTGTGTCCCTTTATTCCCATTATGGAGATCTCTGTATCTGTCTGTGCCTCCGACTGTGTTGCAGACACAGTGCCGGTTCCCCCTTTAATGCAAACCCCATTATACCTATTGTCATAGGACCCGTTTTGACCATCTGTTTGAAAAAGCGACAGAGATCTCATATATGGGCATAAAATGGACGCAGATAAACAGATATCTCCATATATGGCATATATGGGCATACAATGGACGCAGAATCCCAAAGTTCTCCATATACGGGCATAAAAGGGACACAGACAGACAGATACAGAGATCTCCATATATGGGCATAAAATGGACGCAGATAGACAGATATCTCCATATATGGGCATATAATGGACCCAGAACTATAACTGCAGTGATCTCTATATGGACATAAAATGGACGCCGACAGACAGACAGATACAGATATCTCCATATATGGGCATAAATGGACACAGGCAGACAGATGGTCAAAACAGGTCCTATGAAAACAGGTATAATGGGGTTTGCATTAAAGGGCGGGGCATTCATTCCCTATTTACATTGTTCCGAGTTGGCCAGGTCGCCGACTAGACGCTGGGCCGCCCGAAGCTTCTAGTAATTATAATTCATTAAAAATAATGGGACGTTGTTTTTTTCTGGAGCCCTGCAGCAGGCTAGCTGCACTTGAACCATTCCAGCCCAAGGACTTTCAGGTAAAAAAGAAACATGGAAAACACAAAAAAGAAAAAAGAAAAAAAAAAAAAAAACTAGGCAGCCCAGCATGATTACATTAACTTACCTGCGACATATTTCACTGAAATCTTAGCAGTGACAACTTGACGATCGGTCCTCCAGGAAGAGAAAGCCGGTTAATATTGGCAAGCGCAGGTTTCCCTGTTTTTGGAAGAAATCTCCTGTTATTTGACCATGTCTCCTGTTCCAGAATGTCCCCCAAAACAGAAGATTTGTTCAGTTTTTTTTTTTACCCATAATTGACCCATGTGTCAAAGACCCGCTGATATGCAGCCACGGCCATTATACTGTAGTTCCTTGGCTATATGATATGCAAATCACCATGGCTGTATTTGATTGTTCTTTTTGTTGAAAAGTGTGAGATCTAGCTCTCTTTCTTGCCATGCCACCCACATCCAGACACCCACACCCAATTTCTCCTGGATTTGGTGTCAAACTCCCCAAATTCACCATTGACTGCGGGTTGAAGCGCACCAACATCTGCCATAGCTGCTGCTCCTGCTTGTGGCTGTCCGTTTGACGGTACCGACGATAAAAACCCTGGCGGGTTTTGCAGATCGACTTCAAATGGAGGATGATGGTGTCCATGACAGAGCATCTGTTAAGAGAATATATAGACCAGTTAGACAGACACACAGATAGGCCAGTCAATCTTAGCCCCCCAAAAAGGCCCAACCCAAAATAAATTGTGCTTCATGGATGTAGTGTTTGTATTTACCTACTGTACTGTATATATATTTTTGCACTGTTTTTTGTACCGTCATGAAACTGTACCCTTTTCTATGCAAACTTCTAATAAAGTCTGCGATCAATTCAAGGTCAAAACCAAACTTCTGAGGTTTCAACCCATTTAGGCCTGACCTAAGTTTTCTGAAAAACAATATTATTCAAAAATTAGCCTACAAAAACAAATATGTTGCTACATACTGTACATGTACTGTAATACACTAAAATGTGTTCCCTTTTTGGTGTCTTGTGCTGAGGGTCAGACCCAAAATTAAATACCCCTCACCGCTTGGATTTGATTATTTGTGTTGCGTCCTCCGAAATGGGCATCAACAAAGTCCATCAATAGGGTGTACGAATGCCTTGGCATTGTCCCGATTGGCGGGCAGATAAACTCCCCTCTGCGGCGATCATACACGGCAGTGGTTGCAGTCTCATAGGCGTACTCATAGATCCGGATTCTGATAGGAGGCAAATCAGGCAATCCAGCCATCTAAAAAAAATGAAAAAGATAATAGCAACACAACATTGGTTTACAAAGTAGTAACTATTTAGCAAAGATACCAAATCTCTGTGAAAGAGATTACAGACATTTATCGATAGACCAAGAGTAGTTAGTAGTAATTAGACCCCTTTGCATATCGATATACTAGATCATTGCAAATTAAAATGTATTTTTAGATTCAGTCACTATATTGTTACATCCCTATTAGGAACCAAAGGGGTTCTCCCTATGTTCCCCAGTCAACCAAAAAAAGGATCTACTGTATGTTCCCCACCCAAAAGAAAATAGTTCATGTTCCCAAGTCAAATGCAGGAAATGACACCTGGGGCCAGTTGCACCACCAGAGCGTAAGTTCTGCCCTAAGTTAGGGAGTAAAGTCCTTACTAGAGGCTTAGTAACTACTAGTTAGTTTGTAACTAAGTGAGTTACTAACAGGTGTTGCACCACGACTTCTTAAGGCATAACGTAACTAGTAATGCGTAGACTGTTCCTAAAGTAATGTATAGTCGCATAAAATGACGTCATAGCTCCCGAATCCAATAAAAGCTAACTGTTTCTAGTAAGGAAATAAAGCTTGTATCGTCTTTTGTCAACAGAAACCTGACAGAGACCTCCGTCTCTCCACTGGCATGTGCAGTGCAGTACACAAGTCACTGATATGCGCGCACAGGGCGAGCGCATCCCTGCGCAGCGCACTGCCCTGCAAACGGATTGTATCCCCCATTGTGAAGTAACGCAGGGCAACGCATATTTGGAGACACAGGGGAAGAGAGCGCACCGTTAATTCGCTGTTGTGCTGTATATGCAGTGGTTGAAAAGTACTCAAATGAATTAAAAAAGTATCAATCCTGCAATATAGAAATACTCTATTAATAGCAGACACATCGTGAGCTTGTAGATCGGCTATTTTCAAATGGCCGAAATATATAGGGCTTAATGTATGTTTTAAACAGATGGGTTGTTTCATTGTTGAATTAATTAAATAGCCGATATAATGCTGTCTGCCACGTTAGTAGTGAAGTTGCTCTAGGCCTACTCCCATAGAGATAGGTTACTTAGTAAAGAGTAAGACTTTGTGCTGCCCAAGGGGTGGTGTAAATATTTAGTTGTTACTTAGAGATATGTAACATCAGATTTGCAGATTTTCCACCCAGCAAGGAGATTCTGCTCTGCAACATGGTAGGAGCCTCATCTCAGAGCTGCAGAGCAGTTGAGTGAGAGGTTCCCAAAGGAGCTAGGAAACATAGAACCTTTTTTGAGGGGGTAAATGGGGAACATAGAACCTGGGGAACATAGCTATGGTCCCCAGAGGCCATCTCATAGGTCAAAAAGGTCACCTTTTGTATTACCACTACATTTCATCGGAATTAAAGGAGTAGCCCCCCCCCCCCCCCCCCCCCATTGATTAATCACCCCATGGAGAAAGGAGTTCAATGATATTTTTTAGTTTTTTGTTGCATTCCTAAGAAAATAATTTGATTACAATAAATGTACCCCATTGATTCCAGATGGGGGTCCGTAATCAATGGGTCAAATAGTTGTAATACATGATAATAGATTCTATTGTGTTATAACCACTATTATAATCTATTATAGTGTATTTTAATTATCATAGTAATACATTAATACTTTATAATGTATTACCGTAAATTCTCTTATAGGAACCCGGGCTATTATTTGTCTCAAGAGTAGCGGGCACCAGGCTCTTGTTGGAAGCAGGACAGTATAAGAGACAAGGCTTTTATTCCTATTTCTCAAAAATATCAGAATGATTCAGATCAGATTTTTTTATTAGATACCGTATTTTTGGAAAAAAATATAAATATTATATATTATATATTAGGTTATTTATAAAGAAAAGCGTTTTTATTGGAAAATCATCATAGAAAGGCTCATACAGAGATAACATTCTGCTGTATTGTATTGCATTAACCAATTCATACTGAAAATCAGCTCCTCATAATGTGTATCAGAATAGAATACAGTCCACACAGCATACTGCTGGGGAATAAAAAACACTACATTTCCCATCAAGCTCAGCGGCTCGTTTCGTCATTCAGATGCGACTCTCCCTGGTAAACAGGAACCACAGGATACTAGCATGGATACTAGTATAGCCGCATTAGCTTCATTGAGCTTCATTTACTGTTTGGATTAAACTTCCACGCTAAAGATCTCATGTGCGGCCGTCATCCACGCCGATGTTCGCGAGGACTACGCACACGCACGCGCCCCGGTAAGTTGCCAAAGTCATCCGTCTTTGCCAAACGGAACGTGAAATGAGCGGCGTCCAAATATCGCTGCGCAGTTTGTAGACAGTGTACGGTAAATCACCGTAACAGCTGGCTTGGGATGTGAGTGACAGTCAGACAGAGTGGAGAAAGGTACTCCTGAATGATACGTAACGTAAAAAAAAGAGGAAAAAGGAGGCTCTTATTGGAGCGTCGGCTCTTAATTACTTAATTCAATTGCGCACCCGGAAATTAAAGCAGGTCCGGTTCTTTATTAAATATAGGATATTATTAGAGCATTTACGGTATAATCACAGTTATAATCCATTACAGTGCATTATAATTAGGATAGTTGTAATACAAATTTATATTGTATTATAATCACAGTTAAAAGGGTCAATTTGTTTCTTACCAATAGGGGTACTTTTTTGTAATGGAAAATGTAGATATCTTTATGTGGTGCGGTGTGGTGTGGTGTGGTGTGGTGTGGTGCTAAAACTGCAGTAGAAAAGGGGCTTATAGAAGCCTAGAAGCCTTTTTTAAGTGGGGAACATAGAACCTGGGGAACACAGGTACGGTCCTATTGGTTCCATTGGTAGCCTGCACGTCTCAGAGTTAAATTAACATTGCTTTTACAATATAAATTGACTTTTAAAGGACCGTACCCATGTTCCCCAGCAGAGTTGGGGTCCGTTACTCAAAAAAGTAGTGCACTACATATTACATATTAATTTTGAAAAAAGTAGTGCCTTACACTACTTTATTACTCCCTGGAGAAAGTAACTAGTTACACTACTCGTTACACTACTTTTACGTTACTCCATAAAAAAAGCCTGACATGCATTGCCAACATATATTAGATGTATTAAATATTTATTTACAATACAGTTATGCTGACTCACCAGTGAGTCCCAGGGCTCACTGGTGGTCATTTGAATGAGTCGGGTAATAATAATAATAATAATAATAATAAGAAGAAGAAGAAGAAGAAGAAGAAGAAGAAGAAGAAGAAGAAGAAGAAGAAAATGATAATAATGTAATTATTTCTGAGCCCCTGTGGCCTTGTTGTAATTTAGCACTCCCATTGTGCAGCTAAAACAGCTCACATACATTCATGAGTTGTTTATTCATTTATTTATGGACATACAAGGTTTCCACCTGACATTATATAGCCACTATATGGTTCTGTATCCACATGTCTGGCAGATTTCATTCCATTTGGCTCCTATTAATTTTACAGGCCAGGGGTGGGCAACCTAACCTGGCGGAGACTCCCCCCCCCCCCACCACATCACAAGCAGCACAGTCAGCTCAGCAGGTGAAAATGATGAGCTACCCTGAGGAGATGCTCCGTGTGCAGCAGAAGCACTCAAACAATGTCAAACTGATTCTAGCTGCTACTGTTTGATTGGCACAGTGTGTATTATTACAGTAACAACAACCCAACTCTGTTCCCCAGGTTCTATATTCCCCATTTACCCCCACAAAAAAGGTTCGGGCGGGAAGTGTGGAACACACCGGACGGTAACCAGATAAGAGTAGTGGAAAGTAACTTTACATGAGTATTTCCAGTTTTCAGTACTTAGTTTTACTTCGACTACATGAATGTGACAATAATACTAGGCTAGTTACTTTGCACTCAGATGTACAAAACTTTATCCGTATAACGTTGTAGGCTAACGCGGAGCAGCCATTTTGCGTTAGCTTAATCACTAATTTCACACTGCAACTAAACCTTAATACTCGATGTATTCCTAACATTTAGGCTATTAAACGTACACAACTGACGAACTAACTGGCTGCATGTTAAAAAGAAATAAACCGTCAAATTCCTTACCGTAAATCAACTTCGTTTACACTTGAGATGTGAGAAATGTATGCGTGACGAGTTGAGTGAGTTGCAGTCTGCAGGAGGATAGAAGCCAGTTGAGTTTAAAAAGTTCTACACTAGCGTAACTGGGCATAACCACGCCCCGCATTCATTTTTGAAGCTTGTGACTGGCTGAAGTCAAGTACAGAATGAAATGTCAAGTTTATTAAGTATTGACGGTTCAAGTGGTTAAATGATCTGAAAACAAATTGACATGAATCCGAAATACACTGATGATGTGTTATCAAATGATGAAATTATATGGAATCCATAAACGGGTTGTGGGGGTCCCTGCCTGGCCTGCTTCATCTCTCTCTCAACTAGGATCCTTGGCCTGAAAACGTTGAAGACGGTGAAGACCCCTGGTGTCCTGTTCTCCTTCATACGACATTTGGCAATGGCCATTACAAGTCATTGTCTTTGTCACCACCAGCTAACGGCCCACATCATGACAGATGTTGTATTTATGTCCAGAGAAACCCAAGACAATTGGTCACTGGATAGAGGAGACAGGCCAAACGGATGAGATGAAGCACACTTACTGACTCCAGGTAACTTTGGCATGATGGTGTCAGGAATATCAAGGCTCAGGTTGTACTTGTACAGGACAGGTTTGATTGATTGATTGATTGATTGATTGAAGACTTTATTAGAAGTTTGCATAGGAAAAGGCACAGTTTCATGACGGTACAGTTCACACTGGTACAAGGTCTACTAAAAGGAGATCCATGAAAAGACTAAGCTTATTTCCACAGGAAACCATTTAAGTATCTCATATAACATTGAATGACAGACGAATAGAACACAGTACTATGCAGTAGATATGTAAAGAAAAGAAAAATGAGAGAACTAAAAAAAGAGTCTAAAACAGTAAGTAAGTAAGTATATACAAAAGGTAGGCTACATAAGAGTAAAACTTGTTGTTATTGTTGTTTGGCATCCTTCAGACCATGCAGGAATATAATTATGCACTAACCACCCTAAACAAGTTCAATGTCAGACCATCTAATTCATCAGAGTTCAAGCTCAGTTCTATTTGAAATAAAACATGCTTAAGTAAGTGGAGGTGGTAGTGAATGAAAAGGAACAGACCGAAGCAACATTTTGAACAAGATATGCCAGGACACACACACACACACACACACACACACACACACACACACACACACACACACACACACACACACACACACACACACACACACACACACACACACACACACACACACACACACACACACACACACACACACACAGCTGTAGCCCCCAAGCCCTAACCTGGCTCACACAAATCTACACCAGGATCACACAGACAAACTTTATCCCAAAGGAATGGCAGACAGCAAAGGTTATTTCCATACCAAAACCTGACAAAGACCACAAACTACCAGCAAGCTGCCACCCAATTCTCCCTATCTTCAGTGTTCCCTTTAGTGTGAGCACTTCATATAGGCTACTCTCAGTCTCCAATCTTAAACTAAACAAAAACATCTGCTGATCTACAATGATTGTATCTAATACATTGAAGACATGTCTTGTATGGAATCACTATATGACTGATTCTGAAATCAGTCATAGATAGTGACAACACTTTAATCCATGAGATTAAAGTTGCATATCACAAGGCCAGTCAGTATGGATGCAATTATATAGCCTTTGAAGAAGAATAACGGTGACATCTTCTGGCCACTCCGAGAATCAAGAACAGACACCTGACATCTATTCTATACAATACAATAAATATGCAGATGTAACTTAAATTGAGTCATTTTATTAAAAAAGAGGGGGAAAAAAAGAAAAGACCATTGACATTCCAGTGTTTTTGTTTTCCAATGTTCTAACAAACCAGAAAGATGAGCTCACATAAGAGACTGACTGTCAAACACCTTCTTCTGTCAGATCACATGTTCCAGTGGTGGTTCCATCCAACAGGTTGGGCTGGCGTTAGTCTTCCCAATGTGTTATCACATTGAGGTCGCCTGCAAAAGTTGTTAATACAGCACCACAATCATTTTAACCACTTAACTCGAGAGTTAACTTGAGTACGAATAAAAACCTCAAACTAGTCATTTTTAATCTGTTAAATTGTTAATGCACTCCCCCCTCATTTTGTTCAATTGCCTGTTTTAATGTTATCTGCTCTCCTTTGTCTGCTGAATATTGCTTGTATGGACTGTTCCACAAACTGTTGGAGATATACTGTTTTTCCACTTTCCATAAGTATTATGTCTTATAATTCCTAATATTTACAAATCTAATTCAACAAAATGAGGGGTTAGTGCATTAAGAATTTAACAAATTAAAAACCTTAGTTTGTAGTTTACAGTCTGGTAAATCAAAGAAATATATATCTATATTCAAAATGTTAAAATATGGACTTGGACTGTTTTTCAATTTACAAGAAGTCTAGACAATTAGAGAATGTAGAAGAATTGTTATTTTGATCAATGTTGGCACCCATCGATACAGCATGGAATTGTGGACAAGGATCTTATTAATCAGACAACAAAATATTCTAGGTTGTGGGTCTGAGGCTAAACTTCATCAAATGGTGGTCCGTGGCTCAAAAGCTGAATAAATAATGGACCTTAGTTAGGATTATAGTAAATCTACCCCCATTGATTCCGGATGGGCACCTGAATGCATGGTCCTGGATGGGGACCCGGATGCATGGCACTGGAGGGGAAAACCATCAGGGTAAATTTTACTATAATCAATTTTTTTGTCTTAGGAATGTGACAAAAAACTAAAAATATTATTGAACTCAAGTCATGTTGGGGGTGAACTACTCCTTTAAGGTTGAAAACCACAAGTGTAGAGGGGTCTGCTGCAGTCAGTCTGTGGTGGTTTGTGTTTGTGTGGTGTGTGTGTGTGTGTGTGTGTGGGGGGGGGGGGGGGGGGGGTCCCAGACAAACCCAATACAACGGAGCCCTAAACTAGTGGTGTTGATCTCCAGCTGTAGAGGGTATGTGTGTGACACCATCATCAGGGGCGTCACAAGGGGGAGGAAAGTGGGACTGAGTTACCGGGGCCCAAGGTGGAAGGGCCCTAGTAACTTCAGCTATTGAAAAATAGCAGATATACAAGCTCAAATCTTTGAATATATGTATTTTTTTAAGCGGACATTTGTACTAAAATTTTGCTTATGGGGGGGGGGGGGTCCCTGGAACAAAATATTTTGAGATGGGGGGGGGGGGGGTCCTTCACATGAAAAAGTTTGAGCATCACTGACATGGAAACATAGGTTTCTTGGCACACATTTTCAAAATGTTTCAAAAATAGCAGATCTACAAGCTCGCAGCACTCGGTGCCGCTCTGTGAGCTTGTATATCTGCTATTTTTCAATAGTTAACATTCATGGGGGGCCCGCAGTGAATCCTTGTACCCAGGGCCCAGAATTTGGTGTGGCGCCCCTGATCATCATCATACCTGAAGTAATGCAGGAACTCCTACTGAGTGGCAAAAAACTACTTTCTGGCCTTGACAGCCCATTCATCCAAACAGAAAAGTCCTATCCTATTAACTTTCACCTAAATTTAGTTTTTTAAGTTTAAATGCTTTGACAAAAGTGGAAGGTTTTGGTAAACAATTTGTAGGCAAACTGAGGATGGAACAGACACTGGGAAAAGATCCTAACTGGTTTGAGTAGCCTTTTATAGTCTGTCGGGGATTACCAGTAATGAGAGAGAGAGAAAACAACTAAACAAATAAAGACCAAAAACAACCAAGACACATTAACCAAAGATTGATCTGAAAACTACCACAGCGGTTTCCAAAAGAACCTATTTATTGTTCAGCGAGCCATTATGTTCTCACACCTCAACATTATTATTATATTTACAATTAGGTCCAAAGTTTCAATGTCATTTTGTGATAACGAATCTCTCTCTAGATTCGAGCGTCTGATTGACAAGAAAAAAAGACCCACCCACCCATCCATCCTTGCATTAAATACGTTTTCGGAGCAACTGCTCCATTTCTGTCTGGACAGTCAAAATAAAGAGAAAATCTGCTAATTTTAATTAAACATGCCTAATTTATGCTGTGTCGTACAATGGCGTTGGGTTCTGAACAAGAACCCAATACGAGAGAGGGCGTATTTTCAAACAAATTAGGGTGGTTAATAGTACTTATTCCCACCCCCCCCTTTCCAAAATGGCATAATAGACTCACAGATCCACTATTTTCACAGTTTCTTTGGAAAGGAAAAGAGAACATTCATCTATAATGACATGACCAGGTTGAAAGTGGTTCATGAATGAATGTATGGTTTTATATCAGATGCCGTCTAGATCAGTGGATCTCAACCTTTTCAGGCTGCGACCCCCTAAAATAATCATGTTTGAACTGGGGGCCCCCAAAATAATCATTATTCGACAGAACTGGGGGCCCCCACCCTAACAAGCATTTGACATTGTAGGAGTTGAGGCATTCCATAATAAGTGAAAATAGCCGATCTACAAGCTCACGCCGGTCACAGCTAGATCGTCCATTTTCACCATGTTTGACCATTTTTTAATTACTTTTGATGCAGTAATAAGTATTTTCTTTTAGGTCTTAAAAGTCCTTACATGGTCACTTCACCGTCATCCCCCCCAAATCACCAACCACTGGTCTAGATGGACGGGCCATGAACTCAAAAGTGTTGATCTGAAATCAGATTAATCTGCTAAAGAAACGTTAATACTGCATTACAATCATTTTAACCACTTAACACAGTACGTGTTATGATTTGGCCGTTCAGAAAAAGCAGACATACTGTACAAGTGCATAGTGCAGCACATGTAGATCTGCCATCTGGCAAAAATATTAAACATTTTCGTGAAAATCTTTGAAAACAAATATATCTTTATATTTTTAACTAAAATCTTTGCTTCTGGGGGGTCTCAGGAACAATATTTCTGAGGTGGGGGGGTCTGCTACCAAATACACATCGTCCCTGACATGAAAATGTTTGAGAATCACTTGATTTTAGAAATTAATTTGAGGTTATGTTAAAGGACAACTTTATTTTTTTACAACAACGGTTCGTATTTTAGATTGCAATTAAATAGTATAAAAGATGAGTGTTAAATTGATTTAATTTACTTCTTACTATTGTTTTAGAGATTCTTATTTCAGTGGTGGGGGCATGCGTACAAGTGACTAAATATGTCATTTTACACAGAATAAGCCCATTCCCAAGATACAACGCAACATTTCATGGTTGGATGTGACTTATGGGGGCTTGAAGTGTTACTGTAAATAGTAATAAAGAAACTGCTGGCTTATTGTGTCTAAAAAGACATATTTAGCCACTTGCACATGCCCCCATGCATACGCATGCCCCACATTTTAGCACGGTAAACGCGATAAAACAATAGAACGAAGCAAATGAAAACATTTTAACACTCACTTTTTCTTTTCTCTAATTACAATCTAAAATATGAAACCTTGTTGTAAAAAAACAAAGTTATCCTTTAACAATAGGGGGGGACTAATGGCCTGTCCATACTCTCTCTGAAACCAAACTATTTGTCGGAAAGATCCGGTTCAACTACAAAATGACGTCACTCTGCACTTCTGAAAAGCATTACCCCGAATTAAGAGTGCGGAAAGCTGCAGGTTGGAAAGTCACAACTCTCCAACGAAAAGTTCAGTTTCGGAGAGAGTAACGACAGGCCTCAACTGAAAATAACTCAAAATACAAGCTCAGAAAGCCTGGCATCGTACGACCAAGTATAAATCAGGCTTTATTCACTTCTAAAAAATAAAATTATATGCATTTTAGTTTTGAGGTTTATGATGGCTGGCATTCTCATGTAGAACAGGGAAATGTGTTGTGAGAACATGCATTTTCTTTTTCTTTTTTTTTTACATTCCGTCTGTTTGAATATCGATAAGTAAGGGGATTTTATAAGATATTTGACCAATCTGCGAAGTAAATCGTTACCAATGCATTACTTCACCAATGTGCCATTCATTTACTATACAGGAAAAAAATATCACGAACCACTGGTCTAGATGGACGGGCGATGAACTCAAAGTGTTGATCTGAAAAAATAATTTGTTTTGCACAAAAAACATTCCTTGGGCTAAAAACGGACCCACAAAACGACGGTTTAGTGATTAATCATCACTTTTCACCGTTTTGTAGGGCCATTTGTAGCCCACAGAAAGTTTTTTTGTGCAAAACAAATGCTTGCAATGGATTCAGCATCATGAAAAACCCCTAGTTTGACCCCTCACATGCTACTTAAAGCATATTTATTTTTTGTATTTTTTTCCTGTATGGTAAAGTTTGAGACACAAACACGAATAATTTTTTTATGGAGGTTTCGCCCGGGAGTTGAATTTCAACCTCTTAGTACATATTATTACACACCTTTAGAAACACATTGGAGAAGAAATTTATTGGTAACGATTTACTTATGTTCCCCTTACTAGATGCAGTTTGCGTCGCTCACGTCCAGAGGAGCACTACTGGTTTCATAAGGAATTTCTCATGACGACAATTATTATTAAATACTCATGTAGATCACTGGTTCTCAACCTTTTCAGGCTGCGACCCTCAAAATAATCATATTTTAACTGGGGACCCCCCTACCCTGACATGCACTAAGAGTTGAGGCATTACATTATGCATAACACAGTTCTATTGTTAAAATAGCAGATCTACATTCTCTACAACGCCTCACAAATCTTTCACAATTTCTGCTTTTAATATTTGACAATTTGGCCAATGTTTAATTTGTCATTTTAGAGGTATTAAAAAGTCCTAAAATGTCACTTTAGAAATGTGCATAAACCCTCTACACACTTGAACTTTATGTTGGTTTGTTTACTGTTGAGTGAGAAAACCATGTTACACATTAAGTTAATCATCTGGGGACCCCTCAAAATAATTTGGGGACCTGACCCACAGGTTGAGAACCACCGACGTAGACGAGGCCCAAGTTGTTTTTGCTGTGCACTTTTCAGCCGTTTGGACAAAACACAAGGAAAAGAAGAAACCATGGCAAACGTAGATTGTTCATACCTGCAGTGTCAGGTATCAGAGACAGGGTGCATCTTTATAACTGGACTGGATTCAGAAACAACTGGACTGGATTCAGAAACAGATCTGTGTGAACATTCTCTACAAGGGCTGGATTAATAACAGGTTCAGTCCCACGTCCATTTAAAAATCCATGCCCCGTTTTCTGTGTGCTGAAAGAATGCAAGTAATGATGACCATGATCGATTTCACAACAGGCAGGTTTTAAAATCCCAGCTAGCACGGTCAGGACCTGGACCAATCAGTGACGTCTGGGTTGGGGCCAGATCACAGCCCATATGGTGATGATCTTGACGTGATCTTGACGTCATTACCAGGACGTCATATATATGGACCTTTTTAGTTTGACAGGATAATTGTTATTGTTTGTCATGTTATTTGAAATATGAGTATATAAGGTTATATTCTGGGACATATCTAACTAGAATATCACCTGATTCCAACCAACATAAATCCTGTCAAACAAAAAAGTCCATATGACGTCCTGGTAATGACGTCAAGATCATCCCCATATTAGTCCAGTAAAAATAAGGCTGAGGTTGGACAAAATGTATTATTTCGTTTTTCAACTGATTCTGACAGGAAATTAGGTCTCCTAGCCAGGATAAAAAAAAAATACCATGATCTGCTGCTCACTGCAAATACCCACAGTGGCCAAATCAAGTTGGGCTCCCATCGACTTTCTATACAGGAGGAAAATACCCATAAGAAAATTTGCTTTAAGTAGATTGTGAGGTATCTAACTAGGGGTTTGTCGTGATGCTGAATCCATTGCAAGCATTTGTTTTGCACAAAAAAACATTCATTGGCCCCATAAAACGCCCACAAAACTGTGGAAAAGTGACGACTCATCACTTTTCATCACTAAACGAACATTTTCTGGGGCCATTGTTAGCCCAAGGAATGTTTTTTGTGCAAAACAAATGCTTGCAATGGATTCAGCATCATGTCAAACCCCTAGTCAGACCCCTCACATCCTACTAGCAGATCTTTCTGGGTATTTTCCTCCTGTATAGAAAGTCGATGGGAGCCCAACTTGATTTGGCCACTGTGGGTATTTGCAGTGAGCAGATTATGGTAGATTTTTTATCCTGGCTAGTAGATCTAATTTCCTGTCAGAATCAGTTGAGAAACTAAATAATAACATTTTGTCCAACCTGAGTGTATTTTTTCCCTAGATTTACTAGACTATATGGGCTGTGACCTGACCTCAATCGAGACATCACCGATTGGTCTCAGGTCCTGACCGTGCTTGCTGGGATAAGAACCAAGACAAGGAAATTCAACTCTTGATTCCTTTCAGGATTTGGATGCAAATGTCTGCAGGTTCAACCACTTATGCCAACCCCATGTATACTTCATAGTAGAGGAATAGCAAAAATGGCCGTTCTACAAGCTCTCAACGCGTCACATCGCGATCCACAATTAGCCTTGTAGATCTGCTATTTTCACTATTATTTGGGGGAAAACCTTGGCCTTTAATTAAATGACATGGCTCAAAACTAGAGTCACCAGGTTGGGAAGAAGTGGTGAACTTATCCCATGACTGCTTCTTGTATCATAATACTGCTGCGACTACAGAGGTGGCTCCACTCGTTCACAAAAAAGAAAATAAAAAGAAAAGAAAGAAAGAAAGCACACAGCATGAACAAAAGCTGAAAATAATAAGCTAAAAAATAAAAACAAAGAGACCCAACAATTTATTCAGGGGGAAGTCCAGTCCAAACGCTTTCTTTCTACAGTTTTCCCCCACCCGTTGTCAAGCTTGTCCGTGTTTTCCGTAGAATGCGTCGGCGTTGACGTCTGCACTGCTCTGTACAAATGTTGGTACGGCAGTCAGCAGTGCCATCAAACCAAACCAAGAGAATCCTCCTTTATTGTCCAAACGGTAACACTTCCAAGTGTCTTGTGGCGTCTCTGTGTCTGCTCACAGAGACGACGACTCCATTGTTCTGGGACAGTGGAAGGTGTAAACATATAACCATTAACAAAAAAGGGAATAGTGGTTTATTGTTCTGTGTTTACTGTACTTCTCATTCAGTTAAATGTGTCTTGGCAGCTGGTGTTCTTTAGTCTTTGCAGGAGTAGCCTAAAATTGCTTATTCGTCTTCCTAGATATTTATTTTTGTTTTAAATTCTACTCTTAAAGCACATATTTATTATTTTCCTCATTTTCACTTATAATTACTATATAAATTAATTCATGAGTGACTGACAAAAAGGTTCTGTGCTGAGACTGGGTTACACGTTTCAAGTTGTGTGTTCGACAGCATGAAAAGGAGAAACAAAAAAACTAAAACAAAAAACTAAACCAGAATGAAATCTAGACTAGAGAGAAAGAATACAGCCTGGTTTATCCTACCTGGTTACATGTCCCGGTGTCCCACACCCCCCATAACAGCCGATCTACAAGCTTCGCAGCGTGACGCGCTGTGACGCGGCGTGAGCTTGTAGATTGTCTGTAGATTTTAGTGCGCGGCACCGGGCACGCAAAAACACAAAGTACATAATCAGGAATTAGAAATCCAGAATGAAATCTAGACTGAGAATGTGACGGTAGAAAAACAAAGGAGTGTAGAAGAAAGTGGGTGAAAAAGGGGGGTAACCGACGGGGTGTAATAATAATAATACGGGAGAATCGGGGGGAGAACGTTATGTTTTTTGTAGGTTTGTTGGTGGGATGGACAGACGGTGGTGTGCGGGGGCACCGGTAGGGTGGTTGTGGTGGTGGTGGTGGTGGTGGTGGTGGTGGTGGTGGTGGTGGTGGTGGGGGTGCAATGACTAAATTCTGGGTTATTTTGATGGGTCATTCAGATCTTGAGGTTCTTTATAGTCTCCGCTCTCTTCTTGAGCAGATCTCCGACCTCCTGCAGCGAGCGCAGGTAGCTGCTGTGCACCTTGTCCATAGCAGACCTGGCAAACGACATCTCCTGGAAGACAAGAGACAAGTAGCTAGTGAGTAGGGTGGAAAAAAATATAAAATGTGACTACTACAGTGGTTTTCAACCTTATCAGGACGCGACCCGCAGAAAGAATCAGATTTGAACTAGGGAGCCTCAGAAAATAATCAGATTTTAACCGGGGAGCCTCAGCATGACAAGCACTTGGAATTGAGGTATTACATTTAATCCCACAGATAAATATTGTTTGTAAAGTATAGTTATTGATTCCTTTTGAGACACCATTGAAGGACAAGTGGACAAATGGACAACTGTACCTACTGTACCTACCTCTGAGTCCCCGTCCAGGGTGAGACTGGCCAGTTGGACAGCGGTCACAGTGATCTCCTGTCCCTTTAAGTGCTCCACAGCCTGGGTAAGTAACTCCTGCAGGCTCCCCGTCAGCTCCTGGTGGCCACACATCACCGCTGGCTGCATGGAGACCATGGAGAGAAACACTAGTTAACACACATCACCGCTGAGAGAAACACTAGTTAACACACATCACCACTGGCTGTATGGAGACCATGGAGAGAAACACTAGTTAACACACATCACCGCTGAGAGAAACACTAGTTAACACACATCACCGCTGAGAGAAACACTAGTTAACACACACATCACCGCTGGCTGCATGGATGGATGGGAGAGAAACACTAGTTAACACACATCACCGCTGGCTGTATGGAGACCATGGAGAGAAACACTAGTTAACACACATCACCACTGGCTGCATGGAGACCATGGAGAGAAACACTAGTTAACACACATCACCGCTGAGAGAAACACTAGTTAACACACATCACCACTGGTTGCATGGAGACCATGGGAGAGAAACACTTAACACACTGCTCTGTTTGGACCAAGGGGCAAGTTTTGTTCGCATGGGAAAAGAAAAAAGTCTTGCTGACTTCTATGGAATCCAAATGAGTGAAATCAGTGGTTGTACCTACTAGCTACTGTACCAGAGAACGTTAAGACCCATGAGAACAGCTACGGTACCAGAGAATGTTAAGACCCATGAGAACAGCTACTGTACCAGAGAACGTTAAAACCCATGAGAACAGCTACTGTACCAGAGAACGTTAAGACCCATGAGAGCAGCTACTGTACCAGAGAACGTTAAGACCCATGAGAACAGCTACTGTACCAGAGAACGTTAAGACCCATGAGAACAGCTACGGTACCAGAGAACGTTAAGACCCATGAGAACAGCTACTGTACCAGAGAACGTTAAGACCCATGAGAGCAGCTACTGTACCAGAGAACGTTAAGACCCATGAGAACAGCTACGGTACCAGAGAACGTTAAGACCCATGAGAACAGCTACGGTACCAGAGAACGTTAAGACCCATGAGAACAGCTACGGTACCAGAGAACGTTAAAACCCATGAGAACAGCTACTGTACCAGAGAACGTTAAGACCCATGAGAACAGCTACGGTACCAGAGAACGTTAAGACCCATGAGAACAGCTACTGTACCAGAGAACGTTAAAACCCATGAGAACAGCTACTGTACCAGAGAACGTTAAGACCCATGAGAACAGCTACGGTACCAGAGAACGTTAAGACCCATGAGAACAGCTACTGTACCAGAGAACGTTAAAACCCATGAGAACAGCTACGGTACCAGAGAACGTTAAAACCCATGAGAACAGCTACTGTACCAGAGAACGTTAAGACCCATGAGAACAGCTACGGTACCAGAGAACGTTAAAACCCATCAGAGCAGCTACTGTACCAGAGCTGTGTTGGTGTCCTTTTTCTTCTTCTTCTTCTTCTGTAGACTGGACTTGAGTGGTCGGAGGACCTTGGCAGAGTAACTGGCCACCCAGAACACCACGCTCACCGTCTGTGGAAGGACAACACAATGCAGTAAGCATAACTGTACTCAAGCGCAGTACTTGAGTAAATAACCTATTTAGAACGGGTACACATTATAGTGTATCATTATTTTATGCTTTAACTATTGAAAAATAGCAGATCTACAAGCTCACAGCGCGGCACCGAGTGCAGCACTGCGAGCTTGTAGATCTGCTATTTTTGAAAAATTGTGAAAATTAGAATTTTGACCCGATTCTATAAGTGTCTTTTGAATCCTTCTAAGACTTTTTGAAAAACCTATGTTTCTATGTCAGCAGTCTGGCCAGCCATCGTCAAAGAAAAGGTCCTTTTCACTTAGCTGGATCTCAGTTAGTCTGTTCTTGAGAGACTACTGTGTCAGTGGTGCTCAAACTTTTTCATGTGAAGGACCCCCAAAATGATTTGTATTTGGCCACGGACCCGCATCTCAAAATATCTAGTTCCAGGGACCACCCAGAAGCAAAATTTGAGTTACAAACGTTCGCTTTGAAAATACATATATTCAAAGATTTGCACCCATTTTCAAGAATTTTTCAAAAATAGCAGATCTACAAGCTCGCAGCGCGGCACTCGGTGCCGCACCGTGAGCTTGTATATCTGCTATTTTTCACTGGTTAAAGCATTCGATAATTCTAGGCACTAAATGGGTTAAATAATAACAACAGAACAAATGCAAACTAAAGCAAGCATTACTCACAGTATGACAGGTGTTTAAATGTGGTAAAAGTAACAAAATAAAAAACAAAACTGACATCTCACCTCAACAAAGAAGACAAGGTTTTCTAATAAGGAGGGCTGGGTTTTTAATCTGTTGTCTTTCGTTTCCAATAGATCTCCTTTGCATTTATTCAATAATTCTGGGGACACAGGAACGGAGATGAATATAAATGCAAACAAAAACATAAAGGTACAATTATTACCAAACATCCATATCCTTTCTAAATATACAGAAATATCAACCACTGTCAATCTGGCCTTCCTATTTTGGGCATGTCGAAATAAGACAACACCACTTTCTTCATAAAATACCATCGTAACAATAGCTGTTTCTACCACTAGATGGCACTCTTCACTCATGATCATTTACACAAGGCAATCATTAAAAAAAACTTTCAACATGCTCACTATCCATTATGGTTCTATAACTCACCCTTCTGCCAAATAAAACCATTATCATTGCTTCAGTGGTTGTCAACCTTTTCAGTTTGAGACCCCCCAAAATAATCATATTTAAACTGTGAACCCCCCACCCTGGCAAGCACTTTGAATTGCAGCAGTTGAGGCATTACATTTAGTTTGACTCGGTTCCACAGGCAAATAGCAGATTGTCACTTTAGAAATGTGCGGACACCCTGTATACATAGAAACTTATGTTGGTTTGTTTACCGTTGAGTGAGAAAACCAACGATAAGAAAATATTCATTTTGAGGATCACTGCATCAAGCCCTATGTAACATCATGTACAGTTCATATATGGCCTTATCTTCAAATATCATAAAGTACTGACATTCTTTCTTATTCTTTTTGAACACAGAGATGAATGTAATTATCTGTGCGTCATCCGGCTTTATTGACGCTATTGATGGAGTCACAGGGAGAACATGCACACAGAAAGGCCCCTTCGCCAACCACACCTAGGGTGTGGGCGCCGATGACACGGAGGAGAGAACACGCCAACAGTGTCCCCAGCGGGAATCAAACCCAGGACCTTCTAGCTGTGAAGCGACAGTGCTAGCGACTGTGGCACTGTGTGATGATCTGTGCTCCATCCCTCTCTAGTTCTACTGATGCTATCTCTGGTGGTGTGTTTGCTCACCTTGAAGCTGTACTATTAATGATTTGAAAGCGTTACAGATCTGGGTCTGAAGCTCCGACGACTCCTCTGGAAGAAAAACAGTTGCGTCAGAACCACTAAAGTATGCATAGAAGTATACTATATAGATTTAAGCATGCATAGAAGTATACTATATAGATTTAAGCAAGCATAGAAGTATATCAATAGATTTAGATGGCACGTTACTAAAATCCTAAGTAATTTACTGCCTCAACCCCGAGAATCCAGAGAAAAAGCTGTTGGTCCAGGCCGTTTTGCCCAACAATTTAATTTGATTTCATTTATAAAGAAATTATCCAAAATCAGATCGCTGCTCCGGGGTTACGAAGTAACCTAGAGGTAGTGCCTCCATTCTGGGCCGGTAAGCCGAAAACGGAGCCGCATTGTTGGCCCGAACAAGACATTTCTCTGTACTCTCTGTTTCTGTTAGCTTACTTTGTAAACACTGCTCAAGCCTGCTCAGCTTGGATTCACATGCGTTCATTTGTGTTCGCGAACGGCGTGCACACGCGTCGTGCATGATCCGTGCACCATCGTGGACTATGGACACGCACGCGATCACGTTAAAAAGTGAGAAAATCGTGGAGCCCAACCCGGAAAGTCGATTTTTTTATCATGGCAGTAAATGAGTTAAGATATTTAGTCAACTGAAACTAGACTAAAAGAAAAACTTTTCAGATGACTAAAATGTCAAACTAAATGACATTTTAGTCAAAGGTAAATCAAAGTGAAGGTTGTTACCGAGTCCCGCTGCCTCCAGCTCCTGTAGATGTACTGATAAGTGCAGGGCGGCCAGCTGGCACTGACAGCTGCCACTGGACAGGGCTGAGGCCAGGCGCGTGGAGGGGGGGCCCAGGAATGGATACTGCACCGTAGGAGGAGAGAAACAGCACATTAATAAGAATAGCACTGTCAACACACACACCTATATTAACTTATGAAAAGACTTTTCCGCAAATTAAACACCCTACTTGATCATACTAAAGAGTCACACACATCAGCGTCAAAAGATAGCAGATCCACAAGTAGATCTGCTACTTTTGAATCCTGAAAAGTAAAGCGCCTTTCAGCCGGACAGCGGTTGACGCGCCATAGTAATTCATTTTCAATGAGAGGCGGGCGTTTATGTGGGACGCGCGGAGAGGCAAGCGGCAGGGTCCAGTGAATTCTCGAACGTGTGCTCGTTCATATACACACTCGCGGGCGGCAAGAGCTGGATTGTGGTCATCTTTGTAAATATCGCTTGGTGTTTACTCGCAGTGCAACTGTGTTTGTGTCTCCACCGGTCTCCGCCGCTCCACTGATCCGAGCGAGAACGCCTGTGTCAACCGCTGTCCATCTGTACAGCTTGTTTCACACACACCTAACTTGCGAAAGATAAGCATAATGTTGTGAACTAACACAATTTATACTTGGTTGCGCACCGAAAATAGAACATTTACAAGCTCAAAGCTCACTCACTAGATCAGCTATTCAGCCAAAGAACAACTATAAATGAAGACATCATTTCAGTGTTTACAGTAACAACCTACTTGTGTGCATTTCTTTGCTTGCTGCGTGGCGGTCTGCAGGGTCTGCTCCAGCTGGGAGAGCAGGCTAGCCAGGAGGGAGGAGCTCTTGTCTCCCACTCCGTTCTCATTGGCCGTCTCGGAGTTGTGCTGCGAGGACGAGGGGGCGTGGCCCGGGGCCAGGGCCAATGAGGCGAGGAGGCGGAGCGTCAGGGAGCGTATCCTCAGCCACACAGACTCCTCCTCCAGGGACAGCCGTCGGTGCTCCTCCGTCAGAGCTCTGCACGTGGAATAAAGAAACATCAAATGACACGACTAGACTGTTTTCTTTTTTTTTTCTTTATTAAAATGTTTTTATTTTCTATTTCTTAATACAAAATGTGGTTATGGTACAGTGCAGCACAACAACAAATACATACATACAATCAGTCCAAGATAATACAGAAATAAATCAAAATAAATCAAAATAAATAAAAGTAGGAACCTCTTCACATCTTCATGTCATAAGAGTCATATACGTTAGAAAACTATCCCATGTCTCTTTCATTTTTCCCATACCATTCACTCTTCCCAGCATCTACTCATACAATGGAATTTTGATCATTTCCTCATTCCACTCTTTGAAGTTATGCGTTCTTTTGTCAGGCCAAGTTTCCAATGGTGTGATTTGCGCAAAGTAACAACGTATGTAAAACGATAATGTTTAGGTATTATCATTCTAAAACCATGTTGCTGGCGTTACAGACAGTTGAAGAAATCACAGATTGATTTAACTCAAGACTAAAGGTCTTTGCACACTGCTGCGTTTTTCGGGCCGAATATCGGAGTGAATTTCGGAGTGCGTGAATAAAAAAATCAACCTCACGTTATGTCAATCACGTTTGCACACTGCCACCCGTTTCATATTTATTTTTGGACCAGGGTTGATTTTTTCCGAATTCCCTTGCTCTCTCTCTCTTTCCTCTCTCTCTCCCTGGCTTTTGGATTTCGGATTTCCAAAACGCAATGAAAACACGCAGTGCAGTGTGCAACCACCTTAAATCCTAGTCTGGAGGAGGAGTCTACTTATTATATTGATCCCAAATGACTTGCCATGGGGTCTATTTTGGCAGAATTCGCTCGGCTACCCCAGCAGGCTCAGAAGTTTGAGTAACTGATTTACGAGACTGTGGCGTAAATGACAACTGATAACAAAAAAAGAAAATCAGTTTTGACCGCAACAAATAGCGTAATAAGTGTAATAATTTGCTTATGGGCTCCGCTCTATGCTATGAGGGCCGCTGGGGAAACTGGACGACAGGGGCAAGTATTGTTATTTGTGTGATGCGACAATAAATAATTCACCGTTACATATATTATATACGCACCGGTCGCGAGGGTCCCAGCTGGTGCATACGGTCAGGTCTCTGTTGTCTCTCATACAAGTCCAGGGAATGTCGTCCTCCTCTGGACACAAACCCATGGCCTTCACACTCTCCTCCAAGCTCAACACACTGCAGAGAGACACAACAACAGTTAGGATACCTTTACATTCAAATTCAACACACTGCAGAGAGACACAGAACATAAAAGTTATTCAAGCTCAACACACTGCAGAGACATACAGTACACAGCAGTTAGTACAGCTTTACATTCAAGCTCAACACACTGCAGAGACACACAGAACATAAAAGTTATTCAAGCTCAACACACTGCAGAGAGACACAGAACATAAAAGTTATTCAAGCTCAACACACTGCAGAGACACACAGAACACAACAGTTAGTACAGCTTTACATTCAAGCTCAACACACTGGAGAGACACAGTACACAGCAGTTAGGAAACGTTTATATTCAAACTCAACACACTGCAGAGAGACACACAGAACACAGCAGTTAGGAAAACTTTTCATTCAAAGTGTTTCATGTGTTTGAAAGAGTTTTTCTGTTGCGAGGGTTCCCACACATTAAAAAACAAGATTTCACTCTGTCGAGATGCCAACTTGTGTCTTGTGCACTCGTGGCCATGTATGGCCTACCTGTGCACCAGCAAAGAGCGCACAAGTACTGCAGTCGGTGCTGTTCGGTGTTGTCCGTCTGTATGTATGTGGGTGGGCAAGTTGGCACTCTGTCGAGGTGCCAACTTGCGCCTTGTTATTTATATCAGGTCGCACATGTTGGTAGTGACGTGACCAAGAACGGTGCTCCTCATTGGCTGAAGGCCCTGCCTTTGTACTGGCAGCCGGAAACAAAAAGCCAGGTGGCATCGAACACAGACAGGGTTCCCACAATATTCAGTTTTCCAGAATATTTAACCCAATTTCCAGGACTATATAACAATAATTCAGCTCAATAACAGGTCGCTTACTCCTATGCACAATGCCCAAAGACAGGTAGTGTATGCCAGTGGTTCTCAACCTTTTCAGACTGTGACCCCCGAAATAATCATATTTGAACTGGGGACCCCGGCACCCTGACGAGCACTAACAGTTGAGGAATTTTGTATAACACGTTTCTATAGTGAAAATAGCAGATCTAACGCGAGGCGTTGTGAGCATGTAGATCTGCTATTTTCACAATTTCTGCCTCTAATATTTGACAATTTGGCCAAAGTTTAATTTGTCATTTCAGAGGTATTAACAAAATCAATAACTAGAGATGCTCCGATCAGGTTTTTGGGGGCCGATACCGATCACCGATCAGCTGGAATCAATATCTGCCGATACCGATATTACCGATCGATCACAGCGTGGAAACAATATCTGCCAATCCCGATATTATCGATCGATCACAGCGTGAAATCCATAAATTCTTCTATTGTATCACTGTAGGAGCATTTATATATTTAATGATTCCTCTTACACAACATTGACATTGTACATATATTAATTCCATTCAACTTTATATTCTAAGGTCATGATTCGATTTGATTCTCGATACAATATATTATCGTATCGTAAATCATTTTAGTCCTAGGAAAATTACTCCTAAAGAAAACAACTAAAAGTTTTCCTATAAAGATAGTGGCAATATTGTCTATCCTTATTATGTTCAAGGTTATTTGGCTATAATGGTTAATAACAACAATAATAGGCCAAATAGGCCCTTAAGATTTTCTGTACACTAATTGGGGTCCTTGCTCTTGGCATGAAAATGTTTGAGAACCACTGTTCTTAAACAATATCAGACAACAATGTTTCTGTTTGGCTGACCTTCCCCAGTTTTTTATTTTTATAGACCTGTTTGCTGGCAAAAACAGGATATGGCAACACTTTTTTACACACCTGTTTGCTTGTTTCTGTCGCAGAAACTAAATGGCAACGCTTCATCCTCCTTACATCTATTCTAACTGCAAAGTGGCTCCTGTGGAAATGACCGTTTTAAACTATACAAGGGAACTACAAACTTTATCATTAGATCGACAACAACTTGTCCTCCAATGACTTTGGAATTATGTTTTTGGAATTAAGTTTAACAGCAACGTTACAGCCGTTCTCTCTCTCTCTTCTCTCGTGTCGCAGAGAGAGAGAGGAGACTCGTTAAAGAGAGAGAGAGAGAGAGAGAGAGAGCCACAAGTGCACACACACGTGCATTCAACGAGGCTCGTTAACCCGGCAACAACACGGCTGGCTGATTGTCATCTGATCACTTCAAATCGTGGATTTTACTTTGAGATGACAGCTACAAAGAAGTAGGCAACAATATTCTGATCTATCATGAATTATTCCAATGGTGCTCTCTCTCCCCTCTCTGGTGCATGTGTGTGTGGTGTGGGAGGGAGGGGGATTAAGTGGCTCACAGAGAGAAGTGAACATGGAGCCACACACACACACACACACACACACACACACACACACACACACACACACACACACACACACACACACACACACACACACACACACACACACACACACACACACACACACACACACACACACACACACACACACACACACACACACGAACGTCAACGTCTTTTTTCACTTCAATGCCTTGATCGGCTCGCTTTGATCCAATTATGGAAACACAGATCAAATCCGATATGGCTTTGATCGGCCGATCTGATATCTGCACCGATCAATCGGAGCACCACTATCAATAACCAAAGACAATGCATAGCTAGTTTTTCCAGGACCTTCCAGGACCCTTGATAAATTCCAAAACTTTTCCAGTACTGGAAAATATTTTTCTAATTTCAAAATATTTCCAGGAATTTCATGACCATGGGGACCCTTGACAGTACTAGCGCGCTCTGCTGGTGCAAGTAAAAAAACTGAGCCTTGCAGAGCCATTCTTTTCTGTATGATATATTAGGTAGCAGTCATGTAGCTCGTGCAGCACATCACTGCATTTTACCATTTTACATTTCACGCAATGTTAGAGAAACATACTGTATACATTTTCCAGGAATTTCATGACAGTAGGAACCGTGTGCAGTGTACACAGTACACACACACACGTCCACAGGTACACGTACGCACACACTCACATGTCAGCTTCTAGGATGAGGTCCAGCAGCATCCTCTCCGTGCGCACCTGGGCAAAGTGCAGCGACTGGTTGAGCCTGGTCCTGAGAGCAATGAACTCTGGGATCTTCTCAAACGCTCCGTACTTGTACGCCTGGATGATATACTCTGAGGTCTGAGAGGAGAAGATCAGACAAAATATGCAATAGCTGTGAAAATATGATGTGCAGCTCATTTTGAAAATGTAAGAAAAGTTCATATGGTAATTAAGCCTACACCTACACAAGGGTAGTGGTAGTGACCTGCCCTTCATATCTTAATTTGAAAGGAAATCTGTTTCTGCTGTAAGTTGACAGTTTAGGCATTTAGCAGACGCTTTTAATCCAAAGCGACTTACAATAAGCAGATAAAACATCACTATAATAAACAAAATAACATGTCAGAACATCAACAACAATATGACAAATGCATATGAATATCAATCTAAAAACAAAAACAATATAATCAGTAAAAATAAAAAAAAGGATTTAAAAACAATGCTAACTAGCTTCATGTATGGTCACTGAGTGTTTCAGTAGTGCTATGGGTTTAGGTGGAGTCTGAAAAGGTGAGTCTTCAGTCCACGGTGAAAGCTAGCGAGTGAGTCCGTTGTTCTAAGTGCGACAGGGAGTTTATTCCACAGCTTGGGGGCCAGGAGGGCAAACTGTTTTGGACGAGTGGATTTTTGTCCTGGGGCTTTTAGCGAGGGTTCTGTCAACATCCCTGTAAGCAAGCTGCCATGACAGGTTGCCAAGTTGGAACTCTAGTCTAAATTAAACAACGACCCACATGGATTAAACACTGGATTTTAGCCAAAGTTTGTGAAAAAACATGCACCTGTGACTTAAACAATGTACAAACTTTGCCAGTGTCTTTTCTCTATTCTCTTAGTCTTTACTGTTGTTTATTTTGTCTCGCACGAACGACTACCGGATATGCACAGCACAACATTTCATTTCATTTCATTTCATTTTGTTTATTTCATTTCATTCATGTTTTTTTTTTTTTTTTTTTTTTATACATTACATACAATTTACTTTATTTTATTTATACATCATTCATAAATGAACTGAAAGGGAGCAGGCAGAAGATTAATCTTATTTAAGCCTGCCCCGGTCATCAAGTTAAAAACATTTTAACACCCTTGTTATGGCCTCTGTATATACAGTACATCAAATTCAAGGAAAAAGAAAACCAAACACAATCAAGGACTAACAAACAAAACAAAAAAAACGCACACAACCCCCCCCCCCCCAAAAAAAAACATACATGCGTACACCCACACGGCAAGAAGAAAGATAATCATATTAACCCTCTAGCTCATAATTTCTAATTTTCCCCCTTTTAAACACTTTCTTAAAATGAAACATTGATGTACAACTCTTCAACTCCTTGTTTTGGGCATTCCATAACTTTATACCTGTAACAGAGATACACATTTGTTTTAATGTTGTCCGCGCAAACAAGTGTTTGAAATCATATCTTCTTCTATGGTCCTCATTTTCTGAACTAAACTCAAATAACTTTTGCAGCTGTTTTGGTAATTCTCTGTTTTTTGCTTTATACGCAACTAATAATGTTCTAAGTTCCATCAAATCCATAATTTTCAACAACCCTGATAACATAAAGAGTCTATTAGTATGCGCCCTGAAGTCTTCTTTGTGAATAATTCTTAAAGCTCTTTTCTGTAACATTATCAAGGGAACGATATTACTCCTGTATGTATTGCCCCATACTTCAAGACAATAAACAAAATATGGTAAGACCAGTGTGCAATACAACATCCTCAATATAGTCATGTCTAACTCATATTTTACCTTATTCAAAATAAAAAGACTTTTAGCCACCTTGCTTTTTACATATGCTATATGGTTTTTCCATGTCAGTTTGTCATCTAAAATAACACCCAAAAACCTAAATTCATAAACTCGCTCAATATTCACACCATCTATAGAAAGTACAATTTCATCCTTTTTCAAGTTAGAAAAAATCATAAACTTGGTTTTTTTCAAATTTAATGATAACTTATTTTTATTAAACCAATTTTTTAATTTAACCATTTCATTAGTAATAATTTCGGCTACACTTATTAAATTGACCCCTGAACAAAAGAAATTTGTGTCGTCTGCGAATAAAACAAACTGCATAATCTTTGATACTTCACAAATGTCGTTAATATATAAAATAAAGAGCTTTGGTCCTAAAACCGACCCTTGTGGGACCCCGCATTCAAGCTTCATGCATTCCGAACTATAACCCTCCATTTGTACATATTGTTGCCTGTTATGAAGATAACTAACTAACCAGTCTGAAACTAAACCTCTCACACCATATCTGTTCAGTTTTGAAATTAATATTTTATGATCAATTGTGTCAAACGCCTTCCTTAAATCGATAAATACCCCTATTGTGTGTTCATAATTGTCTATAGCTGTTGTTATTTCATCTGTTATTTTCATAAGTGCCAAAGCTGTAGATCGATTGCTCCGAAAGCCATATTGGCTCTCACTCAACAAATTATTCTTTTCAATAAACGAATCCAATCTCTGTACATACAACTTTTCAAGCACCTTTGAAAACTGTGATAGCAACG
The DNA here is from genome assembly GCF_963921795.1 of Nannobrachium achirus. Taxonomy (NCBI): domain Eukaryota; kingdom Metazoa; phylum Chordata; class Actinopteri; order Myctophiformes; family Myctophidae; genus Nannobrachium; species Nannobrachium achirus. The sequence continues at coordinate 41,218,833 of NC_137822.1, read as the reverse complement.
ACACTGGTCTATAATTGGTAAAATCATGTTTGTCTCCGGTTTTAAAAAGTGGAATTACCTTAGCCGTTTTCATCTTTTCTGGAAAAACTCCTGTACTAAAAGAAAGATTACAGATATAGGTCAGAGGCTTAATTATACAGTCAATTGTCTTCTTCACAATAATCATGTCTATCCCATCACTATCAGTTGATGTTTTATTCTTTGATTTTGCTACAATGGATTTAATTTCACTTTCACTCACTTCTCCTAGATACATGGACTGCATAATCTTACTTCCTCCTTCCAATTCCCCATCATTATGCTCATCTTGTTGTGGAATAGCACTAGCCAAACTAGGCCCAACATTTACAAAAAAAGAATTAAATTCATTTACCACTTCAGTCATATTCTCTATAATTGTATTATTATCTTTTGTAAAATAAGTAGGAAAAACAGTGGATGCCTTTTTATTCCCCATTACCTGATTTAAGATTTTCCAAGTACCTTTAAGGTTATTTTTATTTTCCTCTAATCTCTTGTTATAGTATTCTTTCTTTGCCCGTCTCATTATTATTGTCAATTTATTTTTGTAAACCTTATATTTGCTTTCAGCAGTATTTGTCCTAAATTTCATGAAGGCTTTGTAAAGTGTATTTTTCTTTTTACATGCATTCTGTAATCCTTTTGTTATCCAAGGTTTTTTATTGTAACTATTCCTATTTTTGATTTGAACTATTGGGCAATGTTTATCATAGTGTGATAAAAAACTTTTCAAAAAACACTCATATGCAACATTTACCCCATCTGAATAAACTCCATTCCACTTTTCATTTAGAAGGTCTTTTTTTAACTTATTTATTGATTCCTCTGTTCTTACTCTCACATATCTATAACAATGTTCCTCTTTCTTACTCTTTATTTGACAATTATATGTTACAAATACAGGTAAATGATCGCTTATGTCCTTTATTATTAATCCACTCTTAACATTGTTTTCTAATTTGTTGATAAAAATGTTGTCAATTAATGTTGCACTTTTCTCAGTAATTCGACTGGGTTTAGTGATTAATGGGTAGAACCCTCTACTATATAATGTGTCCAAAAAATCTGATGTAGCTTTATGTTTCAATACATTAATGAGATCAATATTAGTATCACCACAAATCAGACAAGTCTTATTTTCATTTAACCCATTCATTAATCCTTCCAGACTTTCTTTGAACATTTCTATATTAGTCCCAGGAGTTCTGTATACACACATGATGACGATATTCCTCCTCCCTTCTAATTCTATTTCCACCGTTAAACATTCCATTAAATCATCAATTGTGGTTGTCATATTTTCGACCACTCTACACCTCAGTTTGTTATCAACAAACAGGGCCACACCCCCAGCCCTCCTGTTAGCCCTATTGGTATAATGTAAGTCGTAACCCTTCAATTCAAAATCTAAACCTCTCTTTTCTTTCAACCATGTCTCAGATAAAGCAATCACCTTGAATTTCCTCCCAAATGTATCCAAATAATTCCTAATCTCTGAAAAGTTTTTATACATGCTTCTAGAATTAAAATGAATTAGTGAAAATGATTTTTCCAGTTCAACATTGTTCTTGACTTGGTCCTCAGTATAATATTTACACTTGTCGCCAACATAATTAAATACATGACTCTCTGGGTCTACGTCATTTAAATCATACATGTTGTCTTCCATATCAGACCCTGTTAGGATTTGATTCCCAAGCGACTCAGCCATAATTGTCTATGAACCACCCATCAGGGAGGCGGTCTCCCCCCCCCCCTGGGCATTGTCTGCTGTATAAATCCATACCTTTAACTTTTGTCTTTTTCTTGTCCATCCAGAGAATCCTTGCTTTTCCCATGTCGATTCATAGAGTCCACTAATGTCTTCACACTTCTCATCAGCTCCTTTTCGTTTTCTGGCGTTCTCCTCCTCCCAGAGCCTGCTGTCTCCCATCCCGCTGTCTTCAGTGTAGCCTCCAAGTCCAACGTGCCCGGTGGCATTTTCACTTTAAGGCCATATTCACGACGCACCCCCTCTGCAGCCGCTTGCGGGTTGTTAAACATCTTGAATTTACCTTCTCCCTCCAATATTTTCAATTTTGCGGGATACACGATTCTTGATTTTATTTTATTTTCTTCATACAATTGTTTACTTATTTGAAAGCATTGTCCCCTCTCCTTGTAAACTTTTTCTGTAAAGTCATCATCGAAATGGATCCTTGTGTCTTCAATCTTCATATCTTTCTTTGTCCAGGACATCCGTAGCACTATTTGTTTCGCCGTCTCATTTTGGAAACGCATTATTATTGGCCTGGGCCTGTCGTCTGCTCCCGGTCGTTGTCCAATTCTATGTGCCACTTCTATGGGGGCTTCTGCAACATTGATGTTTAACTTTTCTTCAATAAGTTTCCTCACAAACCCCACAGTGTCACTTCCATTGCTGTCACAATGCTCTGGTACAGAAAAAAGTCTCAGGTTACATTTTCTGGATTTACTTTCCAGTAGTTCACATTTCATTTCCAATTGCTTCTGGAGGCGCAGGCTGTGTACAAGCACATTAGCCATACTCGTTTCATGCTCCTCGTTTGCCGTTATTCTCAGCTCTGCTTCATCCACTCGTGATTTCAGTTCACCAAAGCTATGCCTTAGTTCACTTACGTCTTTCTTTAATGCTCCAAAATTTGCGGCGGATTCCTTACGAAATGCTCTGATTTCTTGCATTACTTCAGAAAGCCCCGGCGGGGTGCCTTCTTCCTCCTCCTCTTCAAGTTCAGGTTCAGGTTCAGGTGCGCTGTGCTGCGGGCCGCGTCTTTGTCTGGCTGCTTTCGCAGCCATATTCTTGCGTGCTTTATCCTCGCTAATTCCTTGTCACTCGATGTCACAATTCTTCCTTTATTTGTGATTTAATCCTCCTTCCTTTTCAATCGATGTCCCAGTATCCATACTCAGTACTTTACCGAGTTCTGTAAAAGTTTGTTGCGTGGTACGCAGAGAGCTCCTGCTCCGTGCCTACTGTCGGCAGCCATTTTAACCCTAACCCTAACATAACTATACAGTAGCAATTAAAAAAGCTGTCTGTCGTCATATGTTATGCAGTTCTCTATTTATTCATTGCTCTTAAACCACTTAACCCCATATGGGAAGCCGGCTTCCCATAACCAGTCACACAACTGTTTTTGTTCTGTTATTGGTCAATAAATCAATAGAGACAAAATCAAATTACAATTTCAATGTTGATTCTGCTACAGGGGCCCTAGAGCACATATAATCAGCTGCCATTGTATTTATCATCCATGCATTACTCATATTACATTATTATTTATTACACACTATTTTTACAGAGTTTTTATCATTTTTCACCCTATACTACATTACTAATAGTACAGCACTACTCTCACTAAAACATCTGTAGAGTTTACATAGTTTGAAATATATTCATAAGATTTTGCCTATCAATTGATGACACCTTGATAGACAATTGACCAGTCGCTATGCCCCTCCTAAACCTGTGCTCTTCCAATGCCACGTTTAGCGACAGGTTACTAAGGCGGGTGCCTTGGCAAGCTGCCATGGCGGCGTGCAGCAATAGCACCCAGCTGCAGACTAACCTGCCACAAACGAACGCACGTCCAGGAAGAAAACAATAGCCTGCCCTATACTAAAGTCAGATACAGTACACAAGTGTTACCAGTTATATTTTCTCATGAAGTGCTCCTAAATTATTCCTGTGGGTTTGTGTAGGTCAGTGCAATCCGTTCTGTTTTTGTTTCAGTGTTTGTGACACGGAAGCGAGTGGGTGGGACGTTCGCGAACGAATCGAGTCTGTTGAACGACTCTTTGAAATGAACGATTTCACAGTAGGGAGCCGTTCCTTTCTAATGAACAGTGGTGGGAAAACGAAAAGTACTACATTTCTTTACTTAGGTAAACATATCAATACTGCAATCAAGTTTGGAATGTTATTAATGTACTAGAGTAAAAGTAAAATAGTATTGGTATCAAAATGTACTTAAAGTACCAATATTAGAACGTACTCATTATGCAGAATGTCCTGTTTCACAGGTTTTCCAATGAGTAAAATGTAGAAAAATCATTTGCAAATAGCCGATCTACAAGCTCACAATGCATCGCAAGTTGCATTGTGACACATTGTGAGCTTGTAGATCACCTATTTTCAAATGCCAGAAATGTATCCAATGGCCAAAATGTATAGGCCTATTTGGGTGGAAGTGATTTACAATCATAATCAAAATCTACAAAGTAACCAGTAACTAAAATGAGCCAGTCTTTTGAACGGCTCTTTGAAAGGAACGGATCTCAGAGATCCGGTTCACTTCAAAGAACCATAAATCCCATCTCTACTAGCAGCCAGACACCGATGCGCGCCGCCATGGCAGCTTGCCAAGTCTGCTGCGTTAGTAACCTGTTGCTAACTTGGCATTGGACAAGGACGGCTTTAGGAGGGGCATAGCGACTGGTCAATTTCTCCATTCACTATATATGGCTCCAATGCGATCTTGAGTCTTTTTCACTATTCAGAATATAAGTTTTCCATAGGCGGAGGTCTTTTTCAATTCTCTTTTCCCTAGTACTGAAAGTATCACAGCATTACAATTTGGTAAGAGAAATGTGATGTTTTACACTGCATTTGTGAATTTTTAGGGGTTAGCTTACATTTGGTGGGTCAAGAGTAGCCACAATCATTGAATCTTTTTCTCCACAACTGTTCCAATTTGGGCATGCATTTTACCCCCCTGGGGTTCAAGTGGTTAAATGCGCAAATACATATTCAAATGGCTCTATTGCACATAGGCTATTTAATGTGCAGCACTGAATTGTAGCCTCATATTTTGTCGTGACCTATTGTATATAAAACAACTCGTCAAATATTCTGCAAAGGTTTAGCCTGTGACTTGTGCACCAATCAACATCTCCAGGTGCTCCCCTGAATACTAGCCCAAAAATGTTACGTGCACCCCTGATTATATAACGTTGTTTTTTTTTAAAGATTTTTTTTGGGCTTTTTATGCCTTTATTTTGATAGAATAGTAGACTGACAGGAAATGGGGAGAGAGATGGGGAATGACATGTGGCAAAGGTCGTCCGGATCGGGAATCGAACCGGCGACGCCAGCAGGCATCATAGCCTAGTATGTGGTATGCGCCTTGACCACCAGGCCAGCGGGCGTCCCTATCCAACGTTGGTTTTATATTAATCACCCTGTCATGATTTATATCTCGATAATGCCCGGCGGCCCGTCAGTTATCCACCGACGTAGAAGTTTGGTAGACTTACATCTTTTTGGTTCGAGTGGAAAAACCTGAGGGAGAAATTACACGACTGGGAGGCGGCGGCAAACTGACCCAAGGACTCTGCATAGCGGGTCAACACATACCTGAGGGCAAGAAGAGACAACAATGTATCCAATTATATCCTGATACATACCTGACACTTACATGAAGAGACAGACAACAATGTATATCCAAATATATCCTGATATATACCTGACACTAGGGTATTAAAGAAAAAGTCAACAAGTCGACTTCATTACACAAGTCGACTCCCACCAGAGAAAGTCAAAAGTCGAAGTTGAAAAAAAGAAATAATACTTTCTATTGTGAAAATAGCAGATCTACATGCTATTTTCACAATTTCTGCCTCTATATATTTGAAAATTTTTGGCCAATGTTTAATTTGCCATTTTAGAGGTATTAAAAAGTCCTTAAATTGGCACTTTAGAAATGTGCAGATACCCTCTATACACAAACTTTATGTTGGTTTGTTTACTGTTGAGTGAGAAAACAATGTTTCACATTAGGTTAATCATCTGGGGACCCCCCAAAATAATGTGATGACGTCATCAAACGGTAAAGTCGACTTCAACTCAACTTTGGGGGACTAGTGGAGAAGAGAGTCATTTTATGTTTGGTTGCTCTCAGGTGTTGCATGCTGAAAATATCAGATCTACAAGCTCACAACGCGTCGCAGCGCTCACGTTGTGAGCTTGTAGATCTGCTATTTTCAGCACACAACCAAGTGTAAAAACAGTCATTACGATGCCATCAAGTCCTGCCAAAATACATTTTAGTCGACTAAATCAACTGTAGATTTAGTCGCCTAAAATCTTATGATATTTAGTCGACAAAAAATTGACTAAAACCTTTCAGGTGAGGTGACTAAATTATGACATTTTATTCAAAAGACTGACTAAAAATAAATCAAAATTTGCTGTCAAAAACAACACGGACACACACTGACCCGATGGTGTCGTGTTGAACGTGCTTAGCATCCAGACTGGAGTACAGGTCCACCACGGGCTCGAACGCTCCCAGGCGGCAGTAGAGCAGCAGCAGCAGCAGCTTGAACTGGGCGTTGGAGGGGCTGTGAGAAAGACCCTCCTGAAGGACCCCCAGAGCCTGCCACACCATGCTCACGTCCCCTGAAACACAGCACACCAACAACCTGAAGGACCCCCGGAGCCTGCCCATAGACTGTATAAAAGATATGGACAAAGCGAAGCCATTGGTTTCTATGCAGCGCAAATGACACAATATGGGTGTTGCCATCATAGATTGAAATGCAACCAGAGGAGGCTATTGGCTGCCAACGGTCACGTGCAACCGCAGGGATACATGGGAGAATGTGGTCGGAGCCTCCCGAAAATACAGCACACGAAGAAGAACACAGCCGGCTGGTATCAGTTTAGTTGGCCACGCCCCCCGCAACTTTATCATCAATTTGAACATAAATGGGACCTTATTTTCACAAAACGCATATCATCGTGATCGAAAGGCAATTTTTAACTAGCGATAGGAACCATAAAGTATTCATGAAAATGTTAATTAAGGTTAGAACACGAAAGGGGAAAATGAATGGGATCCAATGGAGAACAATTCTTTTTACAAACGGCCAGGGGGAAAACACAAAACAGCGCAACTAGCAGCCAATCATAGGAAGTTTTAGTTCCGTATTGGGCTCATTTTAAATCGGCGGAACTCTCCCCCTGAGCCTGCCACACTATGCTCACATCCCCTGAAACACAGCACACCAACGACCTTGGATCTCGAGATTTGAAGGGCAAGACGGAGCCCACAATGTTTCCGCCCCACATCAACGATATTGTAATGTATATACAAAGTAAAGCTGGGATTTAAAAATAATAATAATAATAATGAATTAAACAAAATGTATCGCATGTTTAATCGCATACAGTATACATGTTTGACCTGAGAAGCAATTTTATTTAAATTAAAACTCATTTTCCATCCACTAGGCTGAGCACCGTACGCCTGAAACTACGGTAATACAGAAAGGTGTTATGGTGCAAAAACTATGGGCGATAAAAATGTGTGAATTGTTTTAATTACGTTCATTTTTTCAAAAATGAATCAGTTAAAATCCCAGCCCTAAATACAAAGACTTCTAAAGAGCAGGGAGAGAGTGCTGAGAGAGAGAGAGAGAGAGAGAGAGACAGGGAGAGAGAGAGAGAGAGAGAGAGAGAGAGAGAGAGATGAGAAAGAGAGAGGGACTCACCCGTGTCTGTCCACAGGTCAACGTAGACGTGAGCTGCCATGAGACAATACATATCTGAGAACTGCAGCTCTGTCTTCAGAGCCGTCTCTCCTGCTGGGGCAGAATGGTGGACATCACTTTATTCACAGGTCAAGGCAACACTAAAGACACTCAGTTTACAGTTTACAATTTAGGCATTTAGCAGACGCTTTTAATCCAAAGCAACAATAAGCAGATAGAAAAACATCACAATAATAAACAAGAAAATATGTCAGTACATCAACAGCAATATAACAAATGCAAATGAATATCTATCTAGGAAACAATATAATCAGTCAAGAAAAAAAGTTCTAAAAAACCTAAAAACAAATGCTAACTAGCTTCATGTATGGTCACTCACTGGTGTCTTCTTTGTGAATAGAGGGAATGCGCATGCATAAAGTAAATGGCAAATCGAGTGGAAAAGTGAGTTTAACGTTGTTTAATGCAATCAGATAGGACTTTTCTGTTTGGATGTGTGGGCTGTCAAGGCCAGAAAGTAGTTTTTTGCCACTCAGTAGGCATTCCCACATAACTTCCGGGTATGTTGATGATGTCACACGCATACCCTCTATAAAAGCAAAAGATCTCACAACTGAAAAATGTCTTAATCCAGAGTTTTATTTGAACTCTGGAAAAATAACAGATTTGATTAGATCATTAGGGTTTTTTTCCGGAAGACTGAAAATGTATCTATTGATAATTTGAACACCTGGAAACACTCTTTAATCTTAAAACAGACGGCTTTGTAAGATATTAGATTACGCGGAGCAACATGCTTCCGTAGAAGACATGCATTGCTTCTATGGAATCTGAATGACTGAATAATCAGTTGTGTCGACTGAGAACTTTATTCCTTAAAAAAACCTTCTGCACAACTTGTAAAAGTACGGTACGGCTATCACACAAACACCTGGTGCTCTTTAACTTACCAAAGCACAGCCCGTGCCGGTAGTGAGCTTTGAGTTCTCTGATAAGCCGTAGTTTCCCCTCTACGTCCAGCAGGTGGTGCTGTCCCAGCGCACGGCTCAGCTGACACACACATAAATGTCTCTGCAGTGCTTTGGTGTCGGCCGGGAACGCAAAGCCGTCCTCCCCCTGCTCACCTAACGGGACCGCCTCCCCCAGACGGTTGATGAACTGAGGAGAAATCACATGGAGGAAAACAAGAACTGAGCTTTTAGTT